>NW_020291474.1:177367-531386 GCF_003184765.1 Aspergillus aculeatinus CBS 121060
CCCCCCCCCCCCCCACCCAAAAGGATCTTCTTCGTTAATACCTTAGGAATGTAGTTCTGCTGGGGCGGAAAGGTCACCGAGCTGGTGACGTCCAACCCGTCCACCAACCCCTTCGCCGTGGCGGCGGCCGCCCACCCGGCCATGATCGACCCGGCGGGCGCGGAGAAGATCGCCGTGCCCTACATCCTGCTCGCGTCGCAGGAGGAGGCGCCGGAGACCTTGCAGGCGTTTGAGGCGAAGCTGAGCGTGCCGCATCATGTCGAGACGTTTGGCGACCAGGTGCATGGGTGGATGGCGGCGCGGGCGGATTTGAGCGATCCCCACGTGCGGGAGGAGTATCTCCGCGGGTATCGGACGGTGTTGCGGTTTTTGGGGGAGCACTGGCATTGAGCAGTTGTCTGGTTGCTGGAGTTTGGTATGGAGGCATTTTCTCATCTCCTTGACTCGATAGAGGAAGGGAAATACATGGTTAAAGTCACAACAAGGCTTGATAAATATGTCTATGGTCGTGTCTCATGTCTAAGGATACAGAAGAATCTAAATATATACAGGGTTCGCTTCGTTTGTATACAACCCAGGGCTAACCACATTACTCCACCCCTCGAGGCACGCGACACACCGCCCGTGCCTCCTCCGGCATCGTCTGCCACAGCACCTGCCGCACCTCCTGCCCCACCTGGTCGACGGCATCCATAGCCCATAAAACATCCAAGTGCTCGTACTCCTCGATAACCTTGGCGTGCACCAGGCGGACGTGCGGTTCACGGCCCTTCTGCAGCCGCTGCAGGAACTGCTGTCCGTCGACGAGGTTATCCGAGCCGGCGATCCACAAGGCCATAGGGGGAACTTGGGGTCCATACCACGCGGTGTCGCGGCGAGGCGGGGACGACTCGTTGCTGTAACGAAGATCCTCTTCCATCTCAGTCAACGTCGACTCCTCTGTCGCGAGAATGCATTTATGGTTGGCGAAACATCCGTGTCCGAGCCACCACCGCATCGTCTCCGCGCTGACATAGACTGGCGCGAACTGGAACATCCGGTCGCGAAGAGCGCGGTCCCAGCGGGCGTCGTTCCAGCCGAACAGGAACGAGAAAACATAGTAGCCGAGGGCGCCGTAGATGCGTGGGTGGAGACGGCGATGGACGGTCATCATGAACGGAATGAACGAGTGGATGCCGAAGAAGGCGCGAAAGATGAGTGGCGGAATGATACGCATGAACCTCAGACACACTTTATTGATCAGTGGACCCGCGTATACGGCCGGGGCCAGAGCGCAGAAGACTGAAATGCGCTCTCCCAGCTCGGGTCGCTGGTCTTTCGCAAGGGCAATGAAGGTCTCCGCAGTGCCCTGCGAGTGGCACGCCAGGCCCAGCTTCTCAAAACCGGTCTCGTACAGGACGCGCGAGATGAGCGCCGGCAGGTCCAGCACGCCCATCTGCTGGATGTTCCACGACCACATCCGCGGGTCCGTCTCAAGGAGAGTGGTGTGCTCAGGCGTCATACCGCAGCGGTTGTTGCCCAGCCAGACGTCGTAGCCAGATTTGCAAAGAAAGAACGCAAGACTGTCGTCGTCATTGGCGCAAAAAGCTCCGGCACTTTGGAGCAGCCCGTGCATCAGCAGGACGGGATACTTGCGAGGCGTGGAACGCTTTGAGACCTCGGGGTTTGTCTCGCCCGTGAACACTTCTGGTCCGCGATGGCGACGATCCTTAGCCGGCAAAGGAGTGTACTCTTGTGGATTGTAAACATGCCATAGCGTGAGAATGAACCCGTCCTCCGTCTGCACTTTGAAGGTCTCAACGTCTAACCCAACGCGACGGGCATAGTACGCCACGTCACAGACGATGGGATCCTTGCCACCCTCCAATGGTGGACACTCATCCAGGCCTTCCTCGTTGACCTCCTTCTCCTGTCGAGAACTCCAGCGCCGCAGCGCCTTGATCCGCTCCGTGCGCCGTGACCGCTCTTCTGCGGAGAATTTGCGCCCCTCACCGGGATCCTGGCCACGTCGACTGCGGTAAAAGGGTGAGATGACGGCATTGACCACGGTGTGAACGACGGCTGCCACCATGACTGTGCCCAGAAACAGGAGCGACAGGACGAACGAGACGCAGCGGATCAGAAGGCATTTCAGCGAGAGGACCAAGGAGGGCGGTCCGTAAGTGGGGAGTGGTGGGAACAGCGGATGCGAGGCCAGCGTCGAGATCGTAGTGCTCATTTCGTCGTCTCCGAGCAATCTGTCGGTCACTGTGGCGGAGTTCTTGTCGTCACTGTTCAATTTGGGGCCTAGGTCTTGCAATTCAAACCCCTTTGGTGATGATCGATCCCCTCGCGAGCCCAATCCATGGTGTTGCTGTTCGATGGTTCCGACTTCGATGGCGGTGCTAAAGTAGTGCGCTTTATTGTCCTGGGAGGCTAGGCCAGGGTCCGGCCCACGGCTGATACTGACGGAGGGACCCAGGGTCTCACCGTCAGGGTCGGACGAAAGAAACATGATGCGATCAGGGGATGTAGTAGAGTACAAGGGACCACATTGTCAGGAGATCAAAAGAAAAAGGAATTAGGAGGGGGTCGGGGGGGTTGGAGGGGAAAAGGGACGAAATAAGAAGAGGGATCGATCGGCAGTAGAGAAGCAGGCGATGATGAGGGATGATGATGGTGGAGGGTGGAGGGTGTTCGGTGGAGCGGGAACAG
The DNA here is from genome assembly GCF_003184765.1 of Aspergillus aculeatinus CBS 121060. Taxonomy (NCBI): domain Eukaryota; kingdom Fungi; phylum Ascomycota; class Eurotiomycetes; order Eurotiales; family Aspergillaceae; genus Aspergillus; species Aspergillus aculeatinus. The sequence goes on from NW_020291474.1 coordinate 180,062, forward strand.
CCCCCGTGATTGCCGTTTTGGGAGAGGAACTCCTGGTTGCGATCACGTGAGAGGGGCCATTGCGCGTAATCCCGTGGGGCGGTGGCACCCAATCACACCCCCCTTGGGGCCTCAGGCGTCATCATACTTACTAGTATGTCGGAGCTGGTGACGTCGGAGTTCTGCTTACACTGCCACTTATTGGTTCATCCAAGGTTCAACCCATACTAAGAATTATCACTCAAGCTTCAATAGGTATGCATCATTCGGATTCTTAAATATGACACTGACAGTTGACACATATGACAGTTGAACTGTAATTCTCATAACACATAACATGACTCAATCGCTGCGCTTCTCAAACAAAATGCTCATACTATACATGATAAATGTCGTTCCCAATTATTAATCCCAATGTCCAACCCGTACTCCAGAAACAAAACAGAAGACGAAGTCATAGGCTTAGGCAGACTCAATGTGCTCGTGCTCACGCTTCATCTGAGCATCATGCTCCAACTCCCCGAGAGTGCCACGAGCCTTGCCCTCGGCCACATCCCGAACATCGGTGAAGTGCACCGAGGGAACAAAGCCGGGCGAGCGCCAGGCAGAAGACACCTTGGCGTAGAGCTCATCGACCTGCTCCAAAGAAAGCCCCTTGGTCTCGTAGATGCACATGTACACGAAGACACCGGCAATAGCGCAGAACCCACCCCAGATGAAGAACACCTTGGACTGGAGGTTGGCGTTGCCCGGGCCGGAGTCCACCATGTAGGGGGTGGCGTAGGCAATAGCCCAGTTCAGGAGCCAGTTGGAGGCAGTCGTGATTGACAGGCACTTGGCGCGAGCCTTCAAGGGGAACAGCTCACCGGTCACCGTCCAGGCAGTGGGACCCCAGGTGGAAGCGAAGAAGAAGATGTAGACGCAGACGAAGGCGATCAGCACCTTGTTGGCGACTTCCGAGTCGGTAGCTGTGCCGACAATGGCGACAATGAACTGGCAGACACACATGCCAACGGCTCCGAACAAAAGGAGAGGACGACGACCCCACTTCTCAACGAGCCAGAGACCGGGGAAGGTGGAGCACACGTTGACGATGTTCGTGATCAAGGTGATGGTGAAGCTGTTCTTGATGCCAGAGTTCTGGAAGAAGGTGGTTCCGTAGTAGACTGCAGCGAAGGTTAGACACGGATCGATGAGAATGTGGAAAAGGAGGGAAGCTTACAGATGAAGTTGACACCAGACAGTTGCTGCAGGGCCTGGACCAAGCAGCCTGTGAGCAGACGCTTGCCCAGAGTGCCACGGAAGATGTCGCCGAAGCTGGCCTTGCCAACGCTGAGCTCGTACTCGTGGTTGGCCTGGATCTCGGAGAGCTCCTCAACGATGGAGGGGTGGTTGACATCGAGACGGCGCAGACGGGCGAGCGCTTGAGCCGCAGCCTCGTGACGGTCGTGCTTGACCAGGAAACGGGGAGTCTCGGGCAGGATGAGCATACCCGTCACCAGGATGATGGCCCAGGCGAACTGGATAGCAATAGGGATGCGGTAGCAGCCAGTGTCCATGCGGTCCTTGGTGGAATTGTTGACGATGGAGGCGAGCAGAAGACCGATGGTGATGGCCAGCTGGTAGGCGCCGACGACAGTACCACGGATCCACTTGGGGGCAGTCTCCGACTGGTAAAGGGGAACTGGATCGCTGTTAGCATCTATCGCCTTAGATCATCCACTCCAAGGGAGCACATACCGGTTGCCGAGAGGAGACCAACACCAAAGCCGGCGAAGAATCTACCAGCCACGAATAGAGGGATGCGGGTGGCGGCAGTCTGCAGAATGACACCGAAGCAGAAAACGAAGGAGTCGAGGATCATAGCCAGGCGACGACCAAAGCGGTCGGCCACGGGGGCGGCACAGAGAGCACCGAAGAAAGTACCAGCAGACAACAGAGAGACAATCATGGAAGATTGGGAGGAGGTGATATCGGGAAGTCCATCCTTGGGGTTCACGTAGCCAGTGGAGAACATCTCGCGCCACTTCTTCATGGCAATGATACCGCTGATAGTGCCGGTGTCATATCCGTAGAGAATACCTCCAAAGGCGGCAAACAGGCCAACAATGATGGCAGGGGCGGCCGAGCCCGCTGCCTGATCAGGCTTCTTCAGCATGAAACCCATTGTAGATTGATCACAAGTAGGATCAGAAGGGGTAGTGGTAGAGGGGGTGTGTTTGTCAACAGTCAATGGCAGAGAGTTCTTCAGTGCGAACGATGGTAGGCAGTCAAGAGGAAATAGAATGAGATCACGTGGATGGGATGTTGATGAGAGCTGTAAGGCAGTTGATGATGGAGAGATGAGAAACTGATGATGGAGAAGATGATGGAGATGATGATGGAGATGAAGATGAGAAAGTCAATCTGAGCTGGGGATATCACGACGCTTTTGTAGTGCGCGGGGGACCAGGCCGAGAGAGTCTGGTCAACCCCAGATCCGGCCGGCCGGGGACTGCTGACGGACCGGAATCGAAGCGAATGAGTGAATGGGTGAATGAGTGAATGGCACAGCCCGGAATAGAGTAGGGGCCAGGCCGGCCAGGCCACGAGACCGAACATTCTTTTCCCCCGCGTCGTTTGTCAGGGCCTTCCCGAGTCTGGAGTGTGGAGACTGGAGTGTTGAGAAGTTGAGAGGAGGACAAGACACGAGGCCAGGCCGACGATCGCCATTGTCCAGTGTCGGGACTAGTCCCGAGAGAGTGCGTTAGCCGGGAGGGTTTCTGGTGCGCAAAGCCGACCGGTGGGGACAACACTGGCTCTCGCCGGTGCCCGAGGAGGTTTGTTGCCAACCCATCTCCGAGGTATCTCTAAGACCCTGCCGTGGATTTCGATTCTCAAATCTAAGGTGAAAGGTGAAAGGTGAATAGATTTAGCACCTGATGTGCCGAACAAAGGCAGTGTATAGTATTCACCGCTAAGTTAGAGAACAGACGGGAGGTGAACAAGAGAACTCGAAGCCGGCCCAGCACCGGGAACGGCCACACTGACAACTGAAGTTACAACAAACTCCAGACCGCATTCGGGTAGCCGGTCTTACCATTTCTCCCCATCCCGAATCAGCCAAATCAGCCACATCAGCCACAATAAACAGAAGCACTCTCTACATAACAGAACTAGAGCCAATTCGGAAATCTTGACGGCGATTTTGCCCGAACTGTCAGTCTATCAAGATGATCACAAGATCAGAAACTTTTGGAACTTTCTTCCCCAGACCAACCCGGCGTGGGGTGAACAGGTGAAAAGCGTTCTATTTTCCCACGCTAAATCCACGCTAAACTAGCCCAACTTCCTTAGCCTCCAATTGCCTCAGCCACAGTCCTCAGTACTCAACCCCGAACCACGGCTCACCCGATGGTTCAGGAGCTTTGCTTTCCAGCACGGCCAGAGCCGAAAAGCAACAAGCAAACCCCAAGTTTCACCCATCGGTCCATCCTTCACCAACCAACCTTCTCACCGGGAACCCGAACTCGGCCTAGAGCCAGGTTTGTTCTCTATCGGTCCCTGGCGAGCGTCGGCGATTTCCCCTCGATCCAGGTCCAGAGTCGTGGCTTTGCACCCTGCGGAAAATTTTTTCTCATCCTTGCTTTGCCACATGATCAACATCCCCGGATTTTTTTAACTTGTCTCTGTCATCTGGAGCCCGTCTAGATGCTTGACTCTGAGTCTCCAAAATGCCGAACTCCCACGAGGGCGAAATGATGCTATTTTCAGATCCCACCCATGACTAACGACCTAGTCTACCAGAGCCTTGACTAATGCGATGGAGGACAAGAATAACCAAGCAACTAAACCAAGAAACTTTCCTGGATGCCCCCTCCCCCGAGCCGATAGATAATTGCCGGAGCGAGGGACGGAGGCTTGCTGTGTGCGATCATTTCCCGACCCCGGGGGAACAGACGGCGCCGGCGCCCATCTGTGACAGTGGTGCCGCTCTGATTGCACCAGATCCCCTCTCTTCCCGGGCAGAAATAGAGTTGGCAAATGAAATCTGTTTAGGCAGCCACTGGGCACACGGCACTCCAAATCGAAAAGGAGGTGATCTACCCTTCCCCCGTGGGATCAAAGTCAACTTCACCAAAACACGAGGATCCGGGGACGGTTCAACGTCATCCTTAGGTGAGGGAGCCTGTTTCTTTCCCGCTTCAGAGGTTGCCGTGTTGGATTTCATTGGTGGTGGTGGTCTTAGGGCCAGTGTCAGAACGCGGGGTCGCTGTGCGTGGTCTATACATCCCTACGTAGATGTTGCGTGCCCCCGGGTTTGGGTTTCTGGGTCAGACACCAGCGATGGAGGTGAGACAGAGCAAGTGGAAATGTACTCCGTATGGGGAAGGCAATTGAGGCTCTCTGTGCAAAAGGCGGGATCGCAATGGCTCTGTCTTTCACATCTGCCGTTCGATAGTCACTTACATGGGACGGGGTCAACCCCCCCGTCTCCCTTCTCTGACCAGCCCTGTCCAGCTCATTTTAATACCAGACAATGCATTCATAGGCTTCTGGAGTTCGATAATCATCCAATCAACAAGCTCATGTAAGGAAATCTAGCTTAGAGAGGCTTTCTTCAGAGATAGCCACCTAAAACATATCTTCCATCTTTTGGCCTCCAATGGCTTTACTCAGCCATTGGGAAACTGTAGTTTGCTGGCCAAGAAAGGCAGAAACACAAAAACGACGAGACCCAGCCCAAAAAAGGAATTGTAGCTCTCCGATGCGGGGAATCGAACCCCGATCTCCTGTGTGAAAGACAGGTATGATAGCCGTTACACTACATCGGACGGTGTATATTTGAGACCTTTGGCAATAGTATATGAGGTTTGAGCGGTTAAATGATGCCGTTTGGGCCAGCAACGTCGATGATATCTCGAATCTTTTGGTGGTAGTTTGATGGTTACACAAGATATGCTAGTGCGGAGGCTAGATAGGGTTAAGGTTACTCGCCTGCTCTAATCACGTGTGTGGGCTGCTCCGACAGGCTACCTGCGTCCCGCGCGCAAGGCCCTTACTTTCATGTATGATCCTAACGTATTGTCTATAGCAGGTACAACGATGCTGTAATCTACGAAATGGAAGCAATTCGAATCGAAACTGGCTGAAATTCTCGCTCATCAGCGGCATGCTTGATGAGAATGCTATTGCCCACATACAGAACTGAAACGCTGAAACCTGGACCAGCGAGGTTGCAGTGAAATTCCGTCCCGAGTGCTAAACCCCGCAAATGTATATATTCAGGACAAAACCGCCTTGTCTACAAACTCCGCCCCACCATTCCATGTCTTTTATTTCCTCTACCAACGCCAAATGAGAAAGAAATACCACGCAAACACAATCCCCGCTACGTACTTCACGGAATCTACAAACTCCCCCTTAATCTTCCCGGCCGTGGTCGTAGTCCGGCCGGCTCGGCGCCCAGAGCCATCCCGCGTCGGCTTCCATTTGGCGCTACTCAGCTCATCCTCATCTGCACTTGCGTAAGTGGCGTGCAAAGGAGGATTGTTGGTCGCGCGACTAGCCAGGCCGTGCGGGGATGGAAGCGTGGAGCTGGACGTACTAGAAGACGGGCTCTTGTATCGGGCGGGGCGCTGTGGAGGGCGACTGCGACTCTCCGACAGAGGGAGGATGGGGTCCGCCGCGCTAGCTTGTGAGGGATGTTTCACCACAAACACCGCCCGGAGAAGGAGAACAACCAGGGTGAAAGCCAAGACAAGGCCGTAGTTGATGAAAATGGAGAGCTGGTCGGGAAGAAGGCACAAGTGATTCTGCACGGTCCGACCAGATCCGGAGGACTGCAGCGACTGCCCGGTCGCCTTGTCGACAGGGTTCCACAGGCTGGTCATCACGAAGCCGGGCCGTCGAATCCCCATCGCCCAAGACAGGCTCTTCACCGTGATTTCCCGGGGGGACCCACTGAATTCGTGATGAGCAATTTCGCAGTAGTCATGATCATCCCCGGAGTAGACGTGAACGAGGTTAGGCCCAACCTTGGACACGATGTCCCGCGAGATGGTGGGCGTCAACACATTCTGGTACTGGTATCCCCGCCCCATAGGTATGGAGTTGCGCTCATCCTCTTCCAGGTTGTCATCCGTTGGGGGATACCGCTCTCGGTAAGGTCCGCATGGCGTGGCCGGTTTGCGATACAACGGTACGTGTGTTAAGAGAATCGCAGGGAGGCCTGCAATCTCTGGCTGCGGTCGGTGATAGAAGGAGGGCTCCAAAATGTCCACAGCCCGATGCACATAAAGATGCCCCTCGCTCTCATTTCTCATCATGCGCAACGATTCCATCTCCGCCCGGCCCCGGTGCACGTTCATGTTGTTGAGAAATTGCTCCGTGTCCGCCCAGATGCGCTGGTTTGGCAGGACCCCCTCCCCTGTGCCGGCACCCGAGCTGCCAGTCTCCGGATCAGGCTGATCCATGGCGCTCAGCGAGACGGTGTCAACTGAGACAAAGGTATGGTTTCCGATCACGTCCACGCGATTACCTTTCCCAAAGAAGCTCTGGAATCGTTCCCGAACAGGGATCTGGACACCCGACCCAAAGCCCAAGTCGTGGTTGCCCGGTAAGCTCGTGATCATTCTTCGCCCACGAGGATCGCTCGCGTGTCCATCGCCCTGATTCCAGGTATCCATGAATATCTTAGTGAACCGATGGAACTCCTTCTTCCAAAACCGATCCTTGTATTTTTGGTACCGCTTCTCCGGACTGGAGCTAGTTGCCGTCGCCCATTCCCTGCCGCCATCGAACAAGTCGCCCAGGAATAGTACCGAGTCGGGACTCAGCTGTTTCTGCAATGTAGAAAACGAGCGCCGCATGTATTGGTCGGTGAACTTGACGGTCAAGGTCGACAGGGGCCACGGCCGGCCGGGGTAGGTATGAGGATCGACTAATTGGGGATCGGCGATGAACGCGACATGGTGCGGCACGGCGTCTTGAGGCTACAGAGCACCACTGTTAGATGGATTCAAGGATAGAGACAGTCGGCGAAGGGCCGTAAGGCAACGATGTCACATACCCATTTCTCCCAGTTTCCCCACGCACATGTCTTGACGCTGTCCTGGAAAATGGTCCGCTCTCCCCACCAAAGCGTGCAAGCCCACAGGACTACCAGCGCATTTGTTATGGTAAAAATCCACCGGAATGTCCTCCGTAGCAATGACAACATCCCATCCCGACTTTGAATTCCATTTGTCAGTTCCATCGCCCATTGTTGTGTCCATGATGGCAGGTAATCTCGCATCTGTTGTGAGAATGTCGCTGGTTCCATATCAGGTTCGCGACTGGCCGGCCAAAAGCTGCCAGAGCTGGCGCCGTGTGAGTGAGGGTAGGCGTAACTCATGGTTGTTGGTGCACAGTGGAGATGCAGCTACCGTCATGCGGCATTGCCGCTCCGATGCTGAAACGAGTTTGAAGCAGTTAGTAAAGAACGAGTCGCGACGGCATGCCTCGAGATGCAGTATGATCAAGAAAAGAGATGTAAGAAGGGAGCGAAAATAGTTTGATCCAGAGAAGAATAAGTGTCAAAGTGAGAGAATGAGAGAATGATCAAGTGAAGATGCCAGCCCAGGGGTGTGTTTCGCCGCCAAACAGGCGCGGGATCACGTCACGTGTGAGGTGGCCGCCGCGGCTTCTCCAGCTGAGTTTAGTCTAGTTTGGGGGTCTTGTTCCAATTTTGGCAATTTTGGTAACTGACCTCAGCCTCCGACCGCGGGCGAACTATCCCATCCCTGTCTCACTCCAAGCCTCCCGGTCTTTGGTCACCGCCCGTCAGCATGTGCAGGCTCTGGGAATTGCTACTACATGTTGCTACTACATAGGCATCCTACAAGCACAGGTGGCTTGATAATTCCAACATATGACCAACATATAGTACGGTGTAATTTTGGTAGAGATACTTGAAAACAAGCGCGAGATGCGCACGTCTGGATGCATTTATGTCAAAGTACCCGCCGAACATGCGCCAAGTCCAAACAGAGATTCTTAACAGGGACAAACTCAACAGATGACTTTTCAGTCACCAGAAACAATTGGGTATGATCAGTACGGATAGGAAACAGTATTTTTAGGGCGAGTCGTCTTATAAGGAAGTGTAAAGGTGAGGTAATTAGACGGAAGAGTATCGCGACCCCTCCCTAATGTAGTCACGGCGACCTCTTCGGACAGCACTGGCCGTTTTGAGCGCATTCTTCGCCACATTCAAGAAGACAAGCCTGGGGATCTCCTTCAGGGACGCTAGGTGTACGGCTTGGGAGCGTCGTCGAAGTAGAGGCTTCACCATCGGGGTGAGAAGGGAATTGAATGGTGTCTTCAGCATCACTGTCCGGCGCAAATTCGGGTTGAATGGTGGACGAATGAATGCCATAAGCATGCAAGCACTTGCGCACCTGCCTGGCTAGACGCATGTACCGCTCCGAGCCCTCGCCCTTAATCTCCGTATCGACCTGGATGTGAATCGAGGCCACAAGCTTGGTGTCACTCAACTGCCAGACATGTAAGTGGTGGGAGCCCATTACTCCCGGCAGTCCTTCAATGTCTTCCTTGATATGATCAATGCTAAGGCCGTGGGGCACAGCCTGAAGCAGAATCCGCGAGGCCGCTTTGCAAAGAGGGATGGCAGAACAGAGAATAATCACGGTGATCACCAATGAAATGCCAGGATCCACATAGAAGCGCCAGGAGTAATCAGTCAGCCAGATGATCAGGGCGGAGGCGATGACGCCGATGTTGCCGAGCGCATCACCCATCACATGAAGGAAAACACCTCGCATGTTCAGATCATGGCTATGGCCATGGCCATGCTTCTCATCCTTCTGTTTAGGCTGGGCATGGTTGTGATGCCTGTGAATGTCGTCGTCCACGGGAGTACGACGAGCCGTCTTAGGCGCATTTCCGGCGTCAGTATAGTTGCCAGCACGATCCTTGTGGCCCAATAGCGCAGAGCGTTCGGATGGACGGACGTCCTCGGAATCCCCACCCTCAAGCACGTCCGTGTCGGATCCCGATGGGTCATCATAGCGAGAGCGACTGGCTGCAATGATTTCCTGCCGCAAAGTGGCGGGATGGACTTGGATCTCTTCGACATCAAGGAACCCACGGCCGGTTGCGCCGCTGTAGCGACGAGAACTGCGGTGCTGACTGTCCAAGGTCCGACGACGGTTTGAATACGGGGAAGAGGCGTCCGCGCCAGCAGTACGCTGCAATCAGAAGTCAACATGTGTTCTGGAAAGATGGGACCGGCCTACTCACGCTAGTTGTGTTTCCTTGCTCCAAGACTGGAACAGGGTCATGGCTATGCTCATGACCATGGCCTTCCTCCGAAAAGTCACCTTCTTCGATGTCTGCGTGACCATGGCTGTGGCCGTGTCCATGAGAATGGTCATGGAAAAGGACTAAGCCAATGATGTTTGATAGCAGACCTAAGCAACCGACAATGCAGACAAATTTGGGGTTCTTGACCTCCTGAGGCTCCACCAGTCTCTGTATGGCCTCCAAGAAGATAGACAAACACAAGGCGACCAGAAATACTCCGTTGACCAAGGCACCTAATGTTTCTGCGCGTTGCCACTGCGAACCGTACGATGATAATTAGGACGAGTTCCAAGCGGTGTGCAGGAAAGGGGACAGCTCACCCCATATGTGTACATCTTCGAGTTGGTTTCGCGGTTGGCGACTTTAACGGCCCATAATCCGACCAATAGAGACAAAACATCATTGAGCTATGGCAAACAGGTCAACAAAGCGGTCGGAGGGCTGCAGAGTGTGGGCCGAGGCGTACCATATGAAAGGAGTCGGCAACAAGGGCAAGCGAGTGGACGCTGTAACCTATTCAAGTCCAACAGGTTAGAAGGGGGCGGCGGTCAAAGATTCATACTTGAAGAGACAAACCAGCAATCAATTCTAACAAGAAGAAAGCCGAGTCAATAGCCAACAGGATCAGAATCCTGTTGGTCTTGGAGAGGCCCATCGTGTGTGGCCTTGCGCTCCGTGGCGCGCGTGGGATGGGGGAAAAAGATGACGACAGCGACCCCTAATCAGGCGGCGAAGATCGATATCCAGGCGCACCAAGCGAGTGACCCTGAAGAGTTTCGCAGTAGCAGGATCAAGGAGAATAGGAAAGATTGGAGAAGAGCAGGAGAAAAGCAAGAAAAATAAATCTCGCAAGAGATAAGTAGTTAGTTAGTTATAGGAGAGACTGGAGTCCCAAGGATTCCTGGTCGCAGACCAAGGACTAGTTCAGGAAGGCGGAAGGGCGCCGGCCGATCGGAGCGAAGTGGCGTTAGCCTCTGCCGGTCCCCACCGCCTTGCGGGCTATCCTTTTCAGGGCTGTCCATGAAGCAGGCAATGATGATGGATGACTACTGCAGTGCGTGAGTACACTGCAGTACTAATTAACTACTCCGTATTACAACATTCTTCCCCTCTTTCCTTCTCTCTTATGTTTGCACCGCTTTATAATATGACCAATGCACTCCAATTTTTCTGTATCACAGGTTTCTCCCAGCTACGTATTAACTCACCTGCTGGACTGACTGCTGCTGACCTCGTGCCGGTTCCACCCATACTTCGCAATCTAGGCTGTTTTGCGACCCACTCCCTGACTTACAGGTTAGAACCAGTTCTCTCCACCGTTTGACGCCAAATGAAATTGGTTGTGGCCCCTTCTCCACGCCAAGTTTTCTCCTTTCTCTTCTCCTGATCCATCCCCCGAACTTATCCGACTAAAATTGCTTCGTCAAGTGAATATAGTGAAGCAATATTCACAAAATTGCAAGGAGTAGACCTGTCACACATCATGCAGCATGCCACATCATGACGCAGGATCCGAAGAGACTTTATGCGGCGCGGCTGCTTGCCTACAGCCTGGAACGGTCAAGGCGCCGTCTGTGCGCTAGCTCGGGAAACTAACCCAGAGTTAGCTAGACTGGTAGACTACGCCCAGCCGGCACTTTGGCGGTTGGCCTCAATGCAAGACGACGAGCTACTCCATAAGCGAACAATAACATAAAACTAGTAGTGCTAGTACCTCACACTACCCCGAAGCTATTTGGAAACAATTTGAGCTTTGCGAGAATAGGCCAATGAAGGGACTTATGTTTCTAAGAAGAGGGTCTACCTCCACCACCACCACCGGAAGTTGTACAGTACTCTTCCGACCTCAATATCGCACTGTCTTTTCGAATTCCAGTGTGTAGTGTTTGTTTCTCGGCAGCGGCTGTTCGAGCAACACAACAGCTCGGAAAAAAATCTTGGCTAGGCTCTTTAAAGGATTCTTTGTCATGATTATGTATGCGACACAGTCAACTGCTTGGACGAAGTCGACTACAGACCCAGTCACTAGTTGACCTGTGGATCATGAAGGAGGATACAATCTCTAATCGAGTGTCTCGTCTGTACGCCTATATCGGCAGATGCTCCCTCTTCGATCGCCTGAGGTGCTTCTGCGGTAACGGAAGCTCTGTGTAGGACCCGACAGCCTCGGCTGATCCTCACTCCTACTGATGAGTAGCCCTGAGTGTAAGATTGATGGGACTGGTATGATTCATCACTCGACCCGCCATAGATGTGTCTGCCTTGTCTAGAAGTGGTTGGTATTGATTCAGCTCTTCGAACAAAGGATTAGACTCCGGAAGACATACTGCTCTGGGCCATTTAAATGAGGCGGTCACCGTGGAATACCTGAGGTGATGAAACGAGGTATCGGGGCTTTGAATGAGTAGTTCCTGGCAATGAAATCCAAGAATCGTGCTTTTGAAGACTGAACAATACCCAAGTTGGTAGTCATTACTCTGCTAGAAAGAAGCCCTGCTCCGAGCCAGTGGCTGCCTCAGACCACGATCAGCAGGTCACGAACCCAAAGTTGCACAGGAGCGAAACTGCTCATGTTGCCATACCAAGTCGCTTATAGCCCGTCCAGCGCGGTCCAACGATCTCAATAGCCTCGTCAAGCTGTATAAGGGGGTGGCGGCTCCGTCCCTTGAAGTTCACAGATTTGTCGTCGCCCATTTCTTTCCCAACCTTCACTTTCAGCACCGTCGTCACTACTTTCAACCAGGTCCCTTTCCATGCTCCTTTTCTCAGCTACGATTCCCTTCGTTCCGACCGCGTTATCAATCTTCTGCCATAAAATCTTCGTTAGCCTAGCCCATGCTTAGGAATTCTATGCAGGATCGCAGACGGGACCCGACATACCTTATCCTTCCCATCCCTGCTCACAACCACCACATCCTTACTCTGGTCGATCCTGCCCACCAAGCTTCCATTCTTCCACACCCCATTCTTGGCCACCACCCCCTTCAGATCAGTATTGACAATCACACACCCTTCCACCTCGCAGTTCACGAGCCTTGCCTTCTTCAACCGGCTGCCCGTCACGCGACAGTCGCCGATGGTACTCCGCCGCAGAGCACTCCCGCCTCCAATTTGTGATGCTCTCACCTCGCAGCGCGTCATCCACGACCACTCGCCGATGATCGAGTCGCTGAGGGTGCATCTCCGGAGCGAGATGACATTCTCTAGAGTGCAGTGGTCGGCTTGCACGAATTTGCTGGAGGAGACGTTGGTGAGGGTGCAGTTGGCGAAGATGCAGTGATGCAGGTGGGAGTGTGCGATGGTGCAGCTGGTGCAGGTGGAGCGGCTGATGCTCGTTGCTGATGGATTGGATGAACAGGCTGGGGCGGAAGTTGACGCCGAGGTTGAGGCTGTGGTTCTGTCGATGCCACCCACGCCGGTGATGGTGACAGCCGTGAGGACGCTCCGGGCGATATAGTCCGAGGGAGTGAGGTGGGACAGAGAGCACTCGGTTAGTGCGGAGCGGCGGATGGTGGGCGAGGCATTGGTCAGGATTGTGGTGTTGGTGGTTGCTGATTTTGATTTTCCCATTATGGTAGAACTCTTGAATTGAGATGTGTAGTGAGATGGACGTCGTTATCTTACGAGGAAGGTTGGAAAGTCGCCGAGAATTATGCTCGGCGATTAAATATGGATGGGTCTCGGCAGTGGGCGCTGACGCGACGAGACGATTCAGAGGTGGTATATATACCTTAATCTAGGATGTCGACGGTGATGCCTCGCATTGGTTGCTATAATCGCCAGTATCAGGCTGCCAGATTTCCAACTTCAAGGGGTCCTATACGAATGGTCGATATAGGTAAGACAGCCCTTTATCATGCGGTCAATGGGCGGTGCCCAGAGGTGCAGTGCAGTGCCAGTGCTTCGCAACAGCTTCCCGATCTGGAATAGACTCGCATGCGTGGCGGGGAGGAAGGATTACACGAGCACTGCCTGCCGGATGGCAACTTTTCTCGTCTTCCTATTATTCTGCTGTCAAACTGGTCGCATAATGAGCACAACAAGGCCAAAGCCCTGCAGGGAGACACTCTTATCGTTGGTATTGCTGCTATTGCTGCCTGGGTTCATGTCTGGGTGAGATGAAGACAAGATAAAGCTCCGAATTTAAGCTTCATCTACAAGCTAACCCCGCCGAACTAAGGCAGATCCACTCCATGGCCTGACAATGGAACCATTTCCCCGATCTGACTAAAGCCCTCGGGATGATCGGATCGTCTCCTGATTTTGAGCGGAGACTCACCTCTGTCTACTTATACCGTGTAAAATGCCGGTTCATATCACGTACAATGGAACTACATCTCTAGGCCCTCAAGGAACCATGAGCGATAACGCAGATCCATCCCGCAAGATCCTCCTGGTTGCAACGACGGGTGGCTTTACCCATGCCGGTACGCTCACATCTTCAGATTGAGTACACCTACTAACCCAGGTCCAGCTCCGGTCCTCGAACTGGGCAAGGTTCTCTCCGAGCGAGGCCACACAATCGACTTCGCAACCATGGAGGGCCAGGAGCACTGGACGAAAGACTACCCATTCATATCTCAGCTGCATATACTCGGAGCCGGTCCAACCGAGCAGCAACTAAGCGAGCATTACCTGCGCATGCGTAAATGGGACATGTCTGTCGGCCTAGCAGGCGCCATGCCCTCGAAGTACATGTTCGACTCCTTCTGGCCTGTGACCTACGACCACCTCAAGAATATCCTGGATGATCCTGCCCGCCGTCCCGACTTCATCATCGCGGACTTCTTCGTCGATGCCGTCAAAGACATGCACTTCCAATACCAAGTGCCCGTGGCCATCGTGCACCCACAAATGCCAGCCTTGATGCTCCCGTGCAGCTACATCCCCGGACAGCCGGGCTTTCAGCTGGACGGAACCCTCACCTCCGAGCACGCCTCCATCTGGCTCCGCCTGAAGAACGAGCTCGTAGTCGTCAAGGGCGTGAGAGAGATCATCCGCTTCTTCCGCTGGACGAAACAAATGCGTCGCACTCACGGCGTGTACTACTCCATTCCCAACCCCCGCAAACCCGACTACCTTGTCTTCATTAACTCATTCTTTGGACTCGAGGTCCCGCGCGACCTGCCGCCGCTCGCGGCCGTCGTAGGCCCGATACTCAGCGACACATACCCGCCGTGCGACGAGCATTACACCAAGTTCCTCTCCGATCGCAAGAAGGTCATCTACATTGCCCTCGGCACGCATGTCATCCTTTCTATGGCGGACGCGTCCAAGATTCTCACCGCGCTGTTCCGGCTTTTGGAGATCTCCGTCATTGACGGCGTCATCTGGGCGGTCGGCCAAAGCGGCCGACAGGACCTCGACCCATCCGCCACATTCACGTTCGTAACTCCTTCTTCTCCCCCGATGCTATCAAACACTGTCGACAGCAAGAAAGAGTCCAGAGAGAGAACTATCACTCTAGCCGACCTCCTAGCCGGCCACCACCCGGCCTTCCTCTTCCCCCACTTCGCCCCCCAGCGCGCCCTTCTCGACCACCCGGCCGTGCGCCTCTACTTCACCCACGGCGGCGGCTCAAGCGCCAATGAGGGTCTCTACCACGGTAAGCCCATGCTGGCGATGGGGATCTTCTCGGACCAGATAGCCAATACAGCGCGGCTGGTGCACGGCGGCGTCGCGGAGTCGCTGAACAAATTCTCCTTCACCGCGGAGGAGATTTTCGAGAAGGCGCGCCGCATCCTCGAAGATGTCGACGGCAGGTACGCGCGCGAGTCGCTGCGGCTGCAGCGAATTGCTAGGGTGGCGTCGCGCCGGAAGCACTACGCGGCGGATCTGGTGGAGGAGGTGCTGTATGACACCGAGCTGCGGGTTGTGGACGGAAAGGAGGTCCGCCCGATGCATCTGCAGACGGCGGATATGAGGATGCCGATGTATAAGGTGCGGAACTGGGATCTGATGGCGTTGTCGGGGGTGGGCTTGGCGGGATGGTTGGGGGCGGTTGCAGTATTGGGGCGTTTGGTGTGGCGGCATCGGACGGTTACGAGGGGGATTGTGCTGGGGTTTATGGAGCAATTTGAGGTTGTCCTAAGGTCGGCAGTAGGTGGATGATTGACGCAAAATTGTCCTGGTGGGGTGGAAGTGAAATTGGTTATCCTGTGACAGGCTGTGATTTCTGCCAGTTCGTACAGTACTTCCATATAACATTCTGCCTCGTTGATACCAGAATTAAGATACTGGGAGATGACTGGACATCTATCATAAGCAATAGATGTCTGTTCCATACAATAAAACTATTCTGACTTTCGAATAGTACATTACCTGGATATGGCTTAAGCCTCAGTCTTTAGTCTGTCTGTATTCCTCTAATCACAACTAACATAAAATCCGCTCTGCCGGACTTTAGGGGTAATTAGTGGCATTTGTTAGCTGCGTTACACTGCAAGAATCTCTATTCAGCCCCCTCTTCCACTCGCTCAATCATACACCGTCTCGGAGTATAAACCCCTCTGACCCCGAGATAATGCCCCCCTCCCCCCCTCCAATTGCGAAGTTAGTACTGGGTTCACTAGTAGAAATGCAAAGAGCTTTCTCGTTTGTTTGCCTTCGCCCTGAAGCAAGACTAACTGTATACATCATTGCAGACATTCACTTTCCGCATGCATCGTGATCCATCCAGGTATAGTACCTTCATATTGATAGGTTGAGCTTCTCAATGAACATGTATTCACTAACTTCACCAGTATTCACATAGTCCTCGCTGCGTAACGATCGCTCCTTCCTTGAGTTTAGAAAAGATATTCACCCCCGGACCTTTCTGCCTCAGAGATATAGACAGTTAAGTAGAACCACAACCGCCAAGCCAACGTCTTTAGCTCCTTACTCATCTTAGCCAACCAACCATTGTACAACTTTCCTTTACACAACTTTTTTTTACAATCCATCGGAACTCCTCATGAAGCCCAAATTGTACGAGTCCGAAGACATACCGAATCACACTTATCTGGCCCGGAATGGAGACAAGGGATTCAGCCCTTGAAGTCAAGTATGACAGAAATTCTGACAGGCTATGTGGCTGACGCTCCTAACAACAAAGACTCGTCACCTTTCGGCGTGTTCCTGTCCGACGCATTTGTTCTCAAAGCCCCAAGACAATACCATGGCAAGCGGCACAGCCAGATACTCCATGGATGACCTCGCCTGTGCGGGCGTCATTCGTGAGCCTCGTATCAACCCGAATTGAATAAAAACTCGATCCCCGGCACCAGTCGCCTTCGAACCCAATCAAAGAGGCATTCTCAAAAAATTCGTGTTCGACGACGATGAAAGAAATGAGGGAGATGAATGCCCTCTGCAAGAAACCCCTCGCGTGGGCCGGAGACGAGTATTACTCGGTTCCTTTCGGGAGCCTCGAACTGACAGACATCCATTCTTACTTCGGTATAATCGAGGATCCTTCCGTTTCTGAGTGGAGGGCTGCGTCCGATTCCCTCAGAGTCTCGGTAAGCGGTACTCCTTCCAAGTCTACCGTGCAGAAACTAAGTGGGGTCGTAGACGTCGAAGCTGCGAGAATGAGGATCGATCGAGTCCTGAGTGCTGTTGTGCACCCACAGCGGGCCACTAAAGGCAATCGTGTCCGTGAGATGAGACTCGGCGTCGAGACGATTCTCGACGGTCTTGCTATAGGCAAGATTGCTGGGTCGTCCGATTATTCGACATGGTATGAAGACTGAATTAAATCTT
The DNA here is from genome assembly GCF_003184765.1 of Aspergillus aculeatinus CBS 121060. NCBI lineage: Eukaryota > Fungi > Ascomycota > Eurotiomycetes > Eurotiales > Aspergillaceae > Aspergillus > Aspergillus aculeatinus. Next base: position 197,129 of record NW_020291474.1, read on the forward strand.
CTACACAAGTGGTCATCGTGGAAGCCGAGAGAAAGGCAATGGTGGGGGGGGCGGACTTACGCAACTATTGGGATATGTTATGGGGTAAGTATTCTCTATCCTCCGTCGGACAGCGAATTCAGGTATCTAGGTTCGCGAAGCCTAGGGCCAGTCAAAAGTTGGTTGTTCGGGTGCGATAACAGACGGCAATCAATAGGACTTCGTTATTCTTGATCACCTACGCAAGGTACCGTGCCACTCACAAACACCAACCCCAACCAACCGACCCTGCCCCTCTCATACTTCTGCAACGTTCCTTGCAGCTCTACTCATTCTTCCACCTCGGCGCCTATTCAGTACCGAAGGATCCAACGATTCTCCAGAGCATCGCGGAAATCGTTACAGTGTACGCGACAGAGGTACAGAACATTGCCTCCAAACTTCAGGTGCCTCCAAACTTCAGGTGCCTCCAAACTTCAGGAGAACTTGTGCGGTTTTTTCGGCCCCGAAGAGTGGGTTGCAGACAGGTATTCCCTGGGCACGGAGCTCAACATAGTGCATAAACAAATCCTCAATCACTCGGAAAACGCCGGCGGAGACAACGACGAGGGCGAAGGCGAGTAAATTGGGTTTGATGATTTCACGACACTAACGATTTCACGATTCTATGTTTTTACGACTCTAACGAACGGGTGGGACACCCTTTTTCGAAACCGGGGGACCCTGTCACGTGAACAGTATCACTCAGGCACCTGTATTTAGGAGGACCAGTTGGTAGTCTCAATAATAAGGGCAATCTCTTCCTCTACACTACCCTTACATCTACTACACTACTTATCTACATAATTTGCTGCGTGGTTATTACGTGTGTGTGTATAAATGGTCTGTCATGTGACGGTGGACAGAATACAACCATCGCCTACGCTGGCACCGCCCCGGCTTTCCTTAAGCGTGCCACCTTCAGCTCTTGCGATACTCAACCTGTCGGGCTTACCTGTGTCCGACGAGCGATGGGATTGTCCAGCTCCAGCGAGGAGGACTTGACAAGGTACGAACCCTGTTCTAGACCCCAACCTTGGGTCCCTCACAATTCTGATTCTGACCCCTGCAATGATAAAGCTTGATTTTCCCAGTTTCACCCGGCTGAGCCTCGGCGATTGCTCGTGTCGATCGAGCCCCGCAACAGCAACGTCAGAACATTACAGAGTAGGAGGGAAGATGATGATGATGTATAAAGTCTTGATGGCGTCTATTCTTGCTTGATTATAAATGGCCGCCGCAACGGTGCAAAAACAAGCAATTGTGTTTCCGACCCTTCCGACGATCCAAACCCTCCTGATAGCGCGGCCTTATTCTGCCCCGTGCCTCCACTCGTGGGGCGCAACTGCGCAGCCCGTCAACGGCGCGTTGCCGCCAACTTCGGAGACTTATTTCTTGGAGATAACTCGGCATTTGACTCCATGCCCTGAGAAGCTCCAGTCCTGTTTGTCAGGACACGAGTAAGAAAAATCTTGGCACCTCCCGAGTGGGCCGGGTGAAACGGCTGGCAGGTGGATCATCTTCCCATACGTCATGGCGATGCAGCATTCTGGTGTTTGCGATGGGCTTCGTGGGCTTGACGGACGGTCGCTATATAGAGACAGCTTTGGCTGTTGAGCTTCGCAAAGGAGCAATAGATCAGCTCTCTTCTCATCCCTTAATAACTAATCGCATCTCAATTCCCCTGCATCGAGCATAATGACGGTTCCCAGCGCGGATAGCTTCGATTTTGTGGTTGTCGGCGGTACGTCTCACTCGTTTCTTCGTTTGTTGACAAGTATCTCTCTGACATCCCACCAGGAGGTACTGCTGGTAATGTGGTGGCCGGGCGACTGGCCGAGAACCCCGAGGTCCGCGTGCTGGTCATCGAAGCGGGTATCGCGTATGTGGCCGACCCTCCAAGCACACAGTATGACTAGAACACCCGACTAAAGCAAACGACCGAGACGATAGAAACCCTCAGGACATCGAGAAGATCACCACCCCGGCTACCGCCTTTGACCTGCGCGGCAGCAAGCATGACTGGGCCTACAAAACGACCATGATCAACAGGCCTTCTTACGAGCGCGCCGAGAAGCCCAACACCCGTGGAAAAGTCCTCGGGGGTAGTAGCTGCTTGAACTACTACACATGGATCCCGGGTAGTAAGGGTACCTTTGACGCGTGGTCCGAGTACGGAGGTCCGTCTTGGACGTGGGATGGGTGCCAGGAGTATTTCAGCAAGGTGCGGAGTTCGTCCTCAGCATCAGCATCTATAATGACGGTTACGAGCAAGAATCGCCTACTAACGTGAACAATGTCGAACAGCCAGCGACATACCACGACGACGACAACCTGTATCCCAACGAGCTGGCCAAGATCGGTCGCGACGGACCGGTGCACGTCTCGCACGCGGACCTCGTCCCCGAGCTGCGGCCCTTCCGCGACGCACTCACCGCGGCCTGGACCGGCGCCGGCCACCCCGTCAGCGAGGACATCTACTCCGGCAAGATGGAGGGGCTCACGCACTGCGTCACCAGCATCTACCGGGGCGAGCGATCGTCCAGCGGCGCGTACCTGACCGGCAAGACGAACGTGGTGATCATGCCCTCGTGCATCGCCAAGAAGATCAACTTCGACGGCGACACCGCCGTGAGCGTCACCGTGCTGGGGCCGGACGGGTCGGATGAGGTGATCATCGAGGCCAAGCGGGAAGTCATCGTCGCGTGCGGCGTCTTCGAGACCCCCAAGCTGCTGATGCTGTCGGGCATTGGGCCCAAGAAGGAGCTCGTGCGCCACGGCATCGAGCCCGTGGTCCACTCGGAGCACGTGGGCCAGAACCTCCTCGACCACCCCATCATGCCGCATGTGTTCCGGCTGAAGGAGGGCATGGGGCTGGATAGCCATCTGCTCCGGGCCGGGCCCGCGCACACCGCCGCCGTGCAGAAGTACCGGGAGAGTAGGCAGGGGCCCTACAGCAGCGGACTGCTGGAGCTGGTGGGACTGCCACGCATTGATGACCGTCTGGAGAAATACAAGGAGTACCGGGAGGCGAAGGAGCAGAACGGTGGCAAGGATCCGTTCGGTCCGGAGGGACAGCCGCATTTCGAGATCGACTTTGTGGTCCGTATTTACCCGAAGTCAACCTCGTGGAAGCCAATATACTAACCATGACAAAGCCCATGTTCTCCGATGCCTTTCAGTGGCACTTCCCCGTGCCCACGGAGGGTGACTGGTTGACGGTCATCGTCGACCTTCTCCGCCCACTCTCCCGCAACGGCGAGGTGAAGCTGAACTCCACCGACCCTCGCGACCAGCCGAACATCAACCTGAACTTCTTCTCGAACGATCTCGACATCATCGCGCTGCGAGAAGGGGTCCGGTTCGTGGACGAGATCCTGATGCACGGCGAGGGCATGAAGGACGTGATCCGGGAGGACTACCCCTGGCCTATGCCGCGACACTCGGACGAGGCGATGAAGAAGATGATTCTCGAGCACTCGCAGACTGGATATCGTGAGTCATCCTTCCTGTGGATGAGTAAACCCCTGGCTAATACGTTGGCAAGACCCCTGTGGTACAGCCCGGCTTTCCCAGTCCATTGAGCAGGGTGTGGTGGACTCGGAATTGCGCGTGCATGGCGTCAAACGGCTTCGCGTGATCGATGCATCTATCATCCCAATCATTCCGGATTGTCGCATCCAGAATGCGGTGTATATGATTGGAGAGAAGGTGAGTAGCAGATCTTTTTGAGAGTCGTGAACCGATGCTGATTGCTTTAGGGTGCGGACATGGTCAAGGCTGCGTACCCGGATCTCTACCAGTGAGGTGATGGCGGTTGGTGGAGCCGCCGATTGCGCCTTTTCTTGATGAATGATAATGTGTACATGTTGGTGGCTTTCGATCTTACAATATATAGCTTGTTCTAATCCCTGTCATATGTCATTGAATATATTAATGGCTTGCTTCTTTGGGCTGTAGGAATGAACCTCTAGTACCCTGACAGTCGGGGGTAAGAGATGTCGCGTGTACAGCTCGAAGAAATACGAGCCACCGCCCCACCGCAACCACGGCGTGCAGCCGGCCATCGCGGGACTAACCGCAAACGATACAGATGTCAGACTCCCAGCCTAGCGCTGACGGCTTCATATACTACACTAGAAATAGAGTAAGATTTTCCAAGCAAAGCTTCTTATCTCCATGCTACTGGGGCGCTGGGAGCTGTTATGTCCGTCCTGCCGGGCGCTAAACCACGCCGCTAATCTCCAAATTCGGACATAGGATTTTGTTGCATCGGAGGTAACAGGGAACAGGGATTCATCTGCCATCTGCCCCTCTTCGACCTTTCTGTCGTACAGTACGGAGTACCCAGTACTTATATCTCCATCTCCTCCTCAATTCCTCTCTCGGCCTCAACCTCAACACCAATTTACTCTTCCCCGCCCCCCTCAAGACCCCCAAAATGACCTCCAACAACCTCTCAACATGCTGCATCACGGGTACGCTCCACGAAGGCGAACCCAAAGGCACAATCCAAGACATCGAGAACAGTAAAACCACCCCCCCCCCGGTCCAAACCAGAATTACTCACCCCCAACAGTCTCAACCTACATCACCCACCCTTCGACCGCAACCAAAAAAGCCATCCTCCTCCTCACCGACGTAATCGGCCACCGCTTCCTCAACGCCCAGCTCCTCGCCGACCAATTCGCCGCCGCCGGGTATCTCGTCCTCATGCCCGACCTCTTCACCGGCGACAGCGTCCCCCTCAACCGGCCCGAGGGCTTCCAGATCATGGAGTGGGCCAAGGGCCACCAGCCGGCGCACACCGACCCCATCATCCACACGGCCCTGAACCACATCCGGTCCACGCTGGGGTGTGAGCGGGTCGGCGGCGTCGGGTACTGCTTTGGGGGCAAGTATGTGGCCCGGTTTTTGAAGGTGGATGGGGGCTTGGATGTGGGGTTTACGGCGCATCCGACGATGATGACGGCCGAGGAGTTGGAGGCGGTGGAGGGGCCGTTTTGTGTTGCTGCTGCGCGTGAGTTTTCTTTTTGGTTGCTTTTGGGGTTGAGGACGGGGGATTTTCGGGGGGGGGGGGGGGAGAAAAAAAAAAAATGGTGTTTTTTCCTGGGTAGAACATGATCCGATCTTCTCCGCGGAGAAGAGACGCGAGAGTGAGGAGATCCTGGGTAAGAAGGATCAGCCCTGGCAGATTAGTGTGTACTCCGATGTGGAGCATGGGTTTGCGGTGCGCGGGGATCTCGCGGTGCGGCGGGTGAGGTTCGCGAAGGAGCAGGCGTTTCAGCAGGCGGTGGCGTGGTTTGGGGAGTATTTGTGATTGGGAGGGGATTGCCTGGGGGGGATGGATAGATAGAGGAGTAGGGCTCAGAGGGGTCGGTGCCAAGGCTGGACTGGAAGTATCTTCCGAGAATGAGGCCTTTCTCTTATGTTCACTTCAAGCCAGCAAGTAGTGGAACGAGAGATTGACCCTCCGCCATCAATGCTTCTCCCATTACTCAGTCTATTGCTATGTCTACTACGTCTATACAGCAGCATACCCCCAAAGCCAATCATACTGCGCAGCAGCGGTCTTAATCTATGCAGCCGTCGATGATATCCTCATCCGGACCGCACCCCCCGGTAACCCTCATGCACGATTACGCTCTGCACACCAATCACTCCCACCGGTCGGAGGATTCAGTCTGCAATAAGTTCTCAGCTGCAGAACCCCCTCTTTCGATGATTTCACATGAACAACATGATATAAGAAACCCTTCCCCTAGCATGCAATAGCCATGAACTCAGTCAAAGTCAAAACACCCCTCAATCTGACCCAACCCACAGCATGATCTCCGCTCTCCTCGCCGCCCTCCTCCTCGTAGCGGGCTACTACCTGACGACAACCCTAACTTCGCGCCAAAAGCACGCGCCTCTGCCCCCAGGCCCTCCCCGCCGACCCATCATCGGCAATCTCAACGACCTCCCTCGCCCCGGCCAACAGGACTGGAAACACTGGCTGAAGCATAAAGAGCTCTACGGTATGTTTATGTTCACCCCGTGTTCACAAAACCTGCCCCGCTCACAAGAGAGAAAAAACAAAAAAGGCCCCATCAGCTCCCTCAGCGTCCTCGGCCAAACCATCATCATCGTCAACGAGGCCCGCCATGCAGTCGAGCTACTGGAAAAGCGCTCGGCGATCTACTCCTCCCGCCCGCAGCAGAATTTCGCCGAGATGTGAGCATCTCCCCTCGCGCTTCTAATCTTACCCAACTCCATGCCCAATATACCCGAAGACTGACAAGCAACAACCCCAGGTCCGGATGGCACAACGTGCTCGGCTCCGTGAAAAACACCGACCGCCTGCGCGCCACCCGCAAGAACCTCCACCGCGAGATCGGGTCGAACAAGTCGGTGGGCCGGTTCGATGCGGTGCAGACCGCGGAGGTGGGCCGGTTTCTGATGCGCGTGCTGGACGCGCCGGGGCGGTTGATGGAGCATATTCGCAAGTTCGCACCCTCCCCCCCCCCTGTCCTTCTCTATCGTGGGCCGTTGTCTATTTAAAAAAAAAACCCGGTGGCAACAGAACAAAAGCGAGGCAAAGCTAATGCCCAAGCCTCAGAGAGACCGGCGCCATCATCCTCAAGATCGGATACGGGTATACGGTCGAGCCGCACGGCCGGGATCCGCTGGTCGAGTTGGCCGATCGAGCGATGGAGGATTTCTCGGTGGCGATGTTGCCGGCGACGTATTTGGTGGATTACATTCCGTTCTGTATGTCCTGTCTTCCCTCTGGGAATTTTGAAATTGGTTTTTTTGGAGGGGTGTGATCTGATCTAATCGACTGTGGGCTGGGGCTGGGTAGTGAGACACCTCCCCCCCTGGCTCCCCGGCGGCAGCTTCAGCCGCACGGCGCGCGGGTACAAGCGAACCGTCACGGCCTTCAGCGACCTCCCCTACGCCTTCGTGCGGCACCAGATGCACCACGCCCACGGCCGCTACACGCCGTCCTTCCTGTCTAACCTGCTGACGCACCAGCCCGCGCTGCCCCCCGGCTCCGAGGCCGAGGTCACCGTCAAATGGTCGGCGGCGTCGTTGTATGCTGGTGGAGCGGATACGGTTTAACCCCCCCCCCCCCCCCTTTCTCCAAACTGACCAATCCAGAAACTGACGAAACTGACGAAACGGTGGGTGGGATAGACCGTCTCCTCAATCGCCACCTTCTTCCTCGCCATGGCCCTCTTCCCGGACGTGCAGCGCAAAGCCCAAGCCGAACTCGACTCGGTCCTCGGGGCAGCGGATCGGCCGCGGCTGCCCACCTTCGCGGACCGCGAGAACCTGCCCTACCTGAACGCACTCATCAAGGAGGTCTTCCGGTGGCATCCCGTCGTGCCGATGGATCTTCCGCACGTGGTGACCCAGGAGGATGAGTATGAGGGGTACTGGATCCCGAAGGGGGCGTCGGTTTTGGCGAACATTTGGTTTGTTTTGCCTTTTCCCTCCTCTTTCTTTGTCCCGGTTGCTTGGTTTTGTCGCGCCGCGGAGAGGGGGTGGTGGTTTTGTGGCCTTGATAAAAATTGGTATGCTAACTTTTTGTCGGCCAGGGCATTCACCCACGACCCGGATGTGTATCCTGATCCGGAGGCGTTTAGGCCCGAACGGTTCCTGCCTGATGCTGCTGCTGCTGCTGCTGCATCCGGTGCTGGTGTTGGTGGTGAGGGCGGTGGTGGCGGGGGTGGCGTCCAACGAGACCCCCATCTCCTGGTCTTCGGGTTCGGGCGTCGAGTCTGCCCCGGACGGACCCTGGCGGATGCGAACGTCTACCTGACGATTGCCCAGGCGCTAACGGTATTTCGGATCCAGGGGCCCGAAGGAATCCCCGAGTGGAAGCCTGAGTTCCTGCCGGGGGTGATCAGTCATCCTGTCGTGCCGGCGGGGTTGAAGATCGAGGCGAGGAGTGAGGCCCATGCAGCGTTGGCGAGGGAGGTGGAGAGCGCGTATCCTTTTGAAAAGAGTCATTCGGAGGAATTGGTGGGGTTGTCGTATTAGTTCTATAGGGGGTGGTTGAAGAGGTACACATGAGGGTTGATTAAGGTATATAGTATTGGCTATTTAACTTAAGAACAGATGTTCGGGGTATGCATCCCCCGGTATGATTAGACGTAACATGCATCCTGCGGACTCCTGGTTGGAAGGGAGACTATTGCTCCAGAGCAGAGCAGCCCAGTGCCAGAACCCCGTTCTATTTTTTATTAGTATACCTTTCCACTGAGGCGTGATGTTTAGGGGAGACTCACCAAGAGGTTCACCTCGGAGCAGCACTGCGGCTTCGTTGTGCAGGTGGTGTCGTAAGGCTTGCCTACAACCATAGCGTTAGCATCAACAATGACAAACCACTTAGAAAACGGACGTACAGAGAAGACCAACGGAGCCGACAATACTGCCAGCGTTGATGTCCAGATCCGCAAGGATGGGGTCCAGGAGCGGGTCCAAGGGAGTGGTCAAGGTGCCGCAGCACAGCACCGGGGCGATGCACTGCGACTGGTCGACCGTGCTCTCGCTCGTGGTAGAGGTGGTCTGAGCGGCGACGCCCTTGACTTGGTTCTCAAGGGTCTGCGAGTCGGACTGGGGGGCGGGCACGGCGGCGACGAGGCCGACGATGGTCAGGATAGAGACGGTGAGGGAGAGCTTCATGGTCGTGGTTGGGGTTGGGGTTGTGTGGTTATGAGAGGTATGGCTTGCTGTAAGAGAGGTTTGTGATTTGATTGTGTTGTAGTGTTGTTGAGCTGGGGTGGAATGTGCTATTTATCTTCAGCGACTCGAAGGAATAACCATCAGAGTATACAGCATTTCCAAGAACTACTAGACAATATCCTCCGTTAGCGCAGTCGGACATCCGGATGGAAGAAGCCTCAAAATCCAGTCCTCAGCCAATTCTCCATGCAGAGAACAAACGGCTGGGACGGATGCCGGCCATTACAGTGGTGGCAACGTGATATTCACAGTCGATTCAGGATGGACGGCGAGACCTGGCAGAGACGGTCATGCTGCAGGTACCGAGGAACATGTAAAAGGCAATCTCATAATTGAGGCGTGTGGTCTCGGGCCTGTCGTCCGTCCCTGTCTTATCAGCCACCCGGTCTGAGTGCTTTTCTGGTACCAAATCAGCGGGCGTACCCACAGTAGCTGAACATCGGGGAGCATGATAACGATGCGTGTGGGCGCTGCTGTGGACCTGGATCTGTGATACTTGTGAGGTGCCCGTGGCAGAATCGAATTGATAAGTATTGATGATCTTCGCTGGACAAAAGATCGACCTTGTTTAATGGTGTGGCACCGATTTCGGATGCGCCCATACCATAGTTGACTTAGCTGCAGCTCCAGAAAGTATCGAGCAGCCTCGCTTATCGCAGGGATACTGAGGTAGATAACTAAGACAACTATTTTGTCGATCCAATGAACTTGTTAGTCGATCATTGAGCATTCTGGGATTATCACGCATCATCCCCAACTCCACTAGGTTTGGCGGACGCATCTCGACTCCGCGACGATCCCAGGAGAATGATCTGCATCATTATCAGCTCCGAACTCATCTCAAATGCTTGGGGTGATAATTACTCTTACTCATATAGATAAAGTATTAAGCTGTTAGACCATGACAAATGGCTGTGCAGTCTATGTTGAGAGACAGCATGGAAGCATTAACAGAATGCAAACCCGCCAAGCATGTGGACACAACACTGATAGCGATAGCAGCCCGATAAGTTATGCGCGCATTAATGACTCAGCAGCACACCCCCACAATGTACACAAATCTCCAGTGGCGGTGCCATCCGCACCAGCCACATGCCAAGCCTCCACCAGCCACAAACTCGCGACACAAAAATTCCCTCGAATTGGCAAAGTCGATCTCATTTCAATATCCGTTGACCGACCAGCCCCTCCCCCAGACCACCTCTCCTATCTCGCTGGGTCGTCTTTTTTTTTTCCCCCGTCATCTTTCCCTTTAACCTCTCCTCACACACAGAGCTATACACATAATCATGGCTCCCATTTCCATCGCCGACATCGTCGCCGCCCTGCCGGCCGACGACACCTGGGGCCCCGCCTCCGCCGCCGACAACATGCTCGACGGCGTCCCCTATGCTCCTTTCTCCAAGGGTGACAAGCTGGGCCGCATGGCCGACTGGACGGCCGAGTCCAAGGACCCCAACCGGGCCGGTCGTCAGGCTTACAACCGTAACTTCCGAGGTACGTTGCACGCTTCCATTCTTTCTTGTGTTTCACGGCGGAAAGGCGAAAAAACGAAGACAAAAGAAAAGGGGAAGGAAGTATCGTGTGTGGAGACCACCAAACTAACAACCCCATCCAACCCTCCAGACCAGCAAGTCTACGGCGCCGGATCCTCCAGCCTGTTCTCCGTGGCGGTCGCCGAAGACGAATCCTCCTTCTCTGTGGTCGACAACACCCGCAGCTCGACGAAGCGCACCTTCGGCCGCGGCGGCGGCACGGTGTTCCGCGGCCGGGCCCAGCGCGGCGGCGCCCAGCGTGGCGGACGCGCGGGCTTCCAGCGCGTGGGCGGCGGTGGTGCCGGGGGTCGCGGGGGCGCCGGCGGGGACCGGTACTACGACAACCGCAGCGGCGGCCGGGGCAACCGGGGCCGTCGGTTCGGGTGGAAGGACTACGACAAGCCGCAGCGCACGCGCGAGGCGTCGGTGGCCGTGCGGCCCGACTGGACGATGCTGGAGGAGGTGGACTTCAGCCGGCTGTCGAAGCTGAACATGGAGGCGCCGGAGGGCGAGGAGGTCGACTCGTACGGCTTCATGTACTACTACGACCGGTCGTACGACAAGGCGCCGGTCAAGAACGCGGAGCGCCGGCTGCAGGCGCTGGACCGCGCCGCGTACAACGTCACGACCTCGCAGGACCCCGTCATCCAGGAGCTGGCCGAGAAGAACGAGGCGACGGTGTTCGCGTCCGCCGACATCCTGTCCACGCTGATGTGCGCCCCCCGCAGCGTCTACTCGTGGGACCTGGTCATCGTCCACCAGGGCGGCAAGATCTACTTCGACAAGCGCGACGGCGCCTCCCTGGACCTGGTCACGGTCAACGAGAACGCCGCCGACGCCCCGCTGGAGCTGGCCGACTCGTCCGCCGCCACCGCCGCCGCCGCCAGCAAGCAGGAGGGCGCCGCCATTAACACGCCCAGCGCCCTGGCGCTCGAGGCCACCTTCATCAACCACAACTTCGCCCTGCAGACCGTGGTCGAGTCCGAGGAGAGCAAGGTCGAGCTGGCCCACCCCAACCCCTTCTACAACGCCGCCGAGGAGACCGAGCCCCTGGCCTCCAAGGGCTACAAGTACCGGCGCTTCGACCTGTCGCTGGAGCGCGACGAGGGCCAGGAGCCCGTGCACATGATCGTGCGCACCGAGATCGACGCCATCATGAAGAACCCCACCGGCGGCGAGGACCAGCAGCTGGTCGTCAAGGCCCTGAACGAGTTCGACAGCAAGGCCCAGGGCTCCGGCGGCGCCCTCGACTGGCGCTCCAAGCTCTGGTCCCAGCGCGGTGCCGTCGTCGCCACCGAGATGAAGAACAACTCCTCCAAGCTCGCCCGCTGGACCACCCAGGCCATCCTCGCCAAGGCCGACGCCATGAAGCTCGGCTTCGTCTCCCGCGCCAACCCCCGCTCCGCCGCCGCCCACGTCGTGCTCGGAGTCGTCGGCTACAAGCCCCGCGACCTCGCCACCCAGATGAATCTCAACCTCGGTAACGGCTGGGGCATCGTCCGCACCATCGTCGACCGCATCCGCGCCCTCGACGCCGACGAGGACGACGACAAGGTCAAGAAGTACGTCCTCATCAAGGACCCCAACCGCCCCGTCCTCCGCCTCTACAGCGTGCCCCCCACCACCTTCGAGGAGGATGAGGAGGTCGCCGCCGAGGAGCAGGAGGCCGCCGAGGAGGATGAGGAGTAGATTTTTGGGCGGTTTTCTACCTCCATCATTATATCCTAGTCATGAATTTGGTTCGCTGTGTTTCTTTTTCCGTCCTGTCCACGTCAAAAGTTCTTAGGTTTATGAACGACTATCTATGCTTTCCAAACTTATTTCCTCACTTGGCAATTTCACCCTGTAGACGATTCTTGTCTCGTACATCGGCTCACTCCATTGTTGTTGCATTTGTCCTACGTACACAAGCGCAGTATAGGGATGTACGGTAGTATTCGACGATATCAAGCATATCACAGCTATATAACTTTTTGTCCTTCATTTCTCCGAACCCTACTTAGAATGATACGCCAAAGAGAAGACGCCCAAGCACCAGTTAATGAACCTCACTGCACAATCTCAAACCGCACCTCCTTCTTAACTCCAAAGACATCCCTCCACTCCTCCCACAACCGCCGCAACTCTTCCACGTACATCCGATGCACTTCCTCCACATAAGCCTCGTCCTGCACATACCGCTGCTCCTTGACCGGGATCGGTTTCCCGACGACCACATGGATTGGCTTGCGGAACGGCACCGTCACTCCCCACCGTCCGCTGATCACCCGAGTCGACTTGCCGGTGATAGCCTTCCAGGCTTTCGCACCTGCCGTGAACAGGCCTTCCCGGTCACCGTCCTGCTGCTTCTGGCCTTCACCCTCCCAGTGGCTCGAAGCTACCTCGCTGCTGTTTGCATCATTCTCTTCGGGATACGCGACGTCAAAGACCTCGTTCTCTCCAAAAGCCACCACCGGCACTAGGCTCGCCCCCATCTCGATCGCAACGCGAATGAAGCCCCTGCGCACCCCCAACACCAAATCCATGCGGCCAGGACGGGCGATGCGCGCCTCGCGATCGCCACCCACGCAGATGGTGATCGCCTGCCCAAGTCCGTTGCCGTCGTGGCCGCCGGACGACAGGAGCTTGATGCATGACGCGCGACTGACGCTGCCGATGCCCAAAGAGAGTGCGTACTCGCGCAGCAGGGGAGCGCGAAGGACCTTGTCCGACACCAAGAGAGTGTGATTGAGACCAGGAAACAGCGTGTCAAAGCCGGCGCCTTTGGTGGCAAGGGCGCCGATGGCACCGCGGATGGAAATGCCGTGTGGGTGGTATCCGAATATGTACTTTTGATAAGGAGCCAAGGGAGTGCTGCGATAAAGCTTGAGAGGGAAGTAGTTGGCATAGAGTGACCAGAGAGGAGAGTTTCGAACGGCGGAGGACGGGGAAGGAAAAGAGGGGAGAGAGGTGGGAGGGAAGTAGGTTATCATGAGGACGTAGACTGGATACAAAATGCGGATGAGAAGCGGGATGGGAAGAGATGGGACAAGGACGAGGATTAGAAGAGCGTAGCCGAGGATAGGAAGGAGGAGGGACGTGTTGGTTGTAAGGGCGACGAAGAGTGTGCTGGCAGCAGTATAAACTCTGGTTCTTGTGGTTAGAAATCATGGACACTTGATTTGCATATTGAAACAAATGCAGAGAGGGAAGACTCACTTTGAGGTTGCATATTTGTCCAAATGAGGACGATTGACGGTCTCTAGAATACCTCCGAACTTATTCCTGATTGTGCACAGCTTGTCCTTCGGATACTGATTGACTTCTGGGATCGGCAAGGCCATTCTCTCCGGGTGGTATGCCAACTCAGCGATCTTCTCGGCACCTACGACTCGTCCTTCTCTTTTGCAGCACAGTGCAGATAATTCCTTTGCCTTGGCCTGCATTGTGACATTGCCGACGACCCTGATTAGAGCCCGGCCGAACTCATCTGCATCCACTGCTGGAGCAGCTGTTTTGTTTGCGTACACGCCGATTCCGAGCCACTCTGTACGCACAGCATTTTCATAGCAGTCTTGCCAACCTGGAAGAACGACGTGAGGTATGCCAGACCTGGAACGTATTAATATCTCTACTCCGCTGAGTCGAAGAGTAAAACTTACTGAATAGCCTCGTACCATGAGTTTGCACCACCATGATGCACGGAACAGACAATCTGCCCTGTCTGCAACATTGCCAATGGCTCGACCTGAAACCATGGTTGAATGCGCACCCGGTCATCTTTGATCTCAGCAGCCAGTATTTCTTCCGCCTCTTCAAAAACATGCGCGCAATCCTGCGTATGTTTTGGAAGCTTCCACAGCACTTGGAACTTATCCGTCCGTGAGTCCAGAAAACTCCTCACCCCTGAAGCGATATTTCTAGCCATCACTGGATCTGGCGCATACAAGGTCCCCAGGTTAATCAAGATTGTAGGTGCCCGGTGGAGCCACCGATGCAGCTCCGGATCCTGCGTCTTGACAGGTGCAACGGGTAATAGAATGGGACCACAGGGGAGGACATTCTCGGGGACTTCCATCGGCCAATCCAGCTCTTTCAGACCTGGAGCCAGATGAAATCGGTCGGGCCGCCACGAATCCGCAAAAGGAAATCGGCCCTGGATACCATGTCGCTTCCGCCATTCACGAATCTGTCGTTGACGGCCGCTACGGCGGTAAAGCTTGGCGACATCCATGGCGGCCCTGGTATTGGAAGGCACAAGGCTCCAGGGAAGTGGATAGGGAAAGTCTGTCCCTGGCCTGGTGCACAGTCAGCCACATGCATTGGTTCATCGGGAAAGCATAGCGAATTACAAGGGAAATTTCCACGCCCATCCAGCAAAAGGCTGGAGCCCATACACCACATGGGACAAGGAGGTCGTATAAAGAACAATAGCTTGGTGGCCCGCATTATACGCTGCGTCTCGTCCCTGGGGGAAGAAGCAGTCGACGAGGACAACGCTCGGTTCGATAGCCTGGACTGTCTCAAGACAGCTGTCATACACCTGCAGATACTCTTCCTCATTCCAGGCCCAGATTTCCTCAAAAAGCGATTTGAACCCCTTCAATGCGCCTTGATAACCGGGAGGATGGCAGATCGTACGTTTTCCTGTGCGTGCAAAAGCCTCACTGTTCGAGGGGCCGTTGAGAGGGTGAAAATGAATGCGCGAGCGAACTCCGTCGCTGTCAAGGTTGTTATCTACGAGCAGCTTCTCGATGCGTGGTTTCAAGGTCGGAAACGAGGCGATGTGCACGTCGGTGTCACCTCGCACCAGCAATTCATGAGATAATGCGAGAATCAAGTTTGTCTGCCCATGTTCACTGTTGGCAAGAAATAGCACGCGGGGCCTCTGTGTTGGTAGCGGTGATTGCGGTGGGGATGGAGTCTTCTTGCGAGTACTGCGACGCCGCAAGACAGGCGTTTGCTTTCTAGAGGCCCGGGACTTCTTCATGGTGGGCGAGTGTACGTGCGTGCGGCCTTACTGCATGTGCTGCATGTAGAACAGACGGCACGTTCTGGTAGAAGTTGGAGCACATGGGGATATAAATGGGGACTGTCAATCAAGGAGGTGCCAGGCTTGGACGCAAGGTTAACGACAGGGAGGAATGCTCTCTTGTTTCAAGGGATAGTGGAGGGAATGCCATGGTGCAGGGGAAAGGAGGGGTAGCATTCGCATGATGTGAGCTTAAATTTGAGCAAGAAAATAAGCAAAGGAGGTGTGAATCTGAGATGATTTGAGTGAAAGTATAGGAGGATAGATAGTTTAGATTGCCAGAGTAGTTAGTAGTAGTAGTAGTAGTAGTAGTAGTAGTAGTAGTAGTAGTAGTAGTGGTAGTAATCTCCGGACCCCTGGTAGATCTACCCGAGACCGCTGGATGTTGGGGAGATCTTCCCCAGAAAGAGGGAATGCAGCCTTTTTCATTCAGCCCTGGGGCCAAGACCGGAGTATAAAAGATTTGAAACCGCAATGGGAACATGTGTGTAGCTCGGAGAGTTTTGCCAAGGAGAAAGGGGGATGCCAAAAATCAGAAAGAAGGAGTATGAAGCTGAAGGTGAGAGATGAGAGGATGTGGGAGTGTAGGAGAGTCTAGCCCCGTTAGTCATCGCGCTAACTAACTAGTTACCTGGTAGTTAACTAACTAATCATGGATGCTTTCTTTCTCTTTCCCCGCCTCCAGTCCAGCCAGAATAATCATCTCTCCAAAAGATCTACAGCCAGCTTGAACTCTCTTCTCCTTCTTACTCTAATTCCTTAATTTAAAGTCCAATTCACTTCTTGTCTTCCCCTCCCTCCAGTGATATCACCTAGTCATCCTCAAACACTCAAACACAATGCCTGAACAAATCTCCCATCGGTCCAAGCCTCGTCCCACAGCCTCCTGTCTTCCCTGTCGTGCCCGCAAAGTGAAAGTATGTCTCTCTCTCTTTCCCGTTCCTTCCCCCTTTCCCCTATTTGCTTTATCAGATATATAAGTTTCACTACCTTTTATCCAACTTAATTCCTTCCCCTCCCCAAAGAGAAACCGAATCTACCCACCTACCTTTCAAGACCCCAGGTCTACCAGTCTATCAGTCTTCATTCAACCTATTAGTACATGCATGCCCCTGTAGCTTCATCAAACTACATAGAATCCCCAAATCTGTCTTCCAGCTTCACCATCGGGAACCACTCTCCCAAAGAAAATCGCACCTTATAAGCCTAACATTAACAACCCCAGTGCAACCGCCTCACCCCCTGCGCCACATGTGTGGCACGCAACACCCCGCAAGAATGCAAGTACGCCGCTCCAGATAGCGATCGTCAAGCCATTGCTCAAGCCGAGCTGATCGCGGGGCTCCGAAGCCGGGCGAACCAATTGCGCGATCAGCTGGGCATGGCGCGGGGGCTCGAAATCTTGGAGATTGAGGATCAGCAGCCATCCCCAGAGTCAGACAGCGAGCAGGAAGAGCAGTATGCCTCGATCGAAAAAGAGATCGGAACCGGGGCCCCGTCACGGAAGGCAGAGGATCAGTTGGCCGAGCTGGAGGTGGTGTATGCGGCGTTGAGATGGGGAACGGGGGCGACAGTGGAGGAAGTCATCCGAAGGATTCGGAGAGGGGAGCCCTTGGGGGACATTGCTCAAGGAGTGGAGTTGGGGATGGGTCCGGGATTAGAAGACGGTGTGGTGGTCCTGGATTGATAGAAGCGGTGGTCAGTCTGCCCAGAGAAAATAGAAAATATGGCATATATCTAGTAGTCATCATCACATTGGCGTTACAGGACATCTTCAGTGTTGCACAGTTGGTTGTACAGGGCGTGGTGGTGCGAGCTGAGTTCGAGCACAGCAGTCCCCATTACGCAGCCACCCGCCGACAGAAACAGAGAGGTGGGACGAGACCACGGGATGGCGAGGCCTGGCGCAAGTCAGGCTGGCGTCAAACGGAACAGAAACAGAAATCCTGACGGATCACCACGGATTATGTACAATGTCGTTGGAAGGAAGGTAGAGGGGAAAGGGAAAATAAGAGAGGTGGGAAAGAGAAATCCTGGGGCTCCGCTAGTACTTTTGCTCATCAGTGCCAACCATGACTAGGACAGATCATCGCCCGGATTGCAAACATGCTGTTCGGCTTTCGTATCCAGCACACTGGTTAGGCAATCCATAAGCTCAAAGTCTTCCACAACGGCCCCAAAACCATAGCAGCGGACCTTGGTATTGAGGGTTTCGACGATGATTTTGACATCTTCCCGAGTCAGCCGACCATACAGTTGGTGATTTTTGAGGCATTGCAGCGCCATGATCGGCGTGATCTGCCCCTCCGTCACCAATTGTCGGCTGAGATTGAGGAGCGTGGTCAAATTGACGTGCGGCAGGTCGTACGTCTTGTGTGGGTAGGTTTGCTCGTTCGTCGTCGTGGCGATGTAGCTGGGGGGTGGACAGGTGGCCATCAGCGCATGCCCTGAGAACGGCATGTCTTCATCGTCCGCCTCGGTGATCGATCGGCGGCAGAGGTAGTCGGTGTGTTCTCGACAGGGCGATTCCAGTCTGGATCAACGTCAGTCGCATGGGATTGGTCACCAAGAAAACACACTTACGTCAAGATGAAATCGATTTGGAGCTGAGGATCCGCCTCGAAGATGCCGGGAAGCTGGATCGGGGCGCGGCTGGCGGGAGCGATCTGATCGAGAGTGGCCAAGGCGTCACAGGGTGCGGCCTGATAGGCTGAATGAGGCGGCGCCAGCTCCTGAGTGGGCGACACATCGATCTGCTCAACGCCATGCGTACTCGGACTCAGGCTGGCAGAGACCGTCGTGGGCGGCGTGGTGTAGAGGGGACCTCCGTTAGGGGCGACGTTGCTCGGCTGCGAGGCGACACTGCTACTGGCAAAAGGACTCGAATGATAGCCCATGCTCCCGCGTTCCGCCTTGCGACGTTCGAGTTCCGGCTCGAAGTTGATACCATGGGCCACAAGAATCTCTTTCAGAATATTATTCTCGTCGGAGAGCGTTTGCACCATGTCTCGATGTTGCACGACCGTTAGATTGGCGGCCGAGATCTCCTGCGTGTAGGCCTCTCGCAACCGGGACACTTCCGTCTCCAGCGATCGGATATACTGTTCCTTACGTTCCCGATGGGTTCTGCGCCAACCGTTTGTATACAAACAATGATTACCCCAGGTGAACCGGTTACGTACCTCTGGGCCTGGCGATTCAGTTCCTGTCGTCGGGTCATGGCCGGTTTGCTATCCGGCTTCGGACCTCGTCGTTTTGCCGGTTGCCCATCTAGCGCGGGGGAGGAAATTAGAGCTGATAAGGTAAACGGATCGGACCGTGGGCTCACACACCTCGCGTGACTTTCTTCTGCGTACCACCAAAGAATTTGAGGAAATCGGCGCCTATGGTAGAAGGTCGAGATCCGGGTTGGCCTATTGAGTCGCAAGTTAGCTGGAGATACGCGACACAGTCGGGATACGGAAAGCGGAATGAGTGCCCGCAAGACAGTCGAGACTTTTGAGTCAGAGCCAATGCCACACTGACTTCCACAGCGCGAACCATGGAAAGACGGGTCACGGACCATCAAGCATCTGGACCCAGAAAAGGCCGAAGAAGAGGCAAATCTTGCAATAATGATCTCAGAGAAAGAGGAGGAGAGTGAACTTACTCTGTGAGCCATCTGGCGGAAGTGTCTGACGATTTGCGTTCGTGAGGTCCAATGGCATGGGGCCACCGTTCATCGAGGCCATGGTGGTTGTCGCAAAGAAGAATGGAGGAAGCGTAAATGCGACCGGCGCAGTCAGAATAGAAGGGTGAGAGAGTGCGTGTGCGGTGGACGAGGAAATGACCGTCGATAGAGGTGGGTGGGGGGGCTGGTGGGAAGAAGAGACGCAGAGAAGGAGAGAAGAAGATAGAATAGATCGAGTGTGAATCTCAAACAACTCCAAGCTGGCCCATCTGGACCGTTGTCAGCCTTAAAAATCGCGGCGCTGGGTTTGAGAAGCGGGTGGATGCTGGCCGTCGTCCAAGCGTTTAAAGCTCCGATTCTACCACGCATGGAATTGGATCCATTGTACCTACCGATGGATGGTGGACAGTCGGCTGTGTTTCCCCGTTGGGTGAATCCCCGGGATTGCGAAGTATGGATGAGCAATCACCACGAGCACCCAATCAGTGTGGCTACAGGGCAGATGAGGTGAGGAAAACAATTTTTGTCCACAAGACCGGTAAAGGAGGAATGAATGTACAGAATGGGAGGATGGGAGGAGAGAGTGAGAGGGAGAGAGAGAGTGTGTGTGAGAAAGAGTGAGAGGAGGGGGAGGGGAGAGATCGGATAATGGATAACTACTACTAAGTACTAACTAGGTAGTTAGCAGTGGCAAGAGTGACAGAGCTCCAGGCTGGAATTGACCTGGCCTGGACTGGACGGATATGAATCTCAAGCAGAGTGATTGGTTCTCACTACAATCAAGACTGATGATGAAAGGTGGACTCGGGATATGGAAGGTCTCACCACTTATAAGCTCTTCTTCTTCTTCTTACCTAGGCTGTTCCCCACGCCTTCAGGCTTCTTCAAATCCATGCATGTTCTGCCGGGGAAGTGCCGGGGACCATTGGAAAGATGGAGGATAATACCGGACTAGGTACGGAAAGATTATCACGGCAGAACCAAAGAGGTACCTAGCTGCTATAGCCTAAGGAGCTCAGGCCAACTGATTTTGTACATACATACTCGTACTTCGTACTCCGTACATAACTGTGCATCACTTTCTGCCCTCCGATCTGATCAATCCAGCGGGCAATAGCAATTGACATTATAGGTCTACTTTGAAGGAATCCTCCGCAGCACACCAGATCCGATCTTGTCTCGGCATTTCCACCCGTCAAGTTCTGTGAGTGCCCAGTGTTGTGTGATTCGACTGCTAAATCTGGTTAGAGCTTTAATTCACTCTTTCCTTCTTCAACTCTCCTGCAGCTCAGTATTCGTACATCGTACGAAAAGCAAAACGCCAAGTGGAGCAGGAAAGTGGATTCGATCGGCCAAGGGGAGAGGGAAAAAAACGGGCAACTGGTCATCGTCGATAGGCGGCTAGACAGACATCCGCCCGAGGCTGCCACCACCATCTCCAACCGACCGCAACGGCCCAGCAATTGTTCGGCTTTCAAGATGAAAGGCGGCAATAGCTCTAGGAGTGAGTATCTGTAGGTACGGAGTACGGTTGCAACTTGCATAGATACTCTTCTAGCTCATGTCAACAGGTAAGTTAACAATCGGATTGATCTTCTTCTTTCCAGCGTGGTTGGATCGATCGTCCCTGTCTGCTGTGGAACGCCTGCCTGCCTCGCTTGTCACTCGGGGACGCAGCCGGCTTGACATCTCTGAAATTCCGGGACGCCTGTGCAACATCAACGCGTCCCCAATAATGCCTAGGACCTTTTGTTGAGCGCAGTCTCTGCTGCGCCCTCTTTTCCTCTTCCTCTTTCTCTTTCCTTCGACTGACCGGTAATTCTCATACTAATCTTGACTCTGTTCCATATTCCCACTCTTCCATTGTCTCTCTCCACTCCGAATTGTTTACCTTTATCAGTTCAGACCCATCAGCTCCACCGTGCAAAGAAAGCCCTCAGTCTAATCAATCTAGTGGCCCCGGTCGAAAGTGGTGCTACCGTGCTAGTATCCATTGCGCTCCATTATTAGTGGCAGGAACCGCACACTTTGTTTGATTGTTATGGTACGATTCCCAACGCTCCGGCAGAGCTGCGCCATTATTGGATCCGAGTCAAGCCCATATCCACCGAAAACTCTCCTCTACCGGCCTTTTCAGGTACATCGCGGTTCATGGATGGTTTGTCCGTACGGACCAATGGGGGACAGCTGTTGTGTCACCTATCTGTGGCTGCCGCAATACTGGTGCTTTCACATCTGTCACTTGCTGACTTCGACCAGTTTGATTGATTCGGTAGATCAGGAGACGAGCGCCTTCCAGTAGCGCCGGTTGTGTTCACGTATGCTCGCATCCTCAAGCCTGAATGATCCCGGACCGTGCGGTGATCGAAGCCGATCGTCAAGTCGCCTTGCGAAAGCCAGATAGTTCGAATCACTTTTGATTCGCAATTGCATTTAGGGCGGCATCGCGTCTGGACAATCTCTTCAGACTGAGTAGTTAGTGCAAGTAGCAACGAATGTAATTGTTCCAGCAACCATTCAGCAACACGTTCCGGTCGCAGATCGCACCCATAGACTAGTTGTGGACTATGTGTGGCAGGTAAACCTTCTATGACACTCAGCGAGTGTGACGAAATCACTGAATAGGATTTGTGAGCGATAGAAGTGGCCTTGAGGCAGTCTCCAAAGCTCAAGGCTGAACAATCGGCAAACAACAATGACGATCGTCGGTAGATGGTCACTCAATGGAGTTAGTTGAGTGGTCTGCCGGACCGAAAGCAAAAGCCGAGACAGTACCGACCAGGCTGTCCTGGATCCCGGGATTGTCTATCTTGCCCAAGTGTACTCCGTAGTTGAGTGGATTTTGAGAACTTGAAGGAAACTTGGAGATGCGCATGCGCCGGAACTATCGAAAGGCGATCAGCGGCCTAAGGCTAACAATCTGGCCCAGACGGGCAGGCGGCGAGACTCTCAGCTCTTTCTCCGCTCGGCCTTGGACCTTTGACCTTTTGCCCCTCCCCTCCTTCTCTTTCAGCTTCGTTCCCATCCACAGCCCCTTCACCTTGACCAGACAAGAAGGTTTAGGGATTGAAAGTCAAAGCGAGATCCACCATGTGCGCGCAGGGATTTTGTCCATTGCCTCCCCGATGCCATGCCCGACTCCGAAATCCTCATTCACATCTCCGCGCCCGGGACCGTCCGTGACGATGCACGCTATCGGGCTCAAGTCGAGGCCATCCTCGCATTCCAGGCCTCCACCCGCCAAGTGATCACCTTGCGATCGGACAATGACCATACCGATGAAGTGAACACTGCCGACAGCGCACAACTGGCCGCCTCATCGGCGGCAGTAAGATCGACCGCGAACAGCAATAGTGGTGAGGCGGACGATGATAATCGAGAGCCTAACACTGGCTCTTTGCATATACCTCATCGGCAACCAGAAACAATACCAGTCTTGGCCGGGGTCTTTTCACCTGGCCAGCAAACTCAGCACGTCGCCGACTCTCTCGGAACCCCCATTAGTGTGGTTCCAGACTCGCAACCCGAACAAACTCAGCAGGATATCCTCGCCTCGCAAGAGATCAATTCTCCTGTCACTGCCACCGTACGCGCTCACAGATCGTCGCCACCTACAACCGATGTACATACAGCGAAGCGAAGCGGGGTAAATCCTCCAATACCGGAGAGAGAAGAGTATACCAGCTCTCCGGACCGCGTCCGACATGACGCTCCGCCCGTGCGACCCCAGCCCGATCACGCCCCGCAGGAGACAACGTCTCCTGTATCTGTATCGCGTCGCAAATATAATCTGCCACCTATAACAGACGTTCCTCCAGCGAAGCGGAATCGGGTCAGTCCGCCTGGTATACCCGAAAAACAGGGAGATGACGAGCCTCTGCCCGGAAGCCAAAACGAACCAAGTCATAATCAGCCGTGGCATGAGCACGCACAATCCACCCCATCCGTCCCTAATCTCTCTTCAGCACTTGATGCCCCTTGCCACGACACGCCCTCTACGAAAAATGCCCTAGTAACGACGCCCCTCAAGATCCACCCGCCATTACCCCCAGTCTCCAGATTACCCTTCAAAACCCACATCACTCCAACCCTCGCGATGCTAGCCACGCGTCTCCGCTCAGGACGAACGTATACCCCTGTCAAACAAACGCGAGATCTAGACCCCCTCGAACGAGGCTACTGGTTCCTCCACTTGACTCTCGTTCCATCCGAATCCTCGCCGTCACCTACTGTACCCCATGGCAATCCCGTCAGCACCAACACCAGTACAACCTGGGACGTCTCCTTCTTCACCCGCTTCTGGACCTTTTTGTCCGATTTCATCAACAAGGAGGGTCGTGCAGGCTGGGGCGTATGGTGCATTCTCGAGGATGCGCAGCCACCAACATCCCTGAAGGAACCCAAACAATCGACCCCCGGACCCCCCATTTCCTTGCCAGGTGCAGCGGCGGCAGAAACGCAGCGCTTGACGCTCAAAATCTACGCGTGGGGGGAGATTGCCTCGCATATATACCTGCTCTTGTTTCTAGCTAGTGAGCGACGGATCCGGCGCATGGGGGCGCAGTGGCGCGACGGAGGTGATGAGATTATCATAGAGATGCCGTAGCTTCCCCCCCTGGTACTGTAGCAGATCTGACCAGGGAATACTTTTCTTGGACGTAGTTGGCTACATTGGCTATTCACCTACTTCCAGTATATAGATTTCTCTCACTCGATACCCTATATCAATTAAGTTTTCGTTTTCAATCTGAGCTCGAAGATATCATAAGCACATGCACGCAGTGGTTCTTCCAACGTCGGATGGCGAAATTGACCCGCATGTCTTCGCGGCATTCAACCCTTGCCCGCCCCCCTTTCGAAGCATTCATTCGTGTCTTATGATTTCAGGTAAGCCCTAAAGACACTGTCTATTTCCGAGCACTGGGGCAGTCAAGTACATTGTTTGGGTAAATGGCAGCCACCATAGAACAAAGACCTTGTGCCGATACAGTCCAGACAAGACACCGTAACAGGCTCCGCTGAGCCCCTCCGTCTCTGGGAAGAGGCTGAACCAGATATATAGGGCCAACAGCCTTTCTAGGAGCAGCGCCCAAGGCAAGATTTCACCAGCCAGCCCCCGTCCCGCTTTTAGAGCCAATCCTGCCGGATCAACAAGCCTCACTTTACCCAGACAACCCAGCACGTGGGTTTCCAGCATGAAAAGCAAGGAAGTCCACCTCATCATGTTCAGAGACTTAAGTCGCGCCATGATCAGCGGTAGCGAGTCCGTGAGAAGAGTGTGCATCACCAGAAAGAAAAGCACGCGATTCAATCATGTGGCCGAGCTGTTGAGCTGGTAGAAGATATGGTTGAACCAAGTCTCGAAATCCATGTTGTCCGGGTGCGGATCAAAGGTGGACTGAGAGTCGGGAGTAGCAGTGTTACCTGGACTGCGATAAGGTTCGGAAATGTCGGGGAGCATAGGTAATGTAGTCGTGGTGGCGCTGGTGGTGGTGGTGGTGCTGTTGCTGCTGGAGTACCCTTGTGTGGTCTGGCCAAATCGTAGCACATCAGCCACCGCGCGATAAAAATCCAAGTCCAGGTTTCCCTCCGAGGCAAAAATTGCATCGATGAGGGCAACGCCTCTCTGCGCGAGAATATCGCTCTTCTGGTCTGCGAGACGATTGCGTGCGGCCAGAATCGCCAGCCGGAATTTATCGGTCTCAGGGCCTCCGGTGCTATCATTCGAGGCGACGCTGACCTCGAAGCAGAGGATGATCGCGGCCGTGATGCAGAAAGCGGAGTGCGTCCAGACGAAGAAGTCGCCCTCGTTGATGATGGTCTCATGCTCGCGTAGAATGGTCAGTGCAGCGGCAACACATGTTCGTCGGGTGTGCTGATACGAAGAAGAGTGAAATGACAGGAACAAAAATGGGCGGTGGATCATGATGATCTTTTCCGCGGCCGTGATCGCGAGACTGCGTCGTGCGATCCCTAGCCAAGGGATTTCGAGTTCCTTCTCAGCATCGGGTTGTAACAGGAAGCGGGGGAAGCCCTTGACAACGGAGCGCATTCGTTTGTCCAGCAGTAGGACATGAGCATACTGCTCTCGGAGAGGCTTTGGCTGGCCCATCGATCCCAGCCCATCGATCAGTGATGGCATCAGATCTGCAATTTTCCGTAGCGCCCGCACATAGCTACTCACCGTTGGGACTGTTTGCGGCATGTCGGTCAGGTCGTAGTCGTCCGCGTTCAACGGAGATCCCGTAGAGTATTGCGAGGGCGAGATGCTATAGGTATTGGTGAAGGGGATGGCGAAGTGATCTTGAATCAGCATCTGACACCACACGCGCTTTCCCACTTCACGCTGTACGGTCTCGAGCCACGCCTCCTCGGTATCCAGAGATGCTCCGCGCGCCTCTCGTATTCGATGCACTCCCAGACATTCTGCAATACGTACGGCTGCCTTGAATAGGGTGGCGTTCAGCTGACTCCGGCCCAGGTTATGGGCAATTTCAGTGGAGATGACAATCGCCTGCAGCGCATATATCGACATGTCCTCGAGAAAGTGACCGGCATAGAGAGCTTCTAGCATAGCCGTCAGAAAATGATCCGCTGGAGGCATCATGTCTAAGTCGATAGCGACAGCAGCCTTGGCTCGGCTGCTAATGCGCATAGCAAACACGGTCGCTCCAAGAACCGAAAGGTAAAGAGCCATCCACAATGCGTGATCCGTTTCGCCGGTACGCCAAAACTTCTCACACTGTTCGAGAAATGTGGGCGCATGAATGCAGTCATGGTGCCAAGCCATATGGCATAAGTGGAAACGGATAAGCTTCTCTGCACTGGAAGCATCCATACCGAGGTCAAATGAACGTTGAGAAGAGCGCGGAGTTGCTCTGGAGACTACAGGTCGGCTATACTGACACCCACATTTCAGATGTGGAAAGCATCCGGCAGAGTCTCTGCCCCATGCCAGATGCTCGATGGCAGTCACTAATGATGAACCAGCTGGCTCCACCAGCTCAGCATGATACTGTGCTTCATTTGGTCCGGGTGGTAGCGGAGGTTCGGGCACAGGTGGCTGGGGGTCGAGTGAAGGTTCCAGTCCCGTTTGAAGCTGAAAAATTCTATTCCGAACTTTCGATATGATCTGTGGTAGCTCTAGCTTTGCTGTAGCGGATGTAGATTCAAGAAGCAAGTTCAAATCCCCGACCAGTGAGTCGAGGAAGTCTACTTCAGCTCCATGTCGCGCTGCGCTTCGCTGCAACTGCACAATTTCACGAGAGCAGCTGAGCCTCAGTCGACTGCATCGGGTACAGGGGATGGTCTTGCTGCATTTTCGCTTGCTTTTGGTACATTCTAAAGACACGAGTTATTCGCGAGGTCCAATGAACTGGCCCACGGCAAGAGAGAGCCACTTCTACTCACCTCGACATGCTAGAGGCTGGCGTTGTGAGACGCGTCGAGATTGTGTAGGCACAGTCGACATCGACCTGTATCTACCTAAAAACGATAAGAGTCCAGGCAATAAGAACCTTGGAAGTATTATTGGAGATCAGAGAAGCGCAGAAGCGAATGATTAGACCACGGCGCAGCGGGGCAGTCGGTTGTCCGACCCGCACAGAGCATGCACGCACGTGCTGAGTCATCATCATTGTGCACCTCACAAACCTCACAAACAACTCTCTCAACACTACAGTACAAACTCTCACGCCTCCTTTATTTTTATCCCAGATGGCTTCAAGAACTATATCCAATCCGTCTTCATAGCCTACAGGTCGTGACCCCCTTTCTTGACCAACGTCACTGGTCCCTCATACTCCCCTCTTCCCTTGACCACATACATGACCAAACTCAGGATGAAAATAGCCACGAAGATCACCACACTCCAGTTGAAGTTGTCAGCCGCAACAGGAAGCTCACTTGGCCAGAATGACCAGAACAGCGCGAAGAGAACATATATCAATCCAGTGATATTCACAGCCAAACCATAGCGGCCAAGCCCCCAGCGAGCAGGCGGCAGGCTCTCCGGGTGGTAGAGCTTTCGCCAGATCAGACAGCTCATGGAGATGGAATAGGAGAACATGAGCGCGGCTACATTGAGAGATACCACGGCATTGAAAGCGGTCTCAGAGCCAATGTTGATCAAAGCCAAGAGAGCACTGAAAACGCAGGTCAGGATCACCGAATTGACCGGAAGCTTACGCTTCTCGTCCACCTTAGCAGTCCATTTTGAAAACGGCAGTCCAAGATCACGAGCAAAAGAGAATGTTTGCCGAGCGGTGGAGGCGTTGAATAGAATGTTGCTGAGAATCACAGGGATCAAGATAATCGCCATCAGGCCATTGACTCCAGACGTATCAGTTGCCTGCTTGAAGACATAGATCAGAGGATAGCCTGACTCGTCGTTCAGGGCATCCTCGACGGAAGGAGTCGCGAAAAGCATAGTAATTAGCACAATCAACGCCAGGATTGCATTGGCGAAGTATGACCATGTGATTGCAATGGGCACATAACGACCGGCGTCCTTGATTTCCTCCGACATGTGGGCCGTTGCATCCGAACCTAGTGAAGAGGATCAGTCAAGGGTCTTCTTCCTTTGCAGGCGATATTCACTTACTCAGACAGCCATAGATCGCGGAGAGTTGGCCCACCATCACCGTCAACCCCATCGAAGAGAATCCACCAAAGTTCTCGAATTTGGTGAAGACCGCTTCAGCCGACTGCAGGGGAGCCAGGACCCAAAGCGATACCACGATCACAACCCAGCAGAGCACATGTGTAGCGAGCAGGACATTCTGCATGCGGGCCATGAGGCCCGAGGCGTACACGTTGAAGTAATACGCAACCAAGATCATGGCAAAGACAAACAGGGTGCCCTGCCAACCCGTGGCGTCATAGCTAGGGTCTCTGACGCTGATCAGCCCTTGTATGATGGACCCTGTCAAGTAGGAACCGGAGGCCGTGCCTGCTTGCCAGGCAAGGACCGACATCCAACCGGTCACATAACTCAGAAACTTCTGATACCTGGCCGGTGCGAACTCTGAAACCCAATGGTACTGGCCGCCAGACGTGGGAGCCCTAAAAGACCACATATTTAGCTCATCATGAAGGGTTATTAGCTCGGGGTTTCCGATTCCTTACATCGATGCCATCTCAGCCAGGGAAACGATGATGAAGCCGAAACCCACGGTACTCCAGACGTATGACCATAGCATCCCCGCCAGCCCGCCATCCTGCAAACCTTGATAGTTGGACCTGTCTTTCTGTGAACACGAATTCGAACGAAGCCCAAAGCTGAGGCCGTGGATTTCTTACAGCAAGATATATTCCCAGGTGGCTTGCAAAACAGCAGAGAAACTGAGCGCTGCCAGCGGACGGATGTTTCTCTATGAGTTGCATTCTTTAGCAAAGAATAGACAATTTGCAAGTGATGCTGATGGCACTCACCTTGAACTGCTGAGCCTTGCCCATGCGATCCATCTCCGTCATATCATAACGTGTTCCCTTGACTTCATCCACATCGTTGACTTCATTGACCTCCATGCTCTGGAAGCCGGTCACCACAGGCTCCTTCATGCTGTATTGTTGCAGATCTTGTTGATTGGCCATAGGATCAGGTTGCTTGAAAGCTCAGGAAGGAGAAGACATGGAGGGAGCAGAAGGAGGGGGTCACGACCCAAAGAAATTTCATATCAATGACGACCGGAGACTGCGGGGGAGAAATTCGGACAAGGAATCAGGGAAAGGGGCAAATCACGCCAGCGCCAGGCAAATTTGCCTGAGACCGTTCTCCGTACCGGGGTTACGCAAGTTAAGGTAGACAAAGGACTGTGTTGCAGGACTAACGAGTTTAGTGGCACTAAAACCTCGCCTGCGCACGCCTCGATATCAACTAGCAACGGTCCGTCCGGCGGAGCAATTTCTGATCCCTGCACTCGCTAATCAACAATAAAATACTAGATTAACATGCTTATCTTGATTGGGATAGGCTTAGCCTACTTGTCTCTCAGTCTCCACCTGAAGATTAGTCTCGACCTTCCCTTATCTACTACCACCGCTCTTTTTCCACCTCGGCACAAAATCGCGGTCGGTGCTAGTTTCTTAGGGTTCGGCCAACTGCCTTTTAGATGCCGCCAAGACTAATCCATGCATCGTCTGAGTACTTCGAGCGTATGCCACATTTCAGCCACGCTGCATCCTGAATTTCGAACGCTTGAGGGGACCAGCGGACCTAACCAGGGGGAGTCGCAGGTTTTGACCTACCATAAATCGTATCGGCACTTTGCCCTGAGGTCGGCTCCCGCGAGGATGCTTGCTCGACTTCATAGAATCCACCCCAGCGTGGCATCCTCCTCTTCGTCTACTCATGCGTTCCTCTTTCTAAGGCTGTAATATTCTCATGACCTATACCAGCTTGCCTCCGGGCATCTCGCCGCCTTTGGCGGAGAACAATGCCCACAACCATACCGGGCTAATCATCATCTTCGCAAGCGTGTGTCTTTTCCTAGTCCTCAGCTCACTAGCCATGCGCGTCTACGCAACGACGCAGCGGTCGATGGCATTGAGCGATGACTACCTTCTAGGGGTTGCAGTGGTACGGAATTGTTGTCTCTGTTTGTTCAGTCCTTGATCCACCTCTAATGCCAGCACACGTCAAGCCAGGCAGTCGCCATCGCGCAAATAAGTGTCGTTCTCTACCAAACGCACCTAGGCTGGGGAAAGAGCTCCGAACTCCTCGACCAATCCAGCACCGAGAGAATGGACAAGGTATAGCATGTTGTCATTCCCCTCCAAAATGCGGACCATCACTGAACCCGAGTGATTGCCAGAGCGCATACGCCTCCGACCTGCTCTACCTCATTGTCCTCGGCCTCTCCAAATGCTGCACCAGTCTTCTATACCAACACCTGACCACTCACGCGGCTCGCTGGATCCCACGCAGTCTCTTGGGTGTGTCCATCATCTGGACAATAGTATCAGTCATCCTCATCGGGATCCGCTGCAGCAGGACCCAACCATGGACCGACATCAACGACAAATGCCGCAGTCTAGTCAGTGCTTTTATCATCCCATCCCATCCCATCCCCAACCCCAGAATCCCTCAAATCCGAACCTCCCCAAACCTAACCCTCCCCAAATCCCACAGCAACCCCACTGGACAGCAACCACCGCCCTGGACATCCTCCTCGAAATCCTCCTATTCATCTACCCCATCAAACTAATCTACAGTCTCCGACTTCGCCGATCCCGCAAACTGACCGTTCTCTCCCTCCTCGGCAGCCGAGGAATGTACGTTCTCTCCACAACCTGACTCGATGACCATATCCACACCCCATCCATCCATCCTTCACTCCAAAACACCCCCCATAACCCCCCTTTCTCGCAAAAGCAGCACTGACAAGTGAAAACAATGTAGCCTCCTCATCCCCCTAACAACCATCCACTACCGCACCCTCCTCACCCAACTCCACTCCCCGAACCCAACCCTCGAAGCCTCCACCCCGACCATCCTAAGAGAACTCTACCTCGCCACCAGCATCCTCCTCCTCACCCTCTCCTCCTTCAAGATGTTGATCGCCGTCTACGAGGACGACGACGGCCTCGCCTATTACACAAGCGACGGCGGCGCCCACAACAGCAAATCCCGGCACCAGAACACGACCAGGAAGACGCGGGACGGGGGTGGTTCCCGCTCGTCGAAGCACATTACCACGAAAGGACCCCGCGGCGGTCTGCAAGAGGGTCGGGATTACAGTACTGATGGCACTGGTGGTGATGGTGGTGGTGGTGGTGGTGATACCATCGAGGAGGAGCCGATCCTGGGGCGCCATGCCTGGGGCGGTCAGCAGCAGCTGGGGGTGATGGGGATGGGGATTCGGAAGGACGTGCAGATTGAGGTGACGAGTGAGGTGGTCATAGAGTTGGAGGAGCGGGGGGTTGACGATCAGGGTGAGAGGGATAATTCTAGGAGGGGCGAGTCACGCGGCAGTGGGAGTGACTCGTACAATCTGGCGGGCGAGGGTGGACATGCTCGTCCGAATCACCTTGCTGGGAGGATTGGGGGTGCTGGCGCAGCAGGGTGGAAGAGGGATAGCAGTGGGAGGTTCTCTGAAAGGTTCGGGGGGATTTAGCGTCGGCGGATCGGCCTCGTCGGGCTTCTGCCGTAAGTAGAATCTCGCTGGAAGGGCATTCTATAAGAACTACACTTCGAAAGTTGGGCTATTTCCTGTATTCCAATCCTGCCTCGTGCCGTCGCTCGATGGGAAAGTATAGAACAGTACCTGAACTACGGAGCGGAAATCGACGATATCATGATAAAGCTTCAGACCAGAAGCCTGACTTGGGCTGTTGAAGAATTACCCATACTTACATGTTACTAAAATAGAGAAATGGTCCGAGGAGAGATGAACGCATACCAATTCCATTAAATAACGACCATCGAGCAGCATTGGCTCAACCCGAGAGAGACGGAAGTATGATACAACTCAGCAATGCCGATGCTAGGAAACTGTTTTTCGATCCCAGATGAGTAAACTGTACCACCATAACTGAAACCCCAAACTACCTGCTGCGTCGAAACCAGTTTTTGACCTGCAAATGGAGAAGAAAGCGAGAAAAAGAGACAAGAACCCCTTGAGAAATACAATACAGACGCAACGAAGCCGAGACTAAATCGAAAGGTTTAAATGCAGTAGAAAGCCAACGCCAAATTGTTACAAGGTGGGCTAATTTCCTCAGTAATTCAACTCCCCACTGCCGGCACCGCCAACGGCATCAAGATCCTCGTAGCTCTTCAGACTGCGGCCTTGAACAGCCTCGCGCGGACCCATACCTTGTTGCGCCCCACTGGCATCGGGGAAGTTGCCGCCCCCTAACATAGCAGCCGCAGCGGGGTGGCCAGCAGGAATGTATGGGGCTCCAGAACTGGCCGGCAGACGACCTCCCGCTCCATAGATATTAGACATACCACGGATCGGGCTCAAGCGGCCAATGCCACCTGCTTGTGCACCATGTCGGTTACCTCGGCGATCGTAAGGTCCGGTGCGATTGTTGTAGCGACCACCACCACGACGCACAACTCCGGGCTGATGCAAGCCATGGCCATCACCAGGAACTATACCATTTCCGCTCCAGGATGAGTTGTTGACACCCATGAACCCGGGCAATCCAGAGCCAGGGAGACCCTGGAAACCTGGGGGCACACCACCACTGCCTGCGAAATGTGCCGGCATTGATGCCAGGCTGAACCCGCGGGGAGTACCCGCCTGACCTTGTCCAGTGCCCAAGGGGAAATGACCGTTGCTGTTGGCATCCGAGCGGGAAGGCGCGATGCGAGCGGGATCGAGCACGTAGGCATTGACCAAAGCAAGCTATGACTTGTTAGCGACACCTTAACCCACGGGGAATAGAAGCACTTACGTCGCTGCGAATGTTTTCATACCACTCAGTGTGACGCTTCTCGACGTGCTTACGCCAGAAATGATCCGCTTTGAACAGCTTCGTGCACTCAGGAACCTTGCATCGGTACTTTGACTCGTCCTCTTGCTTCATGGACTTGCTCAGCTCCTCCTCCAGGGCCTCGTCAACTGGCTTGCCGCCTAACTTCGCAATGTCCACATTTTCAGGCTCAAGGATTTGCAGGAGCTTGTCTTCAAAGGTCCTAACCCAGTTAAAGGCTCGCTGAAGCTGTTGTTCGGACTTGGAGCTGTATCGTTGAGACCGTCTTTCCTCCACAGCGGGCGGCTGTTCCTCGCCCTCCTCGCTTGGCTCTTTCTTTTTGACGGGGAACGGCTGCCCCAGTGCACTAGCTCGAGCGACAGCTTTGGACTGTGTTGTCAGACCAGCACGTGGGCGACGAAGATGTCCACCTGGACATTTCCGGGCAAGCTCGTGGACTGAGTCGCATTCAAAGACACAGAAGAAGCAGAAATTGTAGACTCTTCGAAGGTACTCCACCATCAAATCCAATTTCTTCTTCTTGGCCAGAAGTTCCTCGTCATCCACGTCGTCATCTTCCCATCCCTCCCGCTCCTCTCCTTCTTCGGCCTCGCCCTCATCGATATCATCAGCATCGTAATCGGACTTCCTCTTCTTAACGCTAACGGGGCCAGTCACAGGGGGCTGTAGCCATCCCTTGCCGCGCAGATCTTCGACTCTCTCCTCAATCCGGGTGAATCCATCCGCATGAGCCCCCATCTCCGCGTCCAATCTAGAAACCAATCTCCTGGCCAGCTCCAAATCCCGAGAGATGCGCTCGGGGGATGAGAACAGGTCCCACAAAGCCTTCTTGCGGGGTTGCGATGGGGGCACATGTACACCGACATGGCAGACAAAATCACCGTGAACTTCGTCGTGGATTGTTTTGTCATTAATAGCTTCGAGGGCTTTCTCAGCGGCCGACACGGTCACGTTTCCGTTGGAGTTGCTATCCTGATCCATCTCTTCACCTTCTTCTTCGCGCCCATCGCCTCTTTCAACGATGGGAACATCAGGAGCTGGGTGAAGCATGATCCAACCCATCCGATGATACTTCTTGGAAGGATTAGGGTCACTTAGACTGAGCCATTTGAAACCTCCGTCTGATTCCCCAAGGTGCTCCTTGCAAAATTCTTCGATTTTGACACGACTCACATTAGGAGCCAAGGTCTTGATCAGTAAGGCTGACTGGGATAACGCCTCATCCCGTAGGTCGCCGCCTCTGGCTGGGAGCAAATCCAAGACACCCAACGTCTCGCCAACAGCAGTTGTTTCGCCCTCTTCTTTCTCGATTACACCGCCGGCTCCGTCGCTCTCGCTCTTGTAGATACCTTCCAAAGTGAACTCATCGAAGATGCCGGTATCAAGATCGTTCTCCCATTGCTCATAAGCGCTCATGCGGAAGTCCATCAATCGGCGACGGAGAGGCTCTCGCACTTCCGGGACATATCGCTCTTTGAACCATTCCTCGTTGCGATGATGTTGAACGAAAGTGCGGGCCATCTTGGCTTGAAGGTCAACTTTGTAGGCGTCGTAAGCAGCTTGGATTTGTGCCCTTTCTCTGTCTCTGTCTTCGCGAGCCTCGCGTTCTCCTTTGACGCGATCCGATGGGCGTCTGCCACCGTGCTTAGCGCGTTCCTTCTCTTCCTTGATTGCCTGCTCCGCCCTCCACCATTCTGCAAACCAATTGAATCCAACTTGGAAGTCCAGGTTGAGAGGGTTAGGCAGAGGATTTGTGGGAATCGGGCGCTTGCCGGAATCCTGCCCCGGGACATAGCGATCGATGTTGGCGACATTGGGCGACGGCGCAGAACGACGGTCGTCACGCTCACGCGCGGCATGCTCGCGGGACGCGCCGTAATAATCGTCTCGTGGAGCACGACGGTCGACCGGTTCATAGCGATCGATCATGGCAGGCGAACGAGAGCGGCCGCGACCCCGACGGCGGTCTTGAGACACTAATAAGTTCAAGATGTTATCAGTAGGCCGTGTGACTAAACAGACGACCAGAATCTTTCCACTTACCAGGCGATCTGCGGCGATACGAATCGACTGGTGCACGGGTGGCGTAAGGATCGCCGCCATCACGGCTTCTCCCGGGAGAGCCGAAAGTGTCATATGCATCCATCACAGCGATACCCTGAAGGGAATATCGGACAGTCCGACACTGGAAGTCACTTCGGGTGAATGGTCCGGGTGGTGAGAATGGCAGAACAGGTCGCGAGTTGACCCAAAAGTGGGAGGGACAATGGATAAGCTAAGATGCGACATCATCGGATTAGAGTACGTCCTTCACTTGTAAGAGTGTCTCAAGGGCGGGACAATGATGATGGTTTGAAGGGACAAGGCGGGAAATGAAAGGATGAGGACGAGGCTGTAGGCCCTAAAATGGCCAGGGGACGAGGAAGAGGCATTGTTTTTCTTTGTAAAAGAGACAAGAGCGAGCCAGAGAAGAGAGAGAAATAAGCAGGGCGCTCACGCGAGCCAGACAACGATTGGAGGAAATGGGAGCACAATATGGACAAGAGCACAGATGATGGTCTCGAGGGCCGATCACGGCGCGACGCGACGATGAGGAAGTAAAGCTTTGAAAGAAAGAAAATCGCAGGCACAAGTGAAGATAATTGGCTTGATCGAAACTCGATGAATTTTGATTGAGAGATTGATGAGAATGAGCGCAGGGTATTTGTGGAGGGGTGGGGGGGGAGGAGATGAAAGACAAAGGCGATACGGAAGAGGATAGACTGAGCACGATAAGAGAGTAATAAGGCAAGGCAGGCAACCTACACGAGAAGCCTTGGAACGGAGAGGTCTGGATAGTCCACTTGAGAGAGCGAATTGGCGCAACAGACGTCCAACCCGATGAGAAGATCAGATGGAACGAGATAAGCAAACTCGCAACAGAGCTGAATAGTGATGCGGATCAATCGGTGTGGGGGGGGGGAGGGAGAGGAAAGCTGGAGAGGAAAGGAAGGAGGAAAGAAGGGGAGGGAGAACGATGGAGAAAGATGAGGCTGGAAGCCCAGAGGATGAATTACCACTAATCTGCATTCGGACTAGTTTGTCTGAGGCCTGAGGCCGGTGGCCTGTGACAGCGCGCGCCACTTTAAAATAGAAACGAAGCCCCCGAGTCCAAGATAAGATACTTATCAAGTTCGATCACTCAAAATGCTTCCCTCGAAATGCTTCCCTCGAAATGCCTCTTTACTCATAATTCAACTCAAATTTCAAGCTGCGTCTATAAGTACTCTAAATCATATTCAGAAGGCAGTGACGTCTCTCACGTTCTAGCTCTCTAGCTCTCGCGTCCTGGATATCCAGAGATCAAGCAGTATCCGATTTGGAACTGACAGAAATATCGAGATAAAACTGGTAAAACTGGTAACTGGCATATTTGTACATAACTAGCATGGGAATCATCCGTCGAAAATCACAAGCCGGATCAAATACCAGAATTGGTCGAACCATCAGCTGGCCATGGATGAAGGACAACGAATCGAGTTCGTGGGAAAGACCTGGGTGAAGGAACCCTGCGTCTGGCTTGAGTCGGACACGAGAGTCTGGACGTCCCAATTGACAACAGTCAGATCACCACTGTTGACACTCTTCCAACCAGCTCGCGCTTTACCAGGTACAGACCACTCTTTAACTACCAACCATCGACCCCAAAACCACTCCGCGCCGAGGCAAGATCAAGTGAAATAGCAGGTTTGGTCAAGGAAATTTTAAGCCATCCATGACGGTCGCAAATACAAAGTTGTCAATAACATTTGGGGTACCCGTCGATAGGACTGGATAGCAGTCTGTATAAAGCGCTGCCATCGACTGTAAGAATTTAGACCTCCAATGGAAAGACGCTGGGTCATGTAGCATCAGCAGTGGCATGAACAACATAATCCCTTCATAATTCGGAAACCGTGCACCGTCCCGAGAGAGAGAAAAAGGAAAATAACAGAACATAATCATCTCACACATGCATTCCTGACAGGCTGAACATCATCAGATGTAAGGGGTGGTGGTAAAAATACTTCGTGCCAGCATAACGATATAAACAAACATAAGTAGAAAGGTGGCGTGAGGAAGAATGGAAGAAGAAAATTGCGACAACAGAGATAATGGTATGAACGTAAACATGTGCACATCGCTGGGTGGTTCAAGCGAAGGGGTTGTAATATAAAGAAGAAAAAAAAAGGGAAAACAAGCAAAAACAACTGTCCGTAAATCCATGATAATGATTAGAAGAGAGCACGAGCTGGCGGCCTAGAACGGCAAAATATTCAGCCGTCCTCGTCAGACAGCTCAGCAGATTCGTTCTCGCTCTCCTCGGCACTTGTGCTCGCTTTCGCGGCGACAGTCTTGACCTTCTTGGGATTGGCATTTTCATCGTTGACGTCGCTCGACTTGCGCTTCTGCGCTGTGGGGGAGGTGGTCCCCACTGATTTCGTAGCATTGCTGTCAATGTTCTCCTGCCCAGAAGCCACGGCGCCGGCTGATTGCTTTTTCTCCATTGCAGCAACCTCATCGGCTGTTAAAAAGCGTCCACCGGGGCCTCTAGGACGCCGCATGGCATGATTGTGGCGCGACTCGTGCAAGTAAGGCTTGCGTCCCTTCGAGGTCAGTCGCAATTGCTCCTCCAGCTTCTGTCGGGCCACCCGGCGCTTCAGGATGCGGTGAAATTGCTTCGCATTCACATACAGTGGGGATTCATCCCCGCCACCGGCAACCATATCAGGAGAAGCCTGGCTTTGCTGAATTTGAGGTTGGGGCGGAGCCACCATGGCCGGCGGCACGGAAGGTCGGCCAACGTGGTTAAGAACAGGCTGCGCACTCGGGACGTGAGGACTGCCCACATGGCTCATGCGACGCTGCTGCAACTGTGCACTCTGGGACATCGGTACTTGAGGTCCCATCGAGGCCATTTGACCCGATATTTGAGGGGGGGAACGAGGGTTCCGATCACTCTTAACCTGAACACCAGCCATGCGTGGAGATCCCCGAGGGCCAGGTCCCATCTGACCCGGCATCGAGTCTTGATGGATGGGATAGAATGGGCCCGATGCTGCAGCCGTCGCCATGGCAGCCGCCTGGGTGGGTGAAATTCCATACGTTTGCGGCATCGCAGCTGCGACGCCGTACGATTGGGGAAAGTTCATCTGCTGATGTACTGATCCAGGAGCATTTTGCGGTTGCTGGTAGTGAGACTGTGAGGGAACGATTGGGGAGGCCTGGTGTGTAGGATGAGCTTGTTGCATGTGTGCCTGGGGGTTAGTGGGAGAAGTCATTGACCCTACAGCGGGACCTGCATTCGGGGGCGCTGTCTGGTAAGGGGCAGCGATGTGAGACGGGGCATGGGGATGCTGCCCGTGGGGCTGTTGATATTGCGGAGGATATTCCATCGTGAAGTCGCGACGAGCTTGTCGCGCTTCCAATCAATGAGGATTGATCGAGCGCCCTGGCTGTCAGGAACCAGCTAGTCAGAACCAATGATACTACAAAGACGAGACGGTTGACAGGAGCTCAGTTGTCGGAGACCAGGTTGGTAATGGTCAAGGGACAATGATAGGTCGTGAAGCAACAGTTGCACTTGGAGAAGATTACGGTCGTGCACAGAAAAATAAAGGCGGCCGCAAATAGTCTGTGGTCGTGACTGATGATTCGACGAGTTAAATGCGGAAGGTCTGCGGATTCTTGTTATAGTGTCAGCATGAAGCGCAGCACCAGCCGGTCACTGGATTCGGAGTGGGTGGGGTGGATGGGGGAAGAGAAAGGCGCTTGCACCTGGGCGCGTACCTCCGCTTTTGTTTTGCCAATACACTCGAGACGTCGACAAGAGGTGACTGGGCAAGGTTGAACGCTTGTTTGTCCAAATTTCTCCAAGCGACTTTCTCCGGCGGTTCAGTGTCTTTTGTGGAAATCTTTTTTACGTTCTCCTCCGAGTGTAACGTGGTTGGGCTTCGATGCAGCGAACCAGGGTGTCCTCGATAAAATGTTGCACTTGATGCGTTGTCAGACAAAGCGCAATCGCTTCGGTGATAGCGCAGAGGTATATCTCCAGCACAACAGAGACCAAAAAAAATAAACGGGAAAAAATAAATGCTACGCAGTATAATAAGACGACAACTGGCTGCGCAGTTCCCAGAGTCAGTCAGTCGGACTGCTTGCTTGGCCACGTCCGTCTTGAGGCGGTGCTAGCAGCGTGGTCAGCTTCTCAGTCGCGACCCGGTAGTGCGGGCTAAGGCTAGTCCACGGGTCCCCGGAACTATAATGCGGCGTGGGACGCGCTGATGTCAGGATGCGCCTGA
Source organism: Aspergillus aculeatinus CBS 121060 (assembly GCF_003184765.1). NCBI lineage: Eukaryota > Fungi > Ascomycota > Eurotiomycetes > Eurotiales > Aspergillaceae > Aspergillus > Aspergillus aculeatinus. The sequence continues at coordinate 235,859 of NW_020291474.1, forward strand.
AGGGGGGCTTGCACGGCTTTCTCAGCTACAGCACACAATTAGCATCGATCATCTCCACAAACCAAGATTTCGGCTTCTTGATTTGTGTGCTGTCATCCAGGGTAAAAGCGTCAGGGTGGAGGGGGGTGGGGAGAGGGGAGGGGAAGGCAAAACCGCGGCGTCTTCGTCCATTCAGGGCTGAAGGATGTATGCGTTGGCAAGCGGAATCATGATGCAGCCGGTGACATACCTTGTTAATTGCAACGCACTCGTGAGCCGAGACAAAGGCAGTGGTCTGCTTTTCGCGTGTCCTTATCAAAAAATACGTGTGAACTGAACTCAAGGATTTCAGTTCGCGATGACGGAAATATGATTCGCGTCTAGCTAAAGGCGATAATGTTAGAGATATGGATATCAGATCCAAGACGATGGCAGGCAGGGATTGACGCGTGGTGATTGGATCGTAACGGGCGGGGAGGGAGGGGGAAGAAAGGTAGCAGCAAGTGAAACACAACAGAAAGCAAGCATGACACGATCGCGGATCAAAGGGGACTTGGCGAATTAGGACAAATGACAATGACAGCAACAATAGTAGTTCAGGTACAGATCAACTTAACAGGATAGAATTTCCAGGTTTGCTTTGCGTTTCCCCAGAGGATGAGAGAGAGAGAGGGATCACAGTCGCGGTGTGCGGGTCGCGATCGCAGCGAAGGGCAGAAACAGAAAACAACACGCCGCCGCTGCCTCGTGGTTTGAAACAAGGTTAATTACCTTTAGCAGCGATTATTCTCCGCGGGAAGGGAGAAGGTTCCAATGCAGCGCAACACGAAAAGGGCAAATCAAGTCAATGATTTGCCGGAAATCAACTGTCACGAGGGGAGGAATTTGGATTGATTCGCGGGTTCGCGCTTTCAAGAAGAAGGCGGACAGCAGCAGCAGCAGCAGCAGCTAACACGCTTACTTCTCTCTCTCTCTCTCACACACACACACCCTCTCTCAAGCTGTTGCTTTGCGGTGCTGCCGCTGATGTCAGTCCGGCCCGGGATTGATCCGCCGAGTCAAACGCATCAAACATCGGAGCCCACCCTTGCCCGGGGAAAAAGCAGCAAGTATGACAGGGCCAAGACTTTTCTTGTTCAATCAAATAACCAAACGGGTAATGAAAAACACAGAATTTCAATATGAATCATGCACACAAGCACACTGAATAAAAAGGCACAAAAGTGACTGGTGGAGAAGCGTGCTTGAGTGATGATTGAATCATTATGACTGGGGTCTGATAGGAGTGCTGGCAGTGAGAGCTGCACGGCGGTTGGAGAAACAACCTGGCTGCAGACCACGGGCGGGGAGGGGAAAGGAGATTGGGGGCCAGCCTCGGAGATGAAGGGGAGGAGGGTGTAACGGGATTGGGCGTCAACCAGATTAAGGTGATGCAATCAGAGGCATTGAGAGGAAAATAAGATAGGTGATCACAAATTCACAATGCAAAAAGAACTATGAGCAAGGGGTATGGGATGGGGAATGGAAAATGGTATTGAACTGTTTAGAGAGAAAAAAAAAAAGTAATAGTGTTCACGTACCTTAGACGGTGATTCGATCACAACCGTGGTAAAGGCAGAAGAGAGATGAGGGAAGTGATCAATCACAAGAGGAGAGCGGATGGGGGTGGGAAGGGCAAACGACGATTGGGTTGGACAAAGACCAGATGGGTGATGGGTTTGAACTTGGGAAGCCAACCCAGGCTGGAGGGAGGAGCGAGTAGGAAAAAAAAGAAAAAAGAGCAGATAACCTTGAAACCAATGGGCTCAATGGGCTCTGTGCGGGCAGACAAGAACAGTCCAACTGGGGGGGTTGACTGGACTCCCTGGAGGGGGGACACGCAAGGACTGGAGAGGTTGGATGACCAACGAGAGTGAGCAGAGAGAGAAAGCCGCAGCGAGAGGAAGGGGCGAGCGATGGGGCATTTGTACCGGCCGCAGTTGCGAAGGGGAGCTGACTGGCTCGGTAGCTTCGTCGACTTTCCAACCTTTCCAGTTCCAACAAAGGTCGCCTCCAGGGTTTTTCGCTCCATCGGGTTTAACCTGTCTTAGGTAAGGCGGTCCGTCACTGACCGTCATTACTTACCCGTACTAGAAATTACCACCTGTATCTTCCCCAACCACCACCACCACCACCACCACCACCACCACCACCACTACCACTACCACTACCACTGCCCGCCCACCCACCCACACAGTTCCAGTTCCTTAAGTTAGTTGCTTTTTTAATTCTCCTCTTAAAAGGCTGGGTGCAGGCTCATCAACAATTTTATTTGATCAATGTTATTTATCTATCTATCTATCAACAGCGTCTGCATCTTGATCTGGTCATAATCCAACTGTTCAAATAATAAATAAAAATGCCCTTATGTTCACCATCCATCTACCCAGGAACAGGGTTTCTTCGCCGCCCAGTCTGGAAAGCATCCGGCCATCCCGAATGCTCATTGTGACTCTCAGCAGGTGTGACCCAACCGGGCCAAGCGTCCTCGGGAATCGAACAAAAACTGTAAGACCGAGGATGGTGGCCGACCTTCAATTTCACCAGCCACCCCGTCCTGGGGTCAATAATAGGCAGTAGTTAGCTACGGTATCGACTGCCAGTGCCAGCCAGGTGCTGATGATCAAGGACAAGATCTGCTGGCGTCTCCTCTTGAACCAGCGCCTGTTTCTTTGACATGGGAGTCTCTTATTAATACCTGGTTAATACATACTAACTTACTCTGATTATGTGTGACTTCTCCATCCAGAGCTCTGGCTGGTCGCGTCAATCTTCGCATTAGCATTAGCATTAGCATTAGCATTAGCATTAGCATTATTCAAAACAACCAACTACTGTAGGCAGTGCTTTAGCCAGAACGTGCTTCCTGCACCATGCGACCTGAGCCGTGAAGTCACACTGATTGTCCGTCCTTCTGTAAGCGCGGCCGTTTTCTTGCTTTTCTTACCGTACGCCGCACGGTTGTGTAGTCTGCTACTGGCCAGTGCGCTCAACGTCAGCGGAGTTCATCGAGGAGCCATGGCCAATCTCGGTTATATCTCCCCTTCAGGAAAGACACCTCGGAAAATAATAATCAGAGGAAAATGCGAGCACGAGCGCATTCGTTCGTTTCTCTATCTATCTATCTACCTACCACTGCGGGCTGCAGACCTCTTCGGCAGAAGCGAAGTATGAGTAACTATACCTATGCGCATTGTGGACAAGATTCATAAACTTGTAACAGCTCGCATCTGTAACTTTTCCTCTTCCTTTTTCTTTCTTTCACTTTTTGCAGGATGCGACGATTCTTTGGAAATCACTAGCGCTCGACCAAGCGCTGGATCACATTCTAATCAAATTTCCGACGCGACCGTGGTAAGCTATCGCATATTGTGGTTGCACACCCATCAATCGGACAATGAACCGTGACTACCGTGGGCCTCTAAGCGCCCTTCCGTCCATAGTATACTACTGTTGTCCCAAAATCTATAGTTATCGTTTGGGAATCTCGAGACGAATATACAATCATGTGATTGCTCCGATACTTAATGAGAGGAGAACGTAGAGAGCTCGCATACTCAAGTTTCTTGAGCTTTACGACTAGTAAAAAAAGGGACAGGACTGTCCTAGTATGTTACATCTGTAGCTGGGCTGTGTTTTCAGTTTGTTGTCGTTCTAGTCCGTACAGCTGCTAAAGTGGACGTCATATTGCAAATGGCCTTATCCAAGTCCGAAAATATATACATCCGTTCTGACGCGAGGCTCAAGTCCTACTGTGGAAGATCAGGTCCAATCCTAACTCGGAGCACCCAAACACCTTGCACAAGCATCGTAAAGAACCCAGTCAAATTTAGAACTCTCCGCATTCTCGGGCCTGTCTAGATTTTAACGCCATCGTGAATGCTGGTGAGATAGAGGGTGGATTGTTAGGCTGGTCTGTTCTATACCACGTGTGAAGCTTGACCGCCTGGCGCAAACTTACCCGTACAGCTTCAACGGAGCGGAACAAAGAACCTCTGTCGCATGTCCAAATTAAAAAGCAAGTGACAATAAAGGAACCTCACTCAACTGCGAGAAGATGGATCTTGGCACTCATATGGGTCCCCATGACACTCGCGTAACTGCGTCTAGCTTGAGCTTGTGTCAAGGTTGGGATCCGAGACTTAATCATGGTATATTGAACCCCAGCAAAAAGCACCCACCTAAGCTCTGGCCAGGTGACGTCAGGGCAGCTGTGGGTGACAGTTCCCGCCACACCGCTCCATCTTGGTCACAAACAGCAGTGAGCGAGTAGCTGGGCATGTTTTCAATTGTGAATCATCAAGCTCTAGACTAACCCATCGACGTTCCGCTCGATCGTCCTTCCGCGTCTCTGGCCGTATCCAGCTGGCGAGGTTTGCACAGTCTTGACTTTGCCCAGATCGAAGTGTAACCCACATAGGCGAGAAAGTGCTAGGCCGGAGGACAGACCAAGCGCTGCGGAGGGTTCCACTAACCGATCTTTCGGGATGCTATACAATGACATCAAGTAACATAGAACATAAGCTACCCATACTTGGCCAGCTGTGCTGCCTATAGATAGATCTAACCATTGGCCTACTGCTCATAGCAAGAACGCGCTCTTTGGTTTGAATTTAGCCGACCTCCCCAGCAAGCAATGCCGACTAGTTCTACGGTACTGTTTTCGAGATGACAAGAAACGTATATTTGTGAGTTCAACCTATTCATCACCAGCCAAGATCCTCTGATGCAGCCCATGGCAGTGCGCCTGTAGGTTCTAAAGCCCTATAGCGCGCAAATTATGCCATCGGCTGCTCCCTCACGTGGCGGAGAGCCTTTCTATTTAACTTTCCGCCAACATCGTGTTTTGAAACTGCCATGTTTCCGTGTCAATGGGTGTTCTCGTTAAACTGTCGGGTGGCGGAAGCTGCTGGCCTGACTTGAGTCTCGCAGTGGAAGGACAGCGTGACCGACCGATCGACACCTTACCTTTAGTCCGGCCATTCTATCGGATCGACTGCGCCCTATGAGATACCTTGCTGTCATACGCGCAATCGGAAAAGACACGAGATGGGGCCACGCTGAAAGATTGTATACCCTTGAAAGTACCATCAATCGAGTCCCATTAGAGGGATTAGTCTTCATTTCTGAAACACAAAAGATTTCGGTAAGATCGAGGATGTCATAACATATGGAGCCATGCGCGGATCACGAGCATGTGCTCAGCTTCATTCTACATGGGAAAGGATGTGTACGCGAACCTGCAACCTGATCATGATCTTTCTAGAACACTATTTCAGTTCGACACCATGGGATCCTTGTGACGGCTCTATGGCTCGCTGTGCTACACAAGCCAACCCGCGCACAATCGCCTGATAGGCAATCGAAGAACTGCAGCGCGGAGGCAAGGAGCGAAATTTCCGCCGACCCAGGTGGTTTATACCATTTGTACAGCGATCCTCATAACGTCACAAGTACAATGAACCTTGTCACCCGAGTCTACGTTCAGCGCTACTCTACTCAATACACTGCTCCGGGGCTGAATGCCATATTGGTAAATCTTGCCATTGTAGGTAGTAGAATGGCTCCTCCCGGAGAGTTGAGGAACAAGTTACGAAAACATGGCACAAATTCCTACTCGTCAAGCTGTTATGCTGATCGATGCAGTGTACGCTTCACAAGCGCAACCCTTCCATCTCAAAAGGCTCATTGAGCGAAAGCCCCTTACACATGATCATCATCAGACCGAAGTATTGCATCGCACAATTGAGGCGTCAGGTTGAACAATAGCCAGATTCTGACCTTTGCAAGGGGGGGAGCGAAAGAATGGGCGTCCAGCCATAAACACCAAATGGAACGATTGCATGCTGCTGTGCGCAATGACAGGACGGGTTGCTAAGATATGACGCTTCCATGGGCCGGTCCATTGGCCACCCGGGCCATGGACTAGGCATTGCCTGCCAGTTCTGTCCCGCCTCGATTCGGTTCGCTAGGCTGTGTTATGCTACACTCCAGATACCGGGTTTTTGATGATTCGAGTCATCCTCCTCGCTGGACTACAATCCGGTAAGATACAGAGGTTCACAGAGCGCTCACATGAGCAGTGATACCACCTTGATGATCACCATCGAGGAGAGTTCCAGCGTTGTGAGGTTGTGCTCGCTTCCAGAGACTTCTGTGTGATATGCGCTGAACTCTGAGTTGTGCCGGCAAACCTTCTTCTCTTCAGGTAGGGAGTTCCTCCTGTGAGTTTGCTCACCTTCGCCCCAGTGCCTTTGACGAGATGCATAATGGATGAAGGACGGGGATTAACTCTTTCATAGAGGGGCCGACACATCAGGCTTGATGACACATAGCGTCCAGGAGCGGAGTACAGGCCCTGGTACCTTTGAGTCTGGTCCAAAGAATGGTACTGATGACTCTTTCAGCAACGATTCACCACAGCATCAGTGATGCGATGCGTTTTGTCCAAGGCAGAATCACTAGTAGAATATCTCGATATTGTACCCTTCGTAGAAGAAAGTACCTCTTCTCAAGGAAAATGTCATTCCTGTGTTATATCCCAGCTGCTTAGTATGAGTAGACTCCGCAGGGTGACATTCAGGACGGGGCCGCGATTCACCAATGCATGTTTACATAAGTGACTGCTACGTTGCTTGAGGAGAGGAACGGTGCTTATTGGGTAGCGATATGCCTTCACCAGACTCGGTAGAGGCCAACAATTCTGGTACCTTACCGTCGGCTACCTGTCCCTCTCTTACAGGTTCAACAAACCGATCCACCGCATCCTGCCAGCTGTACATGCAGCATTCTTGCAAACCTAGTTTACAAATCGAAAGCAATCAGGGAGGTTGATGGTCATAGTACCTTTCTCATATACCTCACATCACCAGCGCCTGAATCAAGTCCGCCTGGATCACTGGCATCAGAGGAGGTACGCGCTGTACTGGTTCTTAGGTTATGCGATGAACTGATGCATCATGGTCGGGACTCCGCCTGTAAGACCTGTGTGTGCTCAAGACGTTCAGGTCAAAACGAAGAGGAAATCTTCCCTGATTGTCGCTCCGAGCCTCGGAGGTGACAGCGATAATCGTGATCTATACTACGTACCCATCTTGGAGTCTTACTAGTCTTACGCGTATCTGACCTACGGCCAACGAAGAACAAAGCCAGAAGCACATCTGATTGTCCCTGCGGACCCAGACAGTCAACAGTCCGACTGATCCAGTTCTCTTGGGCGGGAAGTCTATAACCCATAGTTGTTATTGCATATCCAAGTCTGCCTGATTGCGGCGACAAGGCGGGGTGAGGCAGAAAGGATTAGATGGCTACTTAAGAGATCATTCTCTCAGCTACAAACAAAGAGACAGTCTGACCCCGCAGTAGCCCTCCCTCTGGCAAAGACTTGTGTGGTGACCAGGCCGCATGGGTCAGGAGGGGTCTGTTTGGAAAAGATACTCCGAGGGCTTATGAAGGGTTGGGCAGACAACCACCGTTAACAAAACGTGAGAGCAAATGACGTACGTAGAGCACCCGTGAGAGGAATTGTGGCTACAACTTGCAGCTGAGCATAGCCCATGACTATTTTTTCTGATCTTACTATTCATGCTGATAAGGGAAGAAATCACTGTACCTTCATTTCATTCCTCCAATTCATTGTCAATTATCTAGTTCAAGCCGAGTCTAAGCCCTGCAGTGGAGAGCGGATAATCTCTGGAACCGGTGGAACTGCAGCAGAGGGTAGTCCACCATGAGCCTATTACAACGCAACGATCCTGGAAGCACCACCAGATCTATCAGACACCTTATGTTGGAGAAAGCAAATCATGATGTCGAGAGGACACATTTAAGAATGTGTGCCTGCAGATGAATGCATGGGTGAAGATGGAATACTCACCACTCAGTAAGTGAACCAACTTTTGTCTTAGTGACTGCTAACTACCTTAGTTAGTTAGCAAGCCCAGGGACAAATGACTAAGCTCCTATGGAGACCAGGTCGAGATATGATTGGTCGGGAGTGTCACAGGGACGCTTACGTGATCGCCCTCGAAACCCGCCCCGTCTCATAGTGTGGCTTTTCCCCGTCCCGTGCTGCTGCTAAGTGACTGCTGCTACTGCTGCTGCTGCTTGTGCTTGTGCTTGGGGGGCAACGAACTGAAAGGTGAAGAAGAACCCAAGAACGTTTTTGCCAGTCGAGTCCAGTTCAGTCTACCGGCCCTCGGACCTCGATCCGATAAATCAATGCAATAACACTTCCACCTCTCCCACTCCCATTCCCCCTGTTCGAACCTTCGAGACTATCGCTGCTCGGTGAATCCCTCCTCTTCGCTCCGGTCTGCTTGTCGCACTGCAGTCGACTTCCCTTCCGCTGAACCGTCCATGTTTACTGCGATCCTACTCCCCCTAAGACGCGCCAAACGATTCGCCCGCAACAATACATGACGTCTTTGTTGACATCCGGCCTTGTCTGTCAATCTTCCAGTGACTCCTTTCCATACCCCGAATCTCGAGCTTAGAAGCAATCACCCGCGGACCCGGGCCAAAAAAACACACCAGCTTGCGAAACATCATAGGGCGGCGCTCCTTGTAGCGTTCGCGACTTTTGTGTTTCCCGCTTTGTACTGTTCAACAATAACCCCTGTCACCCCCTCCGTGTATCGATAACGACAAGAAGCGGAACGAAATCCCCGAAAGAAAGGAGTCCTCCGTCGGTGGGAGTTAGGCCAAGATGGGTAATATCAAGGTGGTGGTCCGAGTACGGCCGTTCAACAGCAGAGGTGAGTGAGCAGAAAAAAAAACAGCAAGGGCGAATGCGACGTAGTGGACTCGCACATACTCCTGGACCCTTCGACTGACTGGCCCATCTTTCTCTCCCGTCATCTAGAGCTCGACCGAAATGCAAAATGTATTATTCAGATGAAAGGGAACCAAACGGTTCTCATCCCGCCTCCTGGTGCCGACGACAAACTACGCAAGGCCGGGGGGAAAGGTGCCGTGGAAGGGCCGAAAGCATTCGCCTTCGACAGGTCGTACTGGTCTTTCGACAAGAATGCCCCGAACTACGCAAGCCAGGACAACCTCTTCGGTGACTTGGGTGTGCCCCTTTTGGACAATGCCTTCCAGGGCTACAACAACTGCATCTTCGCCTACGGTCAGACGGGTTCCGGAAAATCGTACTCGATGATGGGTTATGGCAAGGAGTATGGTGTCATTCCTCGGATCTGCCAGTCCATGTTCGAGCGCATCTCTGCCATCCAGCAAGACAAAAACCTTAGCTGTACCGTCGAAGTGTCCTATCTCGAAATCTACAACGAGCGAGTCCGCGATCTGCTCAATCCCTCGAACAAAGGGAATCTCAAGGTCCGCGAGCACCCGTCCACAGGTCCATACGTGGAGGACCTGGCCAAACTGGTCGTGCGCTCCTTCGATGAAATCGACAATTTGATGGACGAGGGTAATAAGGCCCGAACGGTGGCGGCGACAAACATGAACGAAACCTCCAGTCGATCACACGCCGTGTTCACCTTGACCCTTACGCAAAAGCGCCATGATGCCGAAACCTCGATGGACACCGAGAAGGTTTCCCGAATCAGTCTGGTCGATCTCGCGGGTTCGGAAAGAGCAAATTCGACGGGAGCCACCGGCGCGCGGTTGAAGGAAGGTGCTGAAATCAATCGATCGCTGTCCACCCTCGGTCGGGTCATTGCTGCCCTGGCGGATGTGGCTTCTGGAAAGAAGAAGAATGCTTCAATGGTTCCGTATCGTGATTCTATCCTCACATGGCTGCTCAAGGACTCTTTAGGAGGTAACTCCATGACGGCGATGATTGCTGCGATCTCACCTGCCGATATCAACTTCGATGAGACTCTGAGTACTTTACGGTATGCAGACTCGGCCAAGCGAATCAAGAACCACGCAGTGGTGAACGAGGACCCCAATGCACGGATGATCAGAGAATTGAAGGAAGAATTAGCGCAGCTGAGAGCGAAGCTTGGTGGTGGTGTAGCAGCAATGGCCGGCGCAGCTGCTGGCAACCCCGCTGCCGCTGACGGTATCCCACCCGAGGAATCTTATCCCCCAGACACGCCTCTGGAGAAGCAGATGGTTTCGATTCATCAGGCGGATGGTTCAGTCACCAAAGTCAGCAAGGCGGAGATTGTGGAGCAATTGAATCAGAGTGAGAAACTTTATAAGGACTTGAACCAGACATGGGAAGAGAAAATGGCCAAGACCGAGCAGATCCACAAGGAGCGCGAAACAGCCTTGGAGGAGCTTGGAATCAGTATTGAGAAGGGCTTCATTGGCCTCAGTACACCAAAGAAGATGCCTCATTTGGTCAATCTCAGTGACGATCCGTTACTCGCAGAGTGCCTTGTGTACAACATCAAACCAGGAACAACTATGGTTGGCAATATGGATCAGGGCAGCCATGTGGAGATCAGACTGAACGGATCCAAGATCATGGCCGATCACTGTAAGTTTGAGAACGTGGACAACATTGTCACCATCATCCCCACCGAAGGCGCCGCCGTTATGGTGAACGGATTGCGTATCGATCAACCCAAGCGCCTTAAAAGTGGGTTTCGGATTATTCTGGGTGACTTCCACATCTTCCGCTTCAACCATCCGCAAGAGGCCCGTGCCGAACGAGTCGAGCAAAGTCTGCTGCGTCATACGGTCACCACAAGCCAGCTTGGCTCACCCGCGCCAAACAAAACCCATGACCGCAATGTGAGCAAAACCGGGTCGGAGATTGATGGCGACTCGAGTAGGGCCGATTCACCGATGCCGTCGCAGCCCAGCAGGGAATCCGATTGGTTCTATGCTCGCCGTGAAGCCGTCAGCGCTGTACTGGGGCCCGATCACATCTCGCATATGCCTGACGATGAGCTGGACGCCTTGTTTGAGGATGTGCAGAAGGTCAGGGCTACACGCCGGGGCCTGGCGGAGAATGAGGAGGACTCTGACTCGTTGAGTTCTTTTCCCGTACGAGACAAGTACATGTCAAACGGTACTATCGACAACTTCTCGTTGGATACTGCCATCACGATGCCCGGGACTCCTCGTCCCAACGATGACGATGAGGCACAGAGTGGAGCCGATGCGACTCTGCAATCTGTGCGCGAGGATATGCAGCGGCAGCTGGATCGGCAGAAAGAAGAATATCAAGACAAACTGAGAAATGCTGAGACGTCATCCAGTCAAGACGTTGAAGACCTCCGCTCTGAAAAGACCCGGATGGAGGAAGCCCTGCGGACAGCGAAAGAGGAATTTGAGGAACAACTCAGGAAGCAAAAGGAAGCATTTGAGTCTCACATGAAGGATCTAGGCCAACCGGTACCCAAAGTCTATGAGAATGGCTTTGCCAAACTCGACGCCCGAGAACTCGAGGTCGCACGTTCAGTTTACCGCCACTGGTCGCAGCAGAGCTACGTTCGCATGGCCGAGAAGGTGCTGCAATACGCGTCGCTGCTGAAGGAAGCCCAGGTCATGAGTCAGATCATGGACAAGAATGTTGTATTTCAGTTTGCAATCATCGATCATGGGCACAATATGGCCTCGTCTTATGACCTCGTACTGAACGGTATCTCCGGAGACGAGGACGTTGTCTTGGATGACGCTAGGAAGCCATGCGTAGCTATCCGTGTTATCGACTTCAAGCAATGTGTGATCCATCTCTGGTCCATCGAGAAGCTCCAGCGTCGCGTCCAGGCTATGCGTCAGCTACACCAGTACATCGACCGTCCTGACTACATCCAGCATTTCAAGTTAGAGAATCCCTTCTCCGAACCCTGCTCGCCTCAGTACTCGCTTGTGGGTGACGCCGACATTCCGCTCACTGCTGTCTTCGAAACCCGAGTCCAGGATTTCTCCGTCGAAGTGTTCTCACCTTATACGCAGAACGTCATCGGCATTATCCGACTGTCTCTGGAACCCTCCTCGGCCCAGGCCCCGTCGTCTACGTTGAAGTTCAACGTGGTCATGCGGGATATGGTTGGGTTTGCCGAATGGGAAGGGTCGGAGGTGCATGCTCAGCTCGTCGTGCCTGGGATCTCCGAGGAGGGCGGTGCCACTACGACGCAGATGATCAGTGGATTCGAAGAAGCCCCAGTGCGATTTGAGAGCGTCCACAGCATGAGCTTGCCATTGTCCAGCCCCCGCAGCGCCGCTCTGAAAATCTGCGTCTATGCCCGTGTGACCCAGATGCACCTCGATAAACTTCTCAGCTGGGACGACATGCGTGACTCAGCCGAGCCGGCGCCCAAGAAACGGAAAACTCCACGGATTGCCGAAACAGAGTTCTATTCCGAAGAGAGACACGACGTTTTTGCAAGGGTGCAGATCCTCGAGTTGGCGGAATCCGGCGATTACCTTCCGGTTGAGGTTGTTCAAAGCAATAGCCTTGATGCAGGCACATACCAACTACACCAAGGGTTGCAGCGTCGTATCATGGCGAACTTGACCTATAGCTCCACCGAGAGTCTGCCTTGGGATGACCTGACCAACATTCGCGTGGGGTCCGTGCGACTGCTCGACCCTTGGGGCAAAATCCCGGATCAAGACCTGCAAACCCCCGACGTTCCACTGAAGTTCATTCAAGAGCCTGGTGTGAAAGAGAATGCAGATGGAACTTCTAATATCACCATCATAGGCCAATGGGACTCCAGTTTGCACGGGTCTCTGCTTCTTGATCGGGTCACTGCGGATAAGTACCGCGTCCAGGTGACCCTGAGATGGGACCTGATATCTTCACGCTTGCAGGACCCAGTGCCCTTCGAGATTGACTTGACTCTCCAGATCCAGGGTCGAACCTATGTCCGGCCGCAATCCATGTTCAAGCAATTCTTCAACTCCACGCGTATTGTGCACTCGACTGTTCGCATGTTTTCCTTGGTGGTTCGGCCGGTGTCTGCCAAGCGGGCGGCAGACCTGTGGCGCATGAACACGCAGAATGATTACGTTAAAGGCGAGGAGTATCTGACTACGTGGTCCCCACGCAAGGTGTCGCTCGTGCGGGACTATGTTGCTGCGCGCAAACGGCGGCGACGCATCGCCGAGTTGTATGCTGCGAAAGGAGCTCTCAGTGCCAACAGCTTGGTGGCGTCGCCTATGCGCAGTGGACGCTCGACCCCTCTTCGGAGCCAGCAAGGCGCGGACCGCGATGCGAAACTGCTCCAGAAATACATCGATCTTTGGGCGAAGAGGACCGATCCGATTGAAGCAATCCTTGTTCGGAGCAACACCGAGCCTCCTGCAGGCGGGGCGGCTTTTTCTTCTCGGATCCGGCAGCCTTCGTCCAGCGACGACGAGAACTCGAGCTCCATCTCCGACGAGGCATCCCTGAAGCCGCGATTTGTGGCCACCATCCAGACTCTCCCAAAGAATCCATCTTCTCTCAAGTCCGGATACCTACTTACCCCGGATGATACCAACAGCCACTGGGTGCGGCGGTTTGTTGAGCTTCGCCGACCTTACCTGCATGTTCATTCCGTCCCCGACGGGGACGAGATCAATGCCATCAACCTGCGCAACTCGCGGGTCGATCATTCCCCTGATTTTGCACGGCTTCTCGACGGGCCAGGAACGACGGGTGACCGTGGGGCGTCGAGGGGCCGCCATGTGTTTGCGGTGTATGGGTCGCAGAATACGTTTCTGTTCGCGGCCCGGACGGAAGCTCAGAAGGTGGAGTGGATCTTGAAGATCGATGAAAGCTACTTCAGCAACGCTGGGGCGCGGGCGATGACGAATGGTTCTTGATCGTGCTGTCCCCACCCCTCCAAATTTGTAATGCATTGCGTCTCTTTTTCTTTCTCATTTTGAGTGATTGGCAGGCCTGGTGTTCATCTTTCGTTAGACTCGTGACAACCCTTCCTGATTGATTTTGAGATACCCCTGAATACCTTTGCCCTGATGGCGCCTGTGATCTCCATGTACATACATCTTGAGACTATTTCGACATAGAAGCAACCGCCTCCTGGCCTCTTTTTGGGTTGTGTAGTTGGCAGTACGTACTGGTAGTAATTATATACGTAGTAAGTCGATTATGGTATTAAGCCTAGATCTGGTGTGGAGAGCAGACTGGATGCATACTCGAACGTAGTATGAGCACAAGTAACTGAAAGGTTGCCATGACAACCCCCATTGCATCATGGGGGATCTGCGCTATCAACATTGAGCTTATCGCATCGACTCAACTGACATCTATCACGCATCAACCTTACACTACAGCGCGAGATCTTGCAGAGGACGCTTCCAAGAGGAATGCGCCTCGCCCACGACCAGAATCGAGGATGTACACCATATCCAAAGCGCACCTCCTCGCCACCGCCGCCGTCCTCTCGCTGATCATCACGACATTCCTTATCTTCGGCACGCAGTACTCCACCTCGGTCGCCAAATATGCGCTGAAGACATCTCTGCAGACCGGGGGATGTGCTCCGCCGCCCGCGGAATTTCCCATGAGCAGCAGCAACACCACCACCGCCTGGGAATTCGAGGCGGCGCGCGACGGCAACAACTACGGGCTCACGGCGCGGCAATGCCGCGCGGCGTTCCCCAAGCTGTTCGTGGAGATCGACAACTCGACGGCGACGCGCGCGCAGAACCCGATCCGCTATGAGGAGTTGGATCAGATCGAGATGGCGGATGGGATGGTGCGGGGGATGATTGCGGATGGACAGGTAGGTTTTGTCCTTTTCCTTGTGTCAACCCCCCTTTAACACCTAAATTTCAACCCAACCTAACCTCACCTCCCCCAACAAAAAGCTCTACATAATCTCCTACACCCCACAACCCGCCACCTTCAGCCGCGCCAAAGCAACGCTGCACGCGCTGCACCGCGCCCTCGCCGCCTCCCCGGACCCGCTCCCACCCCTCGAATTCATCCTCACCACCGAAGACTTCTACCTCCCGCCCCCCACCACCACCACCACCGCCAGCGGGCCGCCAATCTGGTCGTACACCAAACTCCCGCACCACCGACACACCTGGCTGATGCCCGACTTCGGGTACTGGTCGTGGCCGGAGGTGGGGGTGGGGCCGTACGGCGCGCTGCGCGCGCGCATCGCCGCCCTCGAAGCGACCCTCCCCTCCTTCGCGCAGAAGCGCAAACAGCTGCTCTGGCGCGGCAGCACGGCCACCAACCCCGCCGTGCGGGGGACGCTCCTCAAAGCCGCGCAGGGGAAGAGCTGGTCCAGCGTGCGTACTCTGGACTGGGATTCTACCTCCGAACCGTCCGCTGGTTCAGGTTCAGGTTCAGGTTCAGGTAAGGGTATGCCGGAGGCCTTCCTCCCGATGCACGAACACTGCGGCTACATGTTCCTGGCGCACACGGAGGGGCGCAGCTTCTCCGGGCGCGGCAAGTACCTCCTCAACTGCAGGGCGGTGGTGCTCTCGCACCCGCTGTCGTGGCGGGAGGCGCACCATGCCGCGCTGGTGGCGGCGCCGCATCCGGAGGCGAACTATGTCGTGGTCGAGGAGGAGGGGTGGGCGGACTTGGATGCCAAGATGCGGTGGTTGATTGATCATCCCGAGGTGGCGGAGCGGATTGCCGACGAGGCGGTGCGGACGTTCCGCGATCGGTATCTGACGCCCGCGGCGGAGGCGTGTTACTGGCGCGAGTTGGTGGGGGCGTATAGTCGGGTGTCGGGGTTTGTGCCTGTGTTGGAGGGCCGCGAGGGGGTGGTGGCTTTTGAGGATTGGGTTCTGGGGGTCTCGTAGCTTGGTTTCTTTGGTGAAAAAAAAAAAAAAAGACGGGGGTCCGGGGGGGACCCCCCGGTACGGTGATTTGTATACTTTGTATATCTGGATATGGTGGTTTGGGTGTGGTTGGCGTTGTTGGTGTTTGGGGGTTATGAAGGTATGAGTTTATGAGGCTATGAATTTGGAACCTAGGTGTTGGGTTGGGCTTTTCCCTGGTATATGGTGTATTTTATACTCAAATGCTACTGGGAAGAAAGATGGGGGTCCGGGGGGAACCCCCGGGATCGCTCTCTTCCACAAGTAATAGGAATGGACTTAGACTACTACTACTGCTATTGCTACTGCTGCTGCTGCTGCTGCGCTGACTGTACCAGTACAGTATATAATCCGCAATGTGTATTCGCTATCAACAGTATAAACACTATACAACTCCAAACACGCCCACAAGAAGCCCACATCCACATCCACATCCTACAACACAACCACATCCTCCCCTTGAATCTCCAACCTCGCCGCATACGTACACCGCCTATCCCCCCCACAGAACCCATGAAACAGCATGCGATCCCCGCACCCACACACCGTGCCACCCCCCGGCGACGTCAGATTCCACTGGCCCGAGGCGAACAGCTGCCGGCCGGACTTGGTGTACGGGCCCGTGATCGACTTGCTCGTCGCCCAGCGCACATCGTACTTGGGGTCCGTGTAGCAGTGCGTCGAGTAGAACAGGAAGTACGTGTCGCCGTGCAGGATCAGGTTGGGGGCCTCGACCAAGGGCCCGTCGCTGTCGTCGCGGTCGAGGACCTGCACCGCGTCGCCGACGGGCGTGAACCCGTCGTCGGCGACCTTCTGCAGCAGAATCGGCGTGGGTTTGAGCGGCGCGATCCCGTTGTTGCAGTCGCCGCCGTTGCCAATGCTGTTGCCGTCCACCTTGAACACCACGTAGCGGCTGCCGTCGCGGTCGAGGAAGCCCGACGGGTCGATGGAGCCGCCCTGGTCCAGTCTGCAGGACAACGGGGTGGGATTGGGGATGTAGGGCCCCGTCGGGTCGGTGGATTCGGAGACAGCGACGCCGACGCAATGGTGGCGGAGGTCGTCTTTGGCTTCGCCTGAGTAGTAGAGGACGAATTTGCCGTCGTTCTGATTTGGTTTCTTGGTTAGCGAGGTGGCCAAAAGAGTGTAGACGGTGAAGGGGGCCTGGCTGATCATCTACTGCCCTCACCCCACCCCCGACGAAAACAGCTTCGGCTTGCTAACAAAGAAACGCCTGGAGCATACCCGCTGTACTACATCTGGAGCCCAGTGGTCCACGGCTGTCTCCCAGCCAGCCAGGGTGGGCATGGCTTCTTTATCCAGCAGAGTCCAAGACTCGAAGTCAGGGGATGTGGCCACCTGGACGGTCCTGCCGTTGCCGTTGGTGCCAAACGCGTACCATGCCCCGTCATCACCTTGAACGAAGCCGGGGTCGGGGAAGTCGGAATCAATGGCAAGCCAAGGGCCTGCGGATCGAGGCGCGATAGGAGAGCCCAGTACCGGCGCTGTTGCTGCCAGCAGAAGCCCCAAAGGCCAACGGCCGCCCTGAATAAGCCACATTGGGGATTGATTATAAACCCAGTCAGTATACAAAAAATGCAAGTGCAGGCCAGTCACCAGGAAGACAATGCACACCACCGGAAATGACTGGACCGGGCCGTTTTATATCGGAGACGAGCAGAAATTCCTCAGTAAAGAGGCGGGTCATCCATTACATTGACGACTTCTAGTTGGCTATACTGGTCTGAGCTATAATGAGCTAATTCATCAATCAGTTGACCGGGCGTCTCAAGGACCAAGCAGGATTGGGTTTCTTGGTCCGGGTCAGGATGCAACACATGGCCCCAGTCTAGGAGCAACAGTTATCTCGCTGCGGGGACAAAGTCCGCGACCTCCTCCTCACCGGGCCACAGGTCTAGTGACCGAAATCGAGCACAGTAGCGCAGCATAATTGACCAAGAAATCGATCGATCGATTGTGACTGGACTGGCGGCTGGTAGATCGAGAGGATCGCCGTGCAACTGCCGCAAGGCTGCCCTTTCGAACCGACAGCAAACGGTGCGCACGACCTGCAGTCGGCCACTGGGGTGAGCAATTGACGTTTCATCAACGACTTGTCAGTCTGGGCGAGCGGACCAGAAACAAAGCGCGGATGTTGGTTGGGGTATGGAAATTCCCGAAAACAGGAAGGAAAACAGGAAGCACATCTTTGTACCCTAGTTAGTGCCAACTTAGCCCCATGATTCCCGCAAGCGTGATACTAGATCACAACTATAGGGGAGTCGATGGATTAGACTCAAAGTATGAACCTTCTTGCAAAGCCATAAGAAAGCACAAATCGAAGGGAAGGGAGGGGTGAGTGAAAATGCAAGGACAGCCACCAAGAGGTAGGACGGAAGTTGATCATACCACTCCAACATATGTGTGTGTGTGTGTGCTGAATATACTGGAGGTGCATCCACACAACAATTTCAATTTTGCAAGTTCAAAAGGAAACCAGTATGATTGCTGGCCCGGACTGGATTCACAGTGCCGTGCATACAATGTCTTGTATCTGATAGGCCGCAAGGCGCAGTGCTTGGAAAGTCAGCCACTGCCGCCGCTTCAGCATTTCGTGCCTGACTCGTGCACCACCACCGCCGGGTTCCAAAGCCCAACAGCAATTAACACCGTCGGGTCCGCCAGCTTAGATGCGCCCATCTAGATGCTGTTGCCCTGTGGAGTGTGGACGGGTACCTCTGAATGATGGTCCAAAAGACTTGGCAGCGCAAAAAAGTGACTTGGTCAAGAGGCAAACGTCCACCCTCAAAACATTCCTCGGCCAAGATTTCGGGCAGTCAGTCGCTTGCTCACCTTACGTCCTTCCAGCAAACAACCAACATCATTCGAGTTCATTCTGGACAAGCCAGAGCCTCAAGGACACCGCAAGTCCGCTGACTCACGCTGCATGACAACCTTCTTTCCTGCATCGTCGACGTCAGATCCCGCGATGCTGGTGGTAGACCCTTGATCTGTGTTGTGTCCCTTGCCTTATCGCCATGCCTTATCACCTGAGCGACGCCCAACAGCTTTCACCTTTCTGGATGGTATTCGAAGTTATGGAAACGGTCATCCGGCATATCGGAGTGTGCTTTTCCTCCTTTGAGTGGACGATCGGCTTATGTTGACCATGGAACGGGAAAACCCCGTGTTGTTTTGCCGCATCAGGTGAATGGACAGACGATGGAGTCGTGTGAGATAAGCTCTTCCAATCCGAGATTTCCATGTGCGGACCCGGGTGAATGGATATTGAGGACTCAGTAATATGTCCCCCGCATTTCAGAAATTTGGGGGGGAGTTGCGGGGAAATATCCGCAAGTCGTGTGTCGATCGCGGCCGCTTTCGATCGGGATCGGCAAATGGAAAGTTATCAGGCGGTGGATTAGGGTAGCATAAGGAGAAATGATCTGTGGGTAGAGTCGGATGTGACACTGTGCACAATTTGCGAAGTTTAGTTACGAGGAGAAGTGGAAGTCGAGGGGAAGTCGAGGGGAAGTCGAGGGGAAAGTTGTTTGTTGATTCTCGGGTTTCTCTTTCTGGAGTAGTCTCCTCGGCTGACTGCCTCGCGACCATTTCGCACTTATTTGATCATCGATGGAATAATAGGATCTATTGTCATTACTGAGTATTACTACCAATTAGGCTATCTCATAGATCTTGATCTTGTCGATTCAACAGCATTGTAGCATATGAAGTCACATGCTTTACTTGCTCAAGTTCAACTTTTCAAGACGCATCTCGCGTGTCTCGCGCGTGCTCTTCAGCCACTGCTCCACCCCATCAATCGCCTCCTGAGGGTTATTCTTGTAGTTCAGAAGATATCCCTGAACCTCTGCAGCAGTAAACTCACCAGAGGGAACCTGTGCTGCAAACTGTCGCGCCAAGTTCGAAATATCCCCCGGAGTGATCACAAGAGATTGCTTCCCATTCACAGGCTTTACCCCGTTGGTCATGGAGTGCCAGGTCTTTTCAAGGCTACCTCCCGTATCTGCAGAACGCAAATCACCCTCCAGCATGGAATAGATAGACGCAAAGAGTTCCTCGACATCGTGGCTCTGCGCATAGCCAAACCCGATGCTCATATCCACGCGTCCAGGACGGAGCAGCGCGGCATCCAGCTTCTCGGGATGATTGGTAGTCATGATGAGAATGCGACCCTCGCTGGCGGCCACACCATCAATGACATTGAGTAGACCGGAGAGCGAGATCCCCTGCTTCTCCGGAGGGCCGCTCTCAGCCTTGTCTCTCGGCTTCCGGGCAGAGGCAGCGTGGTCGGTGTCGGTGTCCTTGTCCTTGTCGTCAGGCCCGCGTTTCTGCGTCATACCCGCGCAGTCGACATCCTCCAGGAGCACAATACACCGCCGAGGCAGTCGGTGAAAGAGGCCCATGAGATCATCCTCGTCCAGACTTCTGGAACTCAGATTCAGTAGATACAGCGGCACGCCCAACACCCCAGCAGCGGCGAAGCTCAAGCTCGTCTTGCCGGTCCCCGGAGGCCCGTGAAGCAGATAGCCGCGTCGGTACGGGATCCCGCGGTTGGAGTACCATCTTCTAGTCCTTGGATGCAGGTATTCCTTGATGTCATTGACAAACTCATCTTTCTGGGTCTGGTCCAGCACGACAGTGGAGAGTGCCCGCGGCGCACGCGCCATGCAACGGATCCAGTCGGTACGGCCATTCGCCTTCTGACCTCGATAGATGACCGTGCTGTTACCGTCGCGTGCAACATACGCCGCCTGCGCCTCCGCGAGCAGCTGCTTAAGAAGCGTGGTGTCCCGTCCAAAGCACGAGATAATCAGGCGTTCCGAATTGTCCTGCATGTACAAGGAGTTGGTGGACCGGTCGCGAACGCGATTGAGGAAGATCAGGCGGTTCTTGTACCGGAAGCGATGGACTCCATGAGCTGGTGTAAAGCGTAAGCGCTTTGTGCGGTCCCGGGCGATCATCTTGTTCCAGTACTCATCAAAACTGCTCCTTGCGATCTCTTCCTCATCGATCTCCTCTTCGGATGAGTCGTCCGAGTCGTCCGAGTCGTAGTAGTACCGATCAACGGAGAGCTGGGTGCTGGCATAGATGTGCCTGGTGCTCTGCATACATCGGTGGCGCGAAATCCAGAACATGAGGTAAATGTAGACATCGTCGTAGATGCGGACCTCAGTTGAGGCCATGAGATGGCTCCGGAACAGGCTCTGAACATGGTGGGACACATGGTCGGAGGCAAAGTAGATACTGATGGCCGTGAAGATGTATGGGATGTAGAGCGAAAGGTCGATGTGGAGGTATGATAACAGGAGCCGCGAGATGAACGCATACCCGGGGATGAGCCCCTCCAGGATGGCGGTTTCGGAGGTATTGAAGATTGGAGTGGTCGAATTCATGGTGGCGAGTATAGGAGCCGCAGCTGAAGGCTCGTTGCAGAAACCAAGCATGCTTGAGAGGGCCTCGAGAGAGATTTATAGGAACGAATCTTGAACTGTGAGGGTGTATTACAATCGGATCAATTCTCGGATCCAAAGCCGAACAAAGTACAGTCCCTTTGTATTCAAGCTTGACCGGGACGCAGGCAGCAGACAAGGCTGCGCTCAACAAGAGAGACAAAGGCCCCTAGAGCAGGTAGAAAGAGTGAGACCTTGCTGAAAGAAATTCACTTCTTTATAGCATTCTCGCTCTCATAGTCAGCCAGGCAGCATGACAGTGTGTCAGGCTGCCACGAACTAGGGGATGCCGAATGGTTCCAGACCACATTGCTGCACCACGGTTTATGGATCAGTGTAACTCTAGCCGACAGGGCTGTGACTGGATGGACTGCAGCGAGGCTTGAGTCACCGACAGTCTCGCGTAATAGGCTGCAGTGAGAATCAGTGGAAGGAAAGGATCGCCACAAAGGGACAAAAAGGAGGCTCAGCTCAGCCGCTTTGTCTTGCACATGATGTCATCCTGCAGTCGGGCTCCCATTTCGGGAAATCGTCAACATTTGCCAGAAGGTTGAAGTTCGATATTTCTAGTATCAATTGTGGGTATCTCGAATTAATATATGCTGTATGTGGTACTGCCCCCAGAACACCCAACAAGACTGATTGAGAAGTCGGTATAGATGTAATGAGAAAAGGAAAAGATGTAATGGATGGATGAATGAACAAGAATCGTCATCTAGGACGACCCCGTCACGAAATTATCTTTGACAGTTTCAAACACATCAGTCGCCCAGTCCTTGGCCTCTTCTATCTTCTCCCACAACGTTCCCCACCAGTTCGGACCCGTTTCGTCCTCGCTTTGTGAGCTAGTCTCCGGTGGCGTATCAACCGCCATGTCAGCTGAGGACGTGGGACTGGCAAATTTCATGGACGAGGTCGTGGTTGGTGTCGTCGATGGCTTAACGAGCTCGACGACGGTGGTCATGACTGATGGTGGATCAGAAGGATCCTCGAGGGTCGGCGAATCCTCGTCAGAATGTAGACCCACCGGCCTCAGAGGGAGACGAAGAGTTCCATTGTTGGGGTGTGGTGTCACCCCGAGGGAGTCACAGATCAGGTTGTAGACATTGATGTTTTCTAAATGAGTCAGCCACCGGCTAAAGCGTACGGGAGCGAATTCTGTACTTACGGAAGACTTCCAATCGGCTATTAGGTTCATGGGGGAACGCAGGGCCTCTTGCTATGAAGATCGCCCGCATTAAGGGGTGTTCATGGTCGTACCCATGGATTCCTTTTGGGTGATAGACTTCTCCTTTTTCTAGGGCTTGTTGAGCATCGAAATCCGGCCGTTCGACAATTGCCCAACCTGCCTTGGGAATCACCCAAAGAGGTGCAATCCGGTCGTTGTTCTGGAAATGGTATCGTTTGGGCATGTTCTCCCGCGTGTAAACTTCCAGCGCATGAGAGAAGTTGGATGCCACGCTCTCGAGCTGATTCTGGAGAACTGCAAGGTCTTCCGGCTGCTTGGGGCGAAGCCCACGCAAAGGCCAGCCATCAATGCGGGCGACCAAGCTTAGGTCAATCAAGTCTTCCAGCTGCACCAATCTTTCGGTGGCAGTACTGGCCATCCCATGGTCAGAAACAATCACAACATTGACGATCTCAGTCAAGTTGCGATCTTGGAGGCCTGTAAGAAGACTAGCAAGCATGGAGTCAACCTTCGCTATCGTGCCCCGCGTCTCCGTGCTATTGGGCCCGTACAGATGCCCGTCAGCGTCGACATTGGGAACGTAAGCAGCAATGAACTGCGGGCGGGACGATTGCGTCTGGTCCTCCACGCCAGGGAGGTCCAACAGGCCCAGGATGCGGTCAACTTTTCGCGAAAGTGCTTCGGAGCCATTGTAGCGATCGAGAAATGTTGGCTCGACACCACCGATATGTGCTTCCGAACCTGGCCACATATGAATGGCAGCCTTTACGCCCTGGTTCTCAGCCGTCATCCAAAGAGGCTCGGCATTCCACCATTTAGGCTGCATGCTAACGCTGGGGTGGGTGTAGTAGAACTCATCCTCCATATCTGGGTCCCAGAATGTGTTTCCAACGATTCCATGACTTTCGGGATATAGTCCAGTCACGAGGGTGAAGTGGTTCGGGAATGTCACACTAGGAAAGCTGGGCAGCATGTATTGCGGAGAGACACCGTTCGCGATCAAGGAATTGAGGGCCGGGGTCAAGCCCCGGTTCAAAAAGTCCGCACGAAAGCCATCAAGAGAGATGAGGATTGTAGTTGGCGCAAAAAGAGCGGTGCCGTTGGATAAGAAACGTTTCGAGGAATGTGAGGCTCGAAATTTCGTTGATGCCTTGTAGGCACCTAATAGGAGTATGAAGAAGAGAACCAGGACGGTGGAGAAGATCAACAAGAGCCGACGCCATGAAACACGCGGTGGCTATTGCAACCGAGATAGGTTAGCAACAATAAGAATCATACGCAACTGCACCGGGGGGGACCTTGTGGTGGCCTACTGGGGCGGATGTGTAATCCTTGAGCCGACGGTCCAGGTCCGATGAGGAGGAACTCAAGAGAGAGCTCTCATCGTCCGGGTGGCCCTCTTCCATCTCGAACAGCATCTCTGCTGATTCTCGCGAGTTTCTCAGACGCCCTCTGCGCGCATCCTTCCTGGCTTGCCTCCTTTGTCGCCTGCGTTCCTGCTTCCCGATCCGGACACTGCTGCTATTGGGGCTAAAAATGCGGCGGAGGCCATGAGTCGGACCGCTTCTGGTCAACAGCTTTTCGGTCTCTTCTTCATCGTCTAGAACCGTGCGATCGTGTTCTGCAAGTTCTAGAGTGGTTCGAGATCGGCGGAGGAATTCGTCGTCTTCGGAGTCAGAGTCCTGCTCTGAGGGGGAACGTAGCGACTCGGCATCCTCGTCGTAGCCGCCGGGGGAAAGAAAGGAAGCGTCGCGATTATTACGTCGTGAAAGCATGGGGGATAATAGCTGGCATGGGGCCGGATGTGAAGGAAACACGCTTTAACACAGACGTGGGAAGCTGAAGAAAGAGAAGTGGATGAATGATGCCAGGTGATTAGTGGATAAGTTAACTTAGTTGATTGATAGGGAGATCAATTGGAGTTCGGGCGATCTCCGGGCCGGTGCCGAAAAGGGGATCATCCCTCGGTTCCAGTTCAATCGCCCTTCAGCTTCGATGCTCGATTCTACCCCATACCCCATACTATCTACTCAATTGTAGCCCATGAAATCTGCGACAAGCAGTTCAAGGCAGAAAGAGTTAATTCCACTCTAGTTGCAGTACTAGCATGGTCGTCACCTCTCCGGATCAAGTGGCAAATGCTTTATTTCCGCAAACCGCAAATAACCATGATCAAGCTTCACTCACAAGACTCAACACAGCGTCTACACGCAGCCTAACCTAGAATATCGATACGATTCTTCGCACCCGGGAGCCCTCTGAGCAATGCTCTTGAACGTAGGGCCCAACTGTACTGTACACGCGGCCAACCGGACTCAGCTGGCGAATTCTCGGGCGCCCGTTGAAAGCGTACACAACCGTGAACGCCACACCATCACTTGCGGAAGTCTTGAGGAGCACCTGAGAGCTGACTCACCTTCCAAATCATCGACAAAGTGCCGCCAGGGCTCCAGCAGCCTACTACTAAGGTACTTGCTGGTCTAAAAGTAGTCCAAGAATGGATCAACATTCCTGCTTGGTCCCTGCTTCCGGCAACGGGTTCCCATTTCGGCAAGGATAGGGCTGAGCTGAGCGAGGATCCAAGTCACATGATATCAACTGTTCTCGACATGAAGGACTTCAGTCGAGAAGATCCACCACCGTGGACAGGCCATGGAACCTGATCCGGATCCATCAGTATTGAGAGCATCTCTGCATCGAGCCCGGCGTCTGTTTTGCTTCTCCGAATGCAGTACTGTGTTATGTCGAATCTGGCCTCGAACAATGGACTTCTTCACCACTCAAGATGGGATGTTTAGAATCAAACAAACAACCCCAAAACGAAAGCAACAACAGCCAGGCCAAAGTCCCGAGGACCAGCTACCGGATTCGATCGATAGAAAAAAGCTATAAAGCTTCCTTCCCCATCACAACCTCTCTCATCCTTGCCTCATCGTCAATCGTCCATCTTTCCTCATCATCTTTGCTTCAAGCAAAACAGTCCCAGTCCCAGTCCCAGTCAAATCACTGCTGTTTTAAGTTCCCCTCCCAAAGCAAAGGAACACCACAATGCACATCTCCAACCATTTCGCAGTGGCCCTGGCCATCGCAGCGGGCACCGCCCAAGCCCACGCCCGCCACGGCAACATCTACGCGCGCCAGAACGCCACGCAGCCCGACACTACGCCCACCACCATCCCCATCAGCATCCCCACCACGCCCGCCGGCGCCACCGAACCCATTCCGGTGCCCGTGCAGACCGAGCAACAGCCCACGACCCAAGCGCCCGCCGTCGTCCTCAGTACGGCCGAGACCCCCGCCGCGACAGAGGAACCCACTGCAACCACCGTCCCGGCGGTCGTCGTGGCCCCGTTCCCCATTCCCGCCAACTCCAGCGTGCCGGCCACCGTGCCGGCCACCGTGCCCGTCATCCCCCTGACCACGGCGCCGCCCGCGATCGTGACCCCCTCCGTCGTGCCCGCGACGACGCCCAGCTCCGGGTTCGTCAACACCACCAGCCCGAAGGCCACCCACTCGGCGACCTCCGGCGGAGGTAACGGCGGGAGCGGTGGCAGCAGCGGCGGTGGCGGTGGCGGCGGCGGCGGCGAGGGTGGTGGTGCCGCCCCGGCCGCTCCGAGCGCCACAAACGGTCTTACCACGAGCGGGAGCACGAAGCTGGTCGCCTCGGCTCTGTCGCTGGTCGGAGGCATTGTGGTCGGGGTGATGGTGCTGATTTAGATTGAGACTGGAAAAAGTTCCCCCGGGGATGGATGTCGAAGACCACTCACTCACTCGCTGCTGCATAACTGCTTTATAGAGACCTGTTTGCGGGTAACGAACGGTGTTGTTACCTTGAAAACGTGTCGACTTTTGTCTGCCGTCATTTTTTTGGCTCATCTACTTTTGTTTGAATGGATTTGTTTTGCTTTTTCCTTTTTGATTGCACTTTGAGGGCCTTGCATATGTATCGACCTATTGGGCAGGGGATCATTCTTTTTTTTTTTTTTGGGAAGGGGATTGGGAAAGTGAGAAAAAGAACAACAAAACCAAATAAGGAGTTGATCTGGGGAACACAGGAGAAATGGGCGTTTTGGAGGGACAGTCTCTACAATAATTCTATCAGTTGATACACACAAAATCAGATCCTGATTCTGCATTGTTAAACCTCATTCAGAAAGTCCCAAGAGAGTAGAATATAATCGTAGTTCATTTTTAATCTTCTAGTAAGAGTCATCTCATTATGAAACCAAGTGGTTACAGATACAGTATGTAGCAGAGTGAGTTTTTGTCTACCTCCCCCTATCATCCCATTCAAGATGTCGAAAGCCAATTCACCCACTGACACGAACACCCTCCCGTACCGCCATCGACCCCGCCATACACCGAGCTCGTCTCATTGGCCGAAGAGGAAGACGAATTACTCGCAAAGTCGAAGATTCCCGGCGCCGGATTCACCAACTGACCACCATAACTCCGGTCCTCTACCTGCAGCTTCACCAGCGTGGAATTCACCTTCTCGTCCGCCTCCATCGCGTAGCAATACACCATTTTCTTCTTCGCGTCGCCGCCGTGCCGGTCCAAGGTGATGGTGACAGGGTAGGGGAAGGAACCGGGTCGGGTGAAGTCCGTTGCAGACGAGGAGGTAGAGGTGGATGAAGCGCTCGAGGCGGAAGAAGTCGGGGTGGCGGACGCGGACGCGGACACTGACGATGGCTTCAACAATGTATCCGTTGATCGAGTCCAGATCTGCACAAGAAAGCGCGTTTGCGCCCAGGTGCAGCGCACGCGGGCTTGCTCCTCGGTTGAGCCGCCGTCACTGTCGTTCGCGTTGTCGTCTATACCACTGCCATTAAGAGGAGCGAGTGAAGAAAGGAAGATGGTGCGGTCGAAGTAGGTGTAGAACCCATAGTGTTCCGTGGCTTGCCCACGGTTGTAGAGGCGAATGGGTTGCGATTCCGAGAGAGGGTAGAGCTCGGCGGCCGCGGCAGTGCCGTCTGAGTTCAGGTCGGGTGAGGGAATGAGGGAGTCGAGGTCCGGAAAAGCGTCATCTCTCTTGCGAGTGAGTCGTCGACGAGTGGAGGAAGAGGAAGATGTCGAGGAGGCCGAAAGAAAGCTCATGAAGAATGGCGTCTCTTCGCCGGTGTAGGGGGCGCTGTTCTTGTCCGTGGTGTTCCCAAGAAAGGTTTGGTCCTTCATGCTTGGTGGTGATGGTGAGGGATCCGTACCAGACGAGCGGCCAGAGACTAATGATCGTGAGGCGATCGTCGTGCTGTTCGGATAGGTTCCATTGCGGAATTCGATCTCGACGCGAAAGTTTGGCTCATCGGCCGTGTACGGCTTGTTACCGGACTGCTGCTCCTTCGGTAGGGCACAACTCCAGAGTGAAGATGGAGCAATGCAGCCGGGGACTCGTTTGTAAAGATTCGGCCCAGCGATGGTCGCAATGCCAGTTGGCATGGGGGGATAGCCGGTAAGGTTCAGCCATTGGGATTGCACCGGCGTTGCACTTCCCTTCCTGGTCAGTGTCAAGGCAAGAATGAGGGCGAGCAAGACGATTATAAGGAACGAAGTGCAGATCGCCAAGTACCACCGACGCTTCACTCTTCCTTCTCGTCCCGACCTGCCAAAACAGCCTTTCTTGCTAACCGGGCCTCTGCCACGCCAGCATCCACCTAACCTCCGACCAACAGCGTCTTCCTTCTCTAGCCTCCGTCTTTTCGTTTCGATCTTCTGTCTTTCCGTGGTTGAGTCCACCTCCTCCCGTGTAAGCGGGTGTGGATCTATGCGTGGGGGCAGGATGCCAGAGCTGTGGTGGTAAGAGGTATAGGCAGGTGCCGGTGTGTTCTGCACTTCGCTCAAGGGTACTGATCCTCTTTCTGTCATCCGTTGAAAAGCAGGCGACACAGGCTCCGGAGGCTGCGGCTGTGGAGCAGGATTCGATGCAGGCTGTACAATGTACTGCGAATAGCTTCTTTCCGGCGGAGCTATAAGAACGGCGGAAGGAACCACGGCGGGGTGATTGTAAAAGTTCTGCACTGTCGGTGGAGCCGCAATCGTTGGCTGGGGGATTGGCTGCGGGACTACAACAGGAGCTGGCTGGCTGACTGGTTGCATCGCTGGTTGTATGGCTGGTTGGATTATTGGCTGAATGATTGGCTGGTAGACAGGGTAAGGGGTTTGCCTCTCAACATGGCCTTCAGCGACGGCCGCCGGTGCTGCCCTTGGCCCTTCTTGATGTGCCGGCGCAGAGGGCACCTCTTTGGCGGTTTCCTTCGCGCTCTGTGTTTGGGGTTGCTGCTTTAGAGATTGGGTACTCGGAGAGCGCTCGCTAGGTGCGACCTCACTTGGTGTATCCTTGCTTGGAGCGTCCTTGCCTGAAGGATACTCGCTGGAAGGATATTCACTTTGAGGATACCCAGTCAACGTAGGACCGCTTAGAGTGCTGTGTTCATCGGAATCACGGAAAGGGTTCTGTCTGCTTTTAGCCACAGTGGAGATCCCATCAACAGAACGCAGACCAGTGTCCACATCGGAGGGTCCAGGTGGATGTTGTTTCCCAGTTCCAGGCATATCATCCACGTCAATAAGAAGATCTTTCTCATGAGTGACCAGCGCAGGTGGTTCAGTCATCACCGCCGCAACCTTGTCTTTTGGGGTAATCGAACAAATATGATTAACACATTCGAAATAAGGACGCCCGCTAAACAGTTCGTGGGCACATGCCTGATAATACTCAGCAGCAGAGCCCTGAATTGGCTCGCCAGGAAACATAAAGGATGTCATATTGCGTTCAGCTTCAACCGAATTAGGATTTTGTGGATTCGAGTTGGCGTTATCTAGCGGGTTTGTAACGGCATCCGGGGTATCGGGCGAAAAGTACGAGACTTCCTTCTCCCACCACTCGTCCGTCAGTTCAGAGGAGTGGGTTGCGATACTGGGCACAAGAGGCCTTCCGGCGGTGACTGGTGTCTTGGGAAAGAGAGGGGACATGAGGTACGTCCACCAGCCTTGCGACTGCCGGGTAGCTTCGGTGTTGATGCTCAGTCGATCCGGGATCTTTTTCACCTTCTCAACTAAGAACGAGCTTGGTCTTCCTATGGGCTTGGGACTGTCTTCCTCAAAGATAGTTCCGGTTGAAAATGCACGCTGTTTTCTTGATGACATTATAGATTTCATAGAGGGGGAATCTGGGCTGGCCTTCTCATTATCCGCACGGACATGAAAGGCTGGGATGGCCGGCACTGGCGGTATATCATGATCGTCATAATCGGGGTATGGCGTAGGTTGAGAGTAGATGCTGGATGTCGCTCTTGGACGGGGATGAGCCGGCTCGAATCCGTCCCAAAATGTGTCTTCATTGGCAGGAGTCACAATAATTGAAGGTGTAAGTGGAGTATGCGAAAAGCGCATCCGATCTCTTTCCCTTGGCCTTTCATCGGGCGAGTCCTTCGATCCATGGAATGGCATTTGAAGCCCGATCATAATATGTCTATCAGAAGGCGACAGCTCGTCCTTGCCTATCGTCTTCTGCTCGACAACCCCGAAAGACTGTGGTGCACATGACCCTGGCACTACCGACTTCACAGTCCCCACGGTACCGTCCGTAGTTCTTTCCTGCTCGCGCACCTGCAAAAGGGCCTTGAGATCGTTCAGATCGACGAAGACTGGTGCTGGCACCTCGTGCTGTACAGTCGTACTTGGTTTGGAGAAATCTGTGACCAAGTTCAATCCGCGACTTCTGCTTGAGCTCTGCTCAGCTCCTTGCTCCACATGCACTACTCCTTGTACGATATCACCTGCACCACAGAGACGGCCAGTATGACCCTGTCCTTGGATTTGATCATCAAAAGTCGCCTTCCGAATGAAAGGATTCTTGCTGATTGTTTTGTTCAGGAGAGCGAAAGGGCGATTCCGCCACAATTCGTGGTCGTCCGGCGACGACGGGATGGGGCTGGGAACCTCTTCTGTGATCGGTGATGAGAGAGGAAAGCTTGGAGCCGTGGGAATCAGCAGTCCAGCCAGTGGCTTCTGATTCCGAGAAGCCATGACACCGGACTGCGTATAGTATGGCCCGGAATGTCGACTCGCGGGCTCAGTTAATTTGCAAAGTATGTAGGGATACTATACTGTTGTTGATGCAAGTTTTGACCACTCAGTAGTTGCAGAGTAGGCGAGGAACTCTACCGAATATGAGGGAGGTGTATCTGTTCAATTGGGAGAGGTGTTGTCTTTTCGTTCTTTGATGCAGGCAAAGGCTTTTCTGGAAGAAGAACAAAGGGTAGAGTTGATTGTCTTCAGAGGTCAGCGAGTCGGAAGCAACAATGAAATGATGTCGACAATAGCATTAACACAAGCAAAGAAATCTTCCACAATCACCGTGACTCAAAGGATGTGAATTATGGAGTGCCAAGAGGCAGTACAAATGTGCGAGACAAGCTCCAACAACGAATTCATGAAATCATGAAAGGCACATCAGGCCGGCCAGTCTGTACGAGGATGAAGACCAGAAGAAATCAATAGACACTCTCAGAGCTGTACGATAGTGGGAAAAGCTTCGTCACCTCAGGTGATCGATGGAGGGAGGAGAAAGCTTCCTCCGAAGAGCTACCCTTGATCTAAACAGCTTGTTTCGCATTGTTCCGGCCAGAGCCTGTGCAGAATCGCAACTCGACCAGTCTCCATGGTTTCCGGCGACATCTGCTGCAGATAGATCAGGTCGGACGAAGCGCTGACTGGGTAGAAAGTATCGAAAGAAGCAGATGGACTCTGCAGGACGGAGAGTAATCTGCAGAGTGATTTGAGGATTGGCTGTGGATGAAGCGTGATGGGTGATGGGCAAGTTGTATAGCCGCCGATGCACGACACCCGCCCAAGCGCTAACCTAACTAACTCCATTAGTCCATGTAGGTTGCAGACTGTCAGCGGCCCACCCAATCAGGGACCCGCTTTGCTGGGTGACAAAAATAGTACAGCAAGGTAGTTACCCGTGACCCGCGTACGTAGGTACCTTCCCCAACAGTGGAGCTTGCGCCCATTCCACCTTACTCAGGTACCGTGTCTGTCTCTCTCCTATGCGCCCGGAACTTCCTGCGATCCACTTAGACTACTAAGACTCCTAAGAATACTACTCCCTGACAAATTAAGTAGACAAACACAGGAATAGTTTAAGAAAAATATCGCTGCCGAGCAATCCTGTAAATCGGCTTGCGCAGCGGTAGGAATTTTTTCATTTCATCTCCGAGTCTGTACCAAATGGTCACACAGATAGACATAATGAACAGGCCATGAGGATATCAAGAAGGCATATGCGCAAAGCTCATGTCACAAACATGTTGCCTCCTTTCTACAACCAAAGGGTATTGAGGATGCAACGTCGATAACCGATCCAACCGTAAACCAAGGATAGACACATGAAATCCCTGATATAGGGAAGATTTCCAGACATAAGAGGCGATAAAGGAGACGCGAGGCGAGATATCGAAACATGCGGTGCGGGGGTAATCTTCGAGGCGAAAAGAAGTAATAGTAAAAAAGACACAGTGAGGTTGGAGAAAGCAGCAGATTCAGTGGAAATCGGACGCCAGCCAGAGAAGCTTGCCGGTTAAACCCAGGAAATATGTATATGTTGAATGAGAGCGAATTTTCACAGAACAAGGAAAGCCGCTCAAGACTCTCCTTTGCAAAGCAAAATCAAAAAGGGTGCGGTCGCCGAGGTTTCATCACCAATGCATTCAGAGCAAGACTTCCATCAATAGGTGTATTTCGGTGCGCTATGATTTTTTTTCAAGCTACCGTCGATCATCGGTGTACTGTACGCCCTGCATAGGAGCAACAGACCCATTCATGAGTGGGGGCAATGTCCGAGGCTGCTCTTGCGCCATGGCAGAGCCTTGGGCGTAGCTGGGGTAGATCGGACCGTGTACCTGACCGTTCGTCTGCGGAGCTGAGATGGTGTGATGCTCGAATATTGACGCCTGGCGCGACTGTCCATTGGCCTGCTGCTGGTTTAGCTGCGCGCGTAATTCATCAACCTCACTCCTCAGAACGTCGTTGTCGCGGCGAGCGTTGTTGAGCATTTTTTCCAGATGGCTAATGTACTCGATCGCTATTGGAGTCGTTAGTGGGGAATGAAGTAACAAATTGGCGAATTACTGCTTACCTCTAGTGAGAGTCTCCCATTTGCTAGATTTGTTGTTCTGACTCTGCGGAAGACGGACGCGTAGGGCCTCAAAACAATCTTTCATCTCGCTCCGGCGCTTCCGCTCAGCTAGCTTGTGGGTGACGCGCAATTCTGGAGTGCGGCTGTAGGGAGTGCTGCCGCCATGCGCCTCCGCCTCGCCAATCAAACCCCGGACTTGTTTATGCTGAAGTGTATGGTGATGTACATTTTGAGGAAGTTCTGCTGAGAGTTAGAATTAGGCGTGCAAAGTGGACCATCGCAAGACCAGTGCATCAAACATACCATGCTGTCCACGGGGTAGGCGTGCATCGGAATACACACTGCTGGCCAGAGACTCTGCCGTGCTTCCTTTCCGTGTGAACTGATGGCCGTTAAGAGGTTTGTCGGCGGTAGACGAGACGGAATTCGACCGGGCGACATCTGGATCTGGGAAGGCATACGCGAGACCCGCGGTGGGCGCCTCCGCATTGTAGATTTCTGACCGAGGATTCGACGAAATTGCAGGTGCAGTGCGGCCAGCCGCAAAGCTACGATGCTCGCCAGCTCTTGGGCCAAGTGGAGAAAGAGGCTGTCCGGCAGAATAGCGAGGACCCCGGTAGGTGTTGTTCATATTCACATCCATCGAAATCCCACGTTCCCGTTGCAGGCCAGAAACGATTGATGACTGCGAGGCGTTCGTGCTGTGGTATGGGGAAGCCGGGTTGATGGCGAGAGAGCTGATTCCCTGATTCATTCTGCTATCCACGCTGCTCCGTCGCGACTCTGCCGGTTCCGCGATGCTGGCTCTTTGGGAAGGCGCATCGTAGTTTTGGTTTATGGAAGGTAGTGTCGTCGGGGGTTGAGCGTGACCGAAATTGGGGGATGGCTGAGCTCCGGCTGAAGAAGGGGTAGTGGTACTGGAAAGGTCATTGGGGTATGGAGATCGGTCGGAGACAAGCGAGACGCGATTTGGGGACGGTTGTGAGGATGTGAGGAATGAAAGAGAGGGGTAGTTTCCGGTGCCGTTTGTCGCGGTGGAATAGGTTGAAGATCCTGGCGTGGGCGGTCAGCATGGATTACGTACGCGATCAACATCAAGCCACCTACTTGTACTCTGAGGCATAGACCAGTTCCCTGAATCTCGCTCGATTGTGTTTAACGAGGCATTTCCAGGCGACTTCTCCGCCTGCGTCGGAATACCCGTCATGCTCGCTGTCAATGTTGAGATCGAAGGCAGGGTCTGAGTGGTTGGGATACCCTGCGGTCCCGTTGTGGCAGGCTCCCATGGCCGGTGTGTGAGGGTGGTTTCCATTGTGTGGCTTTCAAAACGTTGAAAGAGTAGGGGGCGGGAGAAAGAGCGAGAGAACGTATGTAGGTGTGGATATTCCTCAAAGAGTGACGAAGTACTTTTGCGAAGACTAGTGATCCGAAATATTGTACCTCCCTCACTATATCATGTTCGACGTATCGGGAAACAGTCGTAGAACACACGTCTTATATTGGATGTGCAGCCGATAGATGCGGTAAATGCCGAGAATCGGTGTCGATCGAGGCACCGTTCGAGGATCGCGTAGGGAAGCGGCTCCAGATCGAAAGACGTTCGCCTTTCGAGTTCAGGGGACCACTTGGAAATTCTGTTCCTCCTCTAGAAATTGACTTTTATTTCGCAAAGAGCCGATTTCACTCCAGAACCCGCTCGCCCAAGAAAAGTATCGCCAACAACGATTGTCACTAGACCACGTAAGAGGTCAAGTCTCGAATCTCGTGAAGGTTCACGTTTGGCGAGTAGAGACGCAAGGTATACTAGTGTAGCGGATGACGGTCACTATGCGACAAAGAGATAAGTATTTGGAATGGGAAAAAAAAAAAGAAGGCGAGCTGATTGATCACGCAGAGCGCATCCAAGGTCCGGGGCAGATGTCGGAAACAAGTCAAGCAGACGGGAAAACAGCCAGCGTACCTATCCAGGGACGGATCATGTAGAAAGAGTAAAACGAGGGCAGTTGAATCCTTATGGAGGACACGGACAATGTACAAGGAAGAGAAAAGGGACGTTTCAGAAGGGGAAAGGAAGAGAGGTAAGGGAGCGCTAAATTTTAATAGGAAAAATGAGCAATCCGTGTTAAGGTCAACCACATGGGGAAGACGGAGGGAGGGGGGGAGTGGACAGAAATTATAGACCGAAGGACCAATGGTTCTGGGGCATGGTTTGCAGACAATGGATCGCACAGGGAGCTTACCTGATGGCCGAGAATAAAACGCTCGGGCGGTGCAGCGGAACGTGGCACAGGAGTGAGGAGACGAACAATTGGGCAGGAAGATGTGTTAGGGCAAAGATTCCGACCGATAACCAGCAGAAGCTTAACGTGACCGGGCTAGTTAAAAGCGAAGCTGCGGGGATGATGAAGAGGGGCGAAATGGCTGCTGGGAAAAGAGCCAGCCAAGAAAGATGGACGACCAGAGCCGGACTAAAAAAGTACAGTACTAACAGTAGTAGTGGTGGTGGTGGTGGTGGTGGTAGTAATGTATTTGGTAGAGCCGCAGTGGTTTAGTACGGTAGTCTCCGAGTCGGGTGGAAAGAGGGGGGAGGAAACAAAAGAGATTCAGAGAAGAGAGAGTGAGAGAGAGAAAGAGAAGAGAGAGAGTAAGGAGGGGGCCGGCGGTTGAAGGAGAAGAAGCCTAGACTAGAAAGAAGCCAGAAAGAGGGTGGACACTGGAGTAAGTTGCAAAATACGGAGTAATACTCGATTGGTCGTAGTAGGAATAGAACCTCGGACTAGTGGCAGGAACCAGACGGTGGCACTGGAGAGTAGACTATGGGATGGGAACAACTGGGAAGTCTGATTGATTGAATGAATGATTGATTGATTGAGTGATTGATGGAAGGACAGAACCGACTCCGACTTCTTGGGGCTTGGAGCGTGTGGTGCAGCGGTGCAAGCAAGTGATTTTTTGGCACTAGAACTGGATCGGGTTGAAAATTGGTGATGGATAAGTTAATGATGATGACCGACTCGCCGACTTTTTTAGGCGCGGGAGCTATCGACCATATGTTCTGACTAGTCAGCGGAACCCCGGGGCGGGTCTGGAAACAGTCGGTGGAGACACTTTTCTACAGTAGGTGAAGAAGTCAAGAAGACATGGAGAGTTCAAACAATTCATTCATTCTCCGGGCAAAAGCTGGGATAAATTGATGACAGGTGCATGAGTGGTTCATACTTACTAGTCTGAAGGATAACACCCAGGGTCATTCCACAGAAATCAATTCCCGTAGTAGACGTGTGCTAATTGACTAGTAAATGGAAATAATGCCAATGTAAAAAAAAAAAAAAGAAAGAAAGAAAGAAAGAAGAAAATTCAGCTAGAATAAAATAAAAATAAAGCCCCGAGCGAAAAGGGAGAAAGTTTAAAAATGGAAGCAGTGAAAAAGCAGTGAAGAATGATCTGATGCAGCTCACACGTAGTATCCTTGTTTAAAAGGGCAATCAAGCAGTCTATCACAGAGGGCAACCGTCATCTAAGGCAATGGATCAATTCTATCTCCTTCTGCTGCTCATCCCTACGCAAACTTCAAGATTCCCATCGCCGATGCAAGTTCCTTCTATTGCTGCGCTCGATGTAGCATGATCTCCTATCCCCTTCTCAAGAGTCCAATATTGCTAGATCTATGTGACACGGAGTGATGGATGCATGGGTTTCCATTGGGGACTACTGCGAGATACAGATGATACAGCAGGTATCATATGCTGCTGGATGGCGCTTGGCATTGCATCCTCAAGTATGGGCATACACTTCGACCGCAACGGTCCATCAACAATTCACCCACCCCCGGTCGTATAACAGGGCATTATTCACCCTTGGTCAGACGTAGTGTAGTCGCAAATCCGGTAGGCCGTCCGCTCGGGTGACAGCCACTGACGCTCACTCTGGCATGCTGGATTTACAGGTCAAGATCGCTTGGATGGTGAACTAGTAGACTATCGGAGGGGCGAGAGAGATCGAAATCAGATTTGGAGCCTGAAGCGAAGGCAAGAAGGAGGGCACATCGTCACCTAAAAAGCCACAACTAAGGCAGGTCATCCGTCTGGAAACGGCCAAGCATTCAAGGGAGAGATGATCTGCTGCGACAGGAGTCCACCGCCACGAGGCCGCCTTTTTTTTTTTTTTTTTTTTTTTTTTTTCCTTTTTTTTTTTTTTTTTTTTTTTGACCTTTTTTTTTCTCTTACTGTTGAAGAGCTGGCTGGGAGGGTGGAAAGGTTCAATCGGAACCAGGGAGCCTGGAAAGGGAGGGGGGAAAGAACCCCTTCCATCCAGTGGCACCGATGGAGTCACTGCTGCCATGCCACAACAACTTTTACCCGTGTTCGAAAAAAAAAATACTCTCCATGTCCAGAACACCATAGTGGTACAAGAAGACAAAATGTCAGGTACCAGAGTTGAAAGGTGCTTAGTTCCCCCACTTTAAGGGATCTAGCGCATCGGATAGCTGGCTCCGCCAAATTTTGCGATTTGTATCCATCTCCTTCTTGGGCTTCTTTTTCCTAATGCGTACCGCCCGGTTAAGCTCCAGCTTGCGATCCATTATCCCGGAAACCTCGTCCAGAATAATATTCACAGACATATAGAATTGCCAACCACTATTTTAATTAGTCAGAGGCATAACAACAAAACAGAGGCCCCTCTACTACTGACTTGTTTTTCATATCAGCGGGATGGGATGTCTTTGGAAACAGGCGACAAATTAATAGCGGCACAATTACTGCAAAAATTCAGTCCAAAGTCATCCGAGCCGAGCTTGTCCTACTTAGGCAATTGTAGGAGCTGAGTTGGGCAACTCGAGCGTAGATCGTGCCGAGGTCCTCCGTGACCTTGCTAGGTGACTACAGCCATGACAGCGCCTTCTAGTTTTTAGTCTTCCCATTTGATCTAGCGGATTTAGATGGATCCAGATGGGAAAGATATAGTCCAACATATTGAACCAGGTTTGCAAGGCTGATTTCAAATGCAAGTAAGTAGCAAACAAATGATGAGACTCGGAAAGTGAGAGAGACGGCGGGTCCAATGGAAGTCAAAATAAAAGGAGCCAGGTGGTTGACACCTCCCAGTTCTAGGCCCCCGAGCTGCTGTAGGGCGCTGGGTTGGCAATTATGGCCGAGCCAGGAGGGTGGGAAGAAGCGGCGTCCTCACTTGAACGATTGAAGTGGTGATTTCTTGGTTGACTGACTGTTTAACTCAGAATTTGCGAGTTCTTACAGCTTGGACCAACAGCCGGAAAGTGGGGCCCACCAAATAAATGGGGGATTTTGGAGTCGATCCAATCCAATTACACGAATCAGCTTACAGGCAGCTGTCATGATAAAATGCAGTTTACTGCAGGACTTTTCGGCACCTCTACCCGTCGTGAGAAAGGTGGTGATGGTGATGGAGGTAGTGGTGGTACATATTTAGTGCATGATTGCTGGCAGAAAAGCACTGCAGTGACCTTGTCTTCGTATGCATTGGCCATTACATCATCTGAATACGAAATGAAATTGAGGTTCACTCGGATTGAAGGTTGAAAGGGATCTGGATCCGGAGCCGACAACAAACTCGAAAGGCCGATGAGAGTTGATCAGTACATGTTGAGGATGAAGAGGGCCAGGTTCCCAAGGAAGAAGCAGAGGCCATCCTCGGTCGGCAACGATCTCGATGCGATGCGGTCTGCTTTCACGTGGCTGCACTGAACGATCGGCCGCAGGGGTCCCACGGTCTGCGAACTGCCGTAAGCGTAATGTTGCGTATGGCGTATGTACAGTACCACCAGTACCACCCACCCCCCTCCCCCCTCCATGTTCCCTCCATGTCTCTCCACGGAGAGGAAACCTGTCCTCCTTGCAGCTGAGCTGATGTAAGTTCACTTTCTCCCTGTCTTGCATTGATAACAACTTGAAGAGCCTATGTGACAAGCTGGATTTCCTGGAAGTTATGGGACCTACCACACACCGTGCGAAGGGTCCATGCCTCCCTGGCGTCCTTGACAGCTCGCTCGAGTGGTACAAAAGCACGTTCTGCGAGACTATTGTAAGGATACCCGCCGGTATGAAGTCTTACGAGCTACAATTTCAATTCGTACAAAAACCAACACCATTGGCGGTACAGAGTTCTAGTACGTCTCTCTGCCAAAGTCAAGGTCAACGTCGGTTGGAAGAGAAAGGAGGGAAGAAATTGGAACAAAGCGCCGTCTACACCACTAGACCATCAGGTACTGTAGAGAGGTGGGCGTTTCCACCGTGACCAGGGCACCTTCACCTAGGTGCAAGCGAGAGGTAACTATGGTCATGATCTGTTTTGCTATTCTCTTGCGCGTCAAAGTTTGCTTCAGCTAGTCCCGAAACATGATTCATTTTTGACTTTCCAGCAGCCGACACATGGCAACCACGGTGGAATGATCGCCGCTAAAACGCCTGCTTATGGAGGTTCTGGACATGCAGCGGCGTCAGTTGTTCAGCCACACGGACGCCAAGAATCCCAACGCCTTGTAGCGTATAACTATACAGTACTACGTACTATGTAGGAGTATGTACTCAGTATGTACATGTACCACTGATGTGTGCATGGATGTACTGTGGTGACATGGATGGACAATCATGGTGCATGTAAGTATCCCTTCCCCTCCCCCATGAAAACATTGTACACTACTCC
Source organism: Aspergillus aculeatinus CBS 121060 (assembly GCF_003184765.1). Lineage (NCBI taxonomy): Eukaryota > Fungi > Ascomycota > Eurotiomycetes > Eurotiales > Aspergillaceae > Aspergillus > Aspergillus aculeatinus. Next base: position 275,073 of record NW_020291474.1, read on the forward strand.
GTACAGTGGTGAGGTCAGACAGCATCAGTGTAACTAACAGGATGACTGACTGTCTAACCATAGTTGGTAGACTTCCTGCTGAGTATCATCAACAGAGCAAACACACGTACAGTACATTCGTCTTCTTTGGGACAATGCAGAGTCACGTCAATCAAGTACAGTACCTTGGAATGCGACCATTACCAACGTGCATACTTCATCTCCATCGAAGTGTACGGAGGACTGTCTCCGTATTCTCCCTACACCTGTCTTCTATGGAGTACTGCAGGTCCCTCCTTACCTGCTGAATAATACTCTCTGGTCGATCAGGGCGTTGGGAGCGAGAGTCAGTCGCTGCGACTCGAGACACGAGTCTCAGCTAGTTTCATCCCTTTGCCTGGTGTGTGCTATGCGCCGTGCCATGACCTACCGCCCATACGGTGGCGGCCGCCTCAGTTGCTGATGCCTCACCGACTCGATCCTTTTTGCACTTGAGGGATCAAATCGATGGCTGATATTATCGCAAGACCTATGGAGTCTCCGTACTCAGTCCACCAATTCATCAGGGCTCCTGTTGCCTTTTCCCATTTTCGCTTTTTCCACCCTTGTATTTTTCTGTTTTGTTTGTTTGGATTTTTTTTGATGACTAAGTTGTAGAAGACACTCGACTCACATTATTGACTGAGTCAGTCGATGCAACCTTGAAAATCCTCCAGCTCTTCTGAAGCACATGTACTGTACTTGCCCGGGTGGAGAAAAACAGTGCTATCCATCTATCACACCATGTGATTGCTAGTGACCCAATGTCATCAACAACGTGAGATCAAGGATCCGGCAATGCTCCATCGTCCATCAGCCGGCGACCTGATTCCTCATGACAGGGGGAGTCACTTGGACGATGGCGATCGACTGATTGCCATGTTTTCTTTTTCCACGTTGAGGGGAAGAACCCCCAGCCTGCAGATCGTGCAAGAATTTCCCCGCTAGTCTAGCGTGGCATCTGCCATCCAATCGTGGAGACGATCAGAAGCCAAGGTAGTACTGGTTGAATATGTGTGTCTAAATTGAGAAGATGGGGGTGACACCGAAACCTGGTCCAGACTATTGTGTTGTTATTATGGTTTGCTATTAATGTTAACTTATTCTTATCCTCTTGAGCGGGAGCGAAAGGATTCCTGTTGCAAATAATCCATTCACGCCCGTTGTGCATCCGGGCCATCAGAACCCGATAGAGCCACAAGACAACCACATCAACCAACAGGCACCACTCATTTGGATTCATCCTTCGACGGAGTCGGGGGCGGGGTCGGAATCGGGCGACGATCGGATGGATGATGCACTCACCCGCCCCTCCTTCGTCCTCTTGGGCAGTTTCTTTTCCTTTCTCTGATCGCGTGAGAAAGCTGTGTCTTGTGCGCCACCCCCCTCACACGGGGCTGCCGTATATCTACTCGATTACGGTGATTCACTGCTGCCATCATCAATTGCGGCAGTAAAAGGAATCCTTCCAAAATCCGGGCAAGGTTGGTAGTGGTTTGGCAGGCAGCACAAAAACAGGTGCGATGTCGGACTTCCCTGGCCTGGGCGGGAGATTAAGACGGGACTTCTCCAATCACAACACCTGACCTTAATCCTAACGGTCCAGCCTATTGCGTTCTACTGGCCTCGATTGACTAGCTAATGCTGGGGTCTTGACTGCGCTTTCCAGCCATGCAGCACTTTCGAGAGGGGGAATGGGCGATGTGACAGCCTTTCTATAGGGCAGGGGTGGTGTGGGCCACGGAAGCCCACCTCCAAGGCTCAGTCCCAAGCCCAACGCAGCAACGCTCCAACTGGGCCAACGATCGGACAGAATTCCATCATCCATCATCGCTGGCCACGCGCGAGACTACGAGTAATATGGCCCGTCAGATATTATTATTATTGCCCTGCGCTAGACTAGGCGACAGAGCCGGGGTCGGACTACGGGTCTTAGCGCACCAGGGTTCCTCGTGCATTATTGGGCCATGTGCCTTCAATCTATGTGACACCATCCGGCCCCGTTAAGGACCTGCCCGAGTGGGCACAGTCTGAAATTTGCCCGATTTGACCTGCTGAACGGGGGACTGCATTTGGGCCCATCCCCTCCCTCCACTTCCGCACACATTAGTATTCTCCCAGTCGATTATCCAGGTAGGAGACCCCGGTGGCGACGCAGCAGGTACTCTCTCAGGCACCAATGCAAAGCTCATTTTGAAGGATTAAACAGAGAGAGGCCATGCAGCTTCGGAAGGATTCTCATGACGGGTATTCCCTGCTTGAGGCTTGATTCAGGTCGTTCTTTAGCTATCGACAAATGCTCCTTCGCCGCGCGGGAAGGCCAGCTTCCGGGCCTTGCACCCTGCTCGCTTGATTAGATTGAATCTCCAGATGTGTCTGGGCCGAACGGGCCAGGATGGTTACATTGACTCTGTCAGTGACCGCGTCAGCACTCAGTATCTAATTTATGCATGCAGGGCCTCGGGCGGAGCACGACTGCTGTTCAGCCGGCTGGCTACAGCGTCTGTAGAGTCTAGTTTTTCAGCTGCAAGGCCTGGGTCAACCTTAGTCCTGCTGGGCTGTCGTGGTCTTGAATTCGAGGCTGATCGAAACAGGTCAACCGGGTTCACTGTTCATCATGTTGTCGTCCGGCAGCTGCCCTGCGCATAGTATTCGAAGCTCGGACTCCCACCTGTCGGAGAGATAACCATCTGGACCCCACGCTTTAATTAAAGTGTGCATGCTGACCTCGCCTCCTACCCTTGCGCATGGCCATGGCGTGAATCTGCCAGAGCAGGGTCAGATGCAGCGGTCGAACCGATCCATGCCAACTGCAACTCATCATGGTGTCTGCCCCCCGAGCCAGCGAAGCCACCAAGCAGCCTATATTCAACCTGCTTGCACAGGTTCGGAATTCGTCCGCCGGGGGGAGCGGGGTTCGCTTCTCCGACCAATACTCCATCATCTACCGAAGAGAAGCGCCCAGGCTAAATTAAAGACATTGTTACTTGACTAAGAGATGAAAGCCCGGCGAACAAAAACAAGCGAACCTGCACGTTGGACAGACCAGTATCTGCCCCGAACTCCATGCGATGCTACCTCACTAACTTAGCCTGAGTGAGGACCACCTCTCGCTCGAATCAGCATCCTCGAACAACGAGACTAGACATCGGCAAGTTAATCATGGATCACCCGCGCGATGACCCAAAGCAGCTCAGATTGATCTCTTTCTCTCTCACCCCAAGCACTCACAAGTAAAGCTTAGTCTTCCCCTCCCATTTGGCCCCTCTGGACTTAAGTCTACACTACCATCCCGTCGGCCCTGACTAGCGCTTACTCACGAAGCCACTAGCCAGCGACTCCACCGCGAATCCTTCAGAAGGATTCCTTCTGCTCCTGGATGGAGATGGACCTCGGTTGCTGTCCCTACGGAGTCGACAACGCGGAAAATCGGTGGAGCCCATCTTCTTCACGGCGCACGCGAGGTGAAGAATCCGGCCGCCATCACTATCTTTCAGGGACCACTTTTTCCTTCGTGCAGCTGCAACCTTAGTCCGGTAGTCCGGTCGGCGGTCGTCCATGGGCCCGACCCATAGAGATTATTATAAGTTCTATCAAAAACACCCACGAGAACGACACCAGTGCCTCACTCTCGGACAACCCCCGATGAATCAGTTGTATAAACAAACAACTCCTGCAAGATGTAAGCAAGCCAAGCGAGAACAAAGCAAGCAAATCCCGGTCCAAAACCCAAAGCCCCCATGGCGGATAATCCTCCCCATGCGCGCCATTGCAACATAGCAAAAAAAGGAGGCAAAAAGAAGTAAAAGAAAAAGAAAAAGAGAGAGGGCGGCTGACACATAATTGTCCGAACTTTACCGGTACCTATCTCCTGCACGGAGACATTTAGCACTCATAGTGTAGTAACGCCTTAGTGCTAGCAGTCAATGCCCTTCCCCCGCTTTCTCATACTGTTGTTAACTTAGTACTCCGTAATCTCGTCCAATATCCATATACTACCTGGTACAGTACAGACCAGATGGGAAAATCCTCATAATGCCCGCGGCAATTAGCTCTGACTTACACGAAGGTGAGGAAGAGGGGGGCGGCGCCGGCGATGCCCCTCTTCCATTCCATCCATCCATCCTTCCATCCTTCCCATCCCTCCCCTCACTCCGACTCCGATGCTACATTGGCAGAAATTTACTTTAGTCAAGATCGGCGGGAAAAACAAAAAAGCTCAGACCAACCCATGCGATACAGGACCTAAACCTATCGGACCTTTTCTCCGTCGGAAGAACGGACGGAAGAAGCGATGAGCTCCGAAAGTCCGAGTGTGGCTGGTAGAAAAAGAGTTGGTTGCCACGTGGATAAGGCTTCCTTACCTTCCGCAACGCACTACATACTTTCTCCTGGAAAGGTTGGTTTGTAGGTTTGTTAGAGTATTTACAAAGGGGTTTGGGTTAAGGTTGATTGGTGTTGTTGGTTAGCTGACAAGTGGCCAATTGGAAGGGGGGGGGGGGGATGGTGTTTGGGATTTTTGGACTTGAAACTGCGAGAGCTTGGTTTTTTTGTGCTGCAGTTTGTTGAGGAGTAAGGGTAAGGGGCTTTTCTGGATGCTTGGAGCTGGGTGTGAGGTCTAGAAGTGCGGGCTTTGGATGGGTAGTCCAGGAGATGAGTTAGCAGGCAAGCTACTTTACTGTCTGTGCCTGGCAGATAAGAAGGGGGCCAAGAGGGAACGGAGTATAGCCACAAGCTTTTCTAACGTGCCTTTTCTTTTGCCTATTACTTGTATGAAGGTCCAATCCAGGGACTACCACATCCCCATAGACTATAAACCAGCTATCAACTACCCGATACTGCTGATGAAAGGAGATTGTCCAGAAGGAGAGGTCCGGTCTCGCAAACACCGCTATCACAGCGAACAAAACCCTTTGCATGCCGAGTGTACGGAGTAAAAGTGGCAAAGATATCAGCCTCACGCGAACACCTGCATCCAGAAAAACTAAGCCGCCGTCCTGCAGCCTCTTCGCATAGCCTCTAGATCGCTGTTGCTGCTAATGAGTCCATTCACCTAAGAAGGACAAGCTCCGCTGAGCTACTAATTTGGATGAGAGTCGAGAAAATGAACCAGACAAAATCAGCCTTGCTCGCCCTGTGCCCTGCCCTGCCCTGCCCTGCCCTGACTTATCCTGCCTTGCCTTTCGGACTCCCCTGACTGGAATACTAGTAGAAGTGGAGGTGGAGACTGTGTTCGGGGACGGCGACGGCGACGGAGTAGACCTACCCCCGATCCAAGGAAGATGTGGCAGAGTTGGTATCCATCTATCTTTGAGGCGAGGCTGTTGCCTGTTTCGCTCTTCGGTATACCCGTATAAGGCTGACTTCCGGAGACGCCTGGTTGGAATTGGAGGTGTGGGGAGGGGTTGTATTGCCCTGGAGGCTGGAGCTAAGCTAAACCAACTGGAACCTGGGTTCGGTTGATCCTTCGATCGGGAGATGGGGCTCTTGCTTGGGGGTGTTCGTGTGATAGGAGAAGGCCTGCAGATATTCCTACCGGACGGCCAACCGTCTGCGTGAGTTGAACGTGGAAAAAGGAGAGTTTGTCATGCAATTGTTTGTTCAGTGACTTGGTTGCCGCTGCTGCTGCTGCATAAATATCCTCGATATGCGCGGTAGTCATATGGCATATGCAGGTGCATCGTAGCTGTTCATGTAGGTAGTAGTTGACAAGATCTATTTTTAGTATCCTGGTCTGAATATGGCTCCCAAGTGTTGTATATATACAGGTGAATCTTTCGTGTGGAGAATGAAAGAAGAGTTTACTCCTCATCCTCTCCTTCATCTTCCGCCTCATCCTCCTCCATGTCATCAGGATCAACTTCATCATCATCCTCTTCCTCGTCATCCTCGTCGTTATCATCAAACTCTACCCCCAAATCACCAGTAATATCCCATCGGTCACCCTTAGCAGCGGCACTGACGTACTTAACAAACTTGAGCGTGCCGCTGTCGCGCAGGACAATGCTGAGGCGGTTCCAGTTGGCCGCTGTGCTGAAGAGAATGCTGTCGTCTTCGTCGCCGGCGGCGGACCGATAGATCGCCGCATCGCCCTCGTCCTCGTCATCAACGGCCATGTAAATCTCGTATCCACCCACTGCGGGCTCGTCGGCGGACTTGGCATCGTCCTTGGACTCGGGCTTGGACTGGGGCTTGGACTCCTCGGACTCGCCGTTAGCCTCCTCCTCTTCATCCTCCTCGTCGGCGCCCTCGGGCTCCCAGCCGGGTGTGGGCGTCAGGCACAGAGTGAATTCCAGGCGGGGCTCCTCGCCGGTATAGCCGCTGGCAAGGGTGTAATCCTGGCCCCGGCGGAAGCGGCGCGCCATGAAGTCGTAGCTGGAGACGCGAGCCGCGCCGGTGATCAGGGCCAGCCACTTGCGGAACGCCCGGGACGGGAAGAGGTCGTTGAGGAGCTCCTGGAGTGGAGTCTTCTGATCCTCCGTGGCGGTTCCGTGCTGCTGAAACATGTAGCGTTGCTTGTGGGGGGGCCGGGCAACGGTCCACCCGGTCTGGGCGAGGATCTCGTCCGAGGAGTTAGGCAGAGATTGCTTCTCCTGCTCCTCGATGTATGTACGCACCCGAGCGGAGAATTTGTCGGACAAGAACTGGTCGAGGTTGAGGGAGGATTCGTTGCCGAAGGTCTCGGACATTTCCTCGGCGATGTCCGGAGTCAGGTAGGAGGGGCGGATGTATTGAATCAGGAAGTTCAAGTCTGACTCCGTGAACTCGGCGCTGGGTTCCTCCTCCACCTTCGCCTTGCCCTTTCCCTTGCCCTCATCAGCCTGTCCGTCCGCTTCCTCGCAGACGACCGGCTTGGGCTGAGGGAGATCGTAGATGTCGCCTCGTCCCTGGAGCTGGGCCAGACTGCTGCGCTCGGCGAGCTTCTCCTCCAAACCGGCCTCGTATCCATCTTCGCCCTCCTGCGGGATGTGGAACCATCCGCTGATCGCCATGCGCACCCGCTTCTTGGACTTGTCTTCGTTCTCCTTGGGGTGGTACACTTCCTCGACGTCGTGGAAACTCTCGCCGGGCTGGACGGTGAAAAAGCTCAGCTGGTTGAAGGCAGGGGGGATGCTCAGGCTGAAGTCAGGACTAGGGATCTTGACGTCGTCGCCGTTGACATCCTTTTTCGTGGTGGTGGGGTACAGGCGCAATGCACCACCCCATTCCTCTTGCCATGGGGTGTCCGGGTCGGTCAGGTAGAGGATATAGGATACTCGTCTGCTGCCAATGACGTCGTCGTGGCACAACAGGTGGCAGCCTTCGTTGTAGACGTTGATGGCCATGTCGGTCTTGCGACCGCTGAGCTTTCCGGATCCGGTCACGGCGGAGAGGTATTCGCGGAACCGAGCAGAGTACATAGCATCGCGCAACTTCAGGATCGAAGGGAGCTTCGACAGGGACTCATCATCAAGCCCGTCCAAGTTGGCCAGATCGCCCGACTGGAAGATCTTGTAGATATCGGTCTCCTTCTCAGTGAAGTCGACTTGGGCCTGGATTTCGTCGCGGACTGCCCGTAAGAGGGAGGGCTCGATCAAAGGGGAAATGACTCCATGCTTGTAACTTGAGCAATAGTCAGCCTTTTGTTTGAGTATAACATCTGGATGATAGACGGGTTGGTGATCGGGTGGGGTGGACATACGGAGCAGATTGAGCATACTGCTCGGTATACTTCTGTTGCTCCGAAGGGTCGAACAGACCGTCGCGGAAACGCGCAGCGGCTTCCTCACTGGACAAAGCGCGCTTTTTCGTCTCCGGCTGACCCTTGCTCGAGCTGCTGTCTGTCTTACGCTTCATTTTCAGTGATTTTGACTGGGAAGATATGAGAGGAGGGGAAGCAGAAGCCTGGGAAGGGAAATCGAGTCGCGACAGCGGAGGGCCGGGGATCTTTTTTGCTGAATTTTAGCTTGGCGGTGAGGATTTTGCAGCTTCGATTCAGTCAGCCCACCCATTCCATCCATCCCATCAATCAGGCCATGCAACCATCTACAGCACAGGGCGGTCTCTACTTTCTTCTGCATGGTGATGGAGATGGTCAATAGAGTATAGAATTGTGAACCCTACTAACCCTAGCAATTAAATTGATACATTGTCTATGAAGTACGTCCTCTTCTTAGAAAATTGAAGTAACTAGATGGTGGCTCCGGTTCCTGAGTTGGCGGCTGGAAGCTTCGATTGCTCCGCACTGCCCGATAATGAATCCCCCTGGCGATAAGCCGCCTATCATCTCCATCCAACCCATCTGCCCCATCATCACTGCCATCACTTCCATCTTCTGCCTTCTGCCTTCTGCCTACCACTTTCCACCTCTGCTACAGTACCACAGTCGCCCAAACAAATATTATCCTGATAACCTGAAACCATCCTCTGCTGACAGACAAACGGCTCGCCTCGTTCTTCCACTCCCTAACACGGACCCCTCAGTGAGCACAACGCAGACGTCATTGAGCGCCGATCGCGGCCAGCAGTCCATCGATCCAGCAATCCTCTTGATAGAGGGATCGATCCCGGCCTTCAGTTTCGCCCCCTCAAAAATTCTCCGGTCAAAGAAACACCGCACGGGGAGCAACACAGGGTATGCAGCCTGTACAAGAATCTCAAGAAAGTTCGCCCGATCGGCCAGGGACTCCGCCGCGCCCACCGTATTCTCCTGTGACACCGACCTTTGCGCATCTCGCACCTGTCATCCCTCCCTCCGCGGCAAACGGGGTATCGCACCCCATCGTCCCTCCCGCCGCATCGCCCTCTCCCACAACGGCAGCGCCGCCCTACAACGGCTTCACGCCGGACTTTGCTCCTCCCCCGCAGGCCCCGCGTGCAGCACCCTTCTTCGCTGCGGAACCCGCTCCAGTGCCCATCTCCGAAAGCGAGAATCCCGATGCGATTGCACTACGGTCTGCTATCTCGATCTTGCAGCTCCAGAAGCAGCAGAGCCTGCGAGATATCCGGACATTGGATGAAATGAAACGAGCGGCGGCGGCGGACCCGGAAGGCTTTGCGCGCGAACTGGCTGCGGGGAATCTCACGGCGAAGGATAAGGGCGGGTTTATCAACTTCAGCCATGACACTATGCATGGGGACGAGGATGAAGATGAGGATGATGAGATGGAGGATGATTCGAAGGAAGGGAAGGCATCTGGTTTTGGAACGATTCCCCCTCCCCAAAACGTGGTTCGGATGCCTCCGATCAACTGGGCCAAGTATCATATCGTGGGCGAATCGTTAGATAAGATGCACGAGGAACAGCGGCGCCGGCCATCCGCGGGGGAGCCGCGAAGGGATGAAAGCGTCCAGCGGGCCCCAGAGTATCTCCTGGCTTCACCGTATCGACCGTTGACGGATAAGCTAGACAGCTCGAGCAAGGCCAAGGGGACTGGAGCCAAGAGCAAGAAGTCCTGATCAAGCCTCATTCTCTAAATCAAAATCTGTTCGGTAAATCGACTAGACGGTGACAACATTAGCATTCATATCAATGGCTAAGATCACAGAAGCGTGCAGCAACCACAAAAAGAGAATACTACCACACCTGCAGGAGACGTCCGCGTGTACAGTACATGACATGTGGAATTTTCCCAGCGACATCACAACCAATCAAGCACACTTGAAATCCTTCAACTCCGCAAGTGTCTTCTGAAGCCTCTCATGGGCCTTCTCAACCCGTTCAACTTGTGCCTCCATCTCAGCCTCAGTGGTGATCGCCGGGGTCGTCTTGAGCTGCACCGGGGGTAGCATGGCCATCACTTCGCGCACCTCGTCCTTGGACGCCTCCGATGCTTTCAATGCAATCATCGTCCGATACCGCAGACTCTCTACAGTCGCCTTCCTCCTATGCTCCTGTTCAATGATCCCAAGCTTTCGTTTTCCCGGACCAACCTGCTCATATCCGCATGCATGTGCGCTCAGCCAGGCCTGCGCTTTGGGACAATCGGCCCGCGTCTGCATGACAATATCGGCGACAGCCTCACGCGACAGAGGCGGGTTCGAATCGCTACCATCGTATCGCGGGACCATCTGTTCAGATACCTTCTTGCTCTAATTTTGGGGGTTCAATGTCAGCAGAGCGTGCAAACTCAAGAATTCCGTCATGTGTCTTCTTCATTTCCATACCCCAATATGTATCTTCAATCCCACCTGATCAACCTTCACATGTACTGCGTCGTCCTCATCGTCCAGCGTCGCGAACGGGGACGCAAGCTTCGCGGCTTTCTCCGCCCAGAACCTGGCCCACGCCAGCTGGGACTTTTGAAAGGTGTAGAAGCTGTCGTTCTCACAGCGCTTGGATCGGTCGTGGGCAGTGGTGGAGGTGGAGGTGTCAGGCTCTCTCGCGCTAGGGTGAGATCGAGGGTAAGGTGGAGGTACCGGACTGGAGGGTGGCAATTGAGTGGCCTTGCGTTTCTTTCTCCCCATTTTGGAATTTAGGATATGGGGTAAACTAGCTTAGTCTGGTTGAGTTCTTGATACGCCTGAATGGAGGAGTAGATCGTTCCCTGAGAATCAGAGGAGATGACAAGATGAATTGGAGTAGAGATGAGATGAGATGAGATGAAGCGTAGATGAAATGAGAGGGGGGATGAGGTTCAAAGTGGATCATGCTGATTACACCTTCTCCCAATTTCTCTCTCACTCTCTTGACGGGTTCTACAACTCCTAAGGTACTGGAGCATTGATGTAAAAGCCCGTGCTGGGTCATGATGGTCATTGTAAATCCGGAAGCGCTGGATACCTGCTGAAGGAGTATGTGGGTATACTGCGTGCTAGTAGGCAGAAAGCTGCTATATATTATTAAAAGTTATTCTAAGAATATAGATTATTTGATTAAATAGTCCTAATTCAGTATCTTAAGTAATCTTTTATAAGATCTTAAATATTAAGAAAATCTATACCTCTAAATACAGATACTATTGTACGTGATTATGCATCTAAACTTATAATATTGGATAAGATCTGTTGAAAGTATATTAGTTTTATTAGATCTAATCTCAGCAGTATCTAATTTATAAGACTTCTAAAGATGAGGTAAGATGATTTTACTCTCTAAGTAGACTTATAGATAGCTCTCTTCTGATAGCTGTCTCCGGCATCTCCTTACTCTTCGTATCATGTCATCTGGAAATGTAGATATAGCCCCAGCCCCAGAGAGAAGTGTCAAAGTGCAGCGAGGAGCCAGCAAATAGCCACGATGAAAGTGACCGAACATGAACTCGGAAGAATGAGCAATTGAGCCCAAGAATACTGTACATGTATACAGCTTTATTCATCATGTCTAAGTGATGGAGACCTATAATCCACCGCATCTAGCGGAGAACAACCAAGTGTTTAGCATATGTCCAAGAAACACCACAACCAACGTCCACATAACCCACCAGATCTTCAACCTCACCCTCACCCTCACCTAATACCTCTTAGTACCCATCCCCCTCCCCCAGCTCCCATCCCTCAACCCCCAGCAGAAAGCAAAAGAAAATCAAAGCTTAGCCTTAACCTCACTCTCCCAAGCCTCGACCCTCCCCCTCGCGGCCCCCTCCTCCTCCGCCTTCCGCTCCTCCACGCGATCCCGCCACGCCACCATCTCCGCATGCGCATCCAGAATCCCCAGCGACTGCCGCCACATCTCCTCCTTCATCATCCCATAGATGCCGGTGGCCGCCTTGTTCTGCAGGCCGCGATCGCGCACAAGCTGCACCGCCTCCGGCAGCCCGCCGTACGCGTCGACCAGGCCGGCCTCGCGGGAGGCGGCGGGCCCGCCGAAGCGCCGGGCCTCGAGCACGAGGTCGCGGAACGCGGTCGCCGACAGCTTCTCGCGGAAGACGCTCATCATGGGCGACTGCAGCGGCACCCCGAACTCCAGCTCGTTGATGCACAGGTACCCCTTGCTGGGGTTCTGGATCCGGTAGTCGTGGTACATGGCCAGCATGAGGCCGCCGGCGAAGGCGTGGCCGTTCACGAGGGCGAGGGTTGGCATTGGGTAGCTTTTTGCCGGTTGGGTTTCGTTATACATTTAATCAAAAAGGGGGGGGGGAGGTGAAGACCTACGTAAGTAAGCGCCGGAATAACTTCCATAACCATTTCTCGACGAAGCCCTCGGTGGACTGCGCGAGTTCGAGGTCGAGACCGTTGCTGTAGAATTTCGGGATGCCGCTGGTGGTGATCACGACGCCCTTGGGGTAGCGGTGCTCGATGATGTCGAGGGCCAGCAGGAAGGCGTCGATGAAGGTGGGCGTCAGGCGGTTGTCTGGCGGGGAGGTGAAGGTGAGGATGTAGATGTTGTGGTCTTGTTCCGCCGCGGACGGGTTCGTGCAGGTGAAGGTGCCGTTGGTGGAGGTGATGGGGACGGTGAAGAGGGGCGGCGGTGTTGGGTTGGGTGTAGACATGTTGATTTGATATAATGAACAAATGATGTGAGTCTAGGGGAATGTGTCTATGCTATACTTGTGGATTGGTATGATCTTATACGATATGGTAAAATGTGGGGAGAACTATGTAGTTAGTTTATTTCGGCCGAGGAGAGCGGAGGGAGAAACTGATAATGTAATCATACTCATGTCCGCGGCATCACATGCTGCGAAGCTTCATCCATCTACTTGCTTCCTCCTACACATGCACTCAACCCACTATGTTCTCCTTCAACTCAATCTGGAAGCGCGCCTTCAACTCCTCACGCAGCGTCTCCGCAATCCGGGCATTCGTCCACGGCGCCACCATGCCCTTCTCCTGAATCCGGCCCTCCAGCACCGCCAACACGCCCACCGCGCAGGGCAACCCCACCAACTTGGCCATGGCGCTGCGCGACCCAGGCCCAACCGGCTCACCGTACTCCACCAGCGTGCTGGTGCGCCTCTCTCGCGACCCATCCGCGTTCTCGATCTCAAAGAGATGCTGCAGCACAATCATATCCCGCTCGCCGGGCTGATACGCCATCTGCCGCTCCAACACGGCACACAGCGTATCCAGAGGCGTGTCACGTCCGTCCACCAGCCGGGTCCCATCGAAGAGTCCCAGCCACCGAAGGCTTGACAGCACACGATCGATCTCCTCCTTATTCTCGCCCTTCTCCGCGAGGATGAGCGAGCACTTCCTCACCACAGCGTCCTGCACGTCTTCAGCAGAGGCAGACGCGGCAAGCCCCAGAAGCTGCGCCGTCAACTGCGCCCACGTCAGTCTTCCACTGAAATCCGACGCGAGAGCCGGGAGCTTGTCTTGAGAGAAGTACCCCAACCCCACCAGCGCCCGAATGACCTCCGGAAACCCCGCGTACCGCAGGGTGCCCCGGAAGACCGTGTGCGCCTCCGGTATGGCGTAGGACCCCCGGAGACCAGCCGAGTCCCGATTGGGATATCCAACGAAATTAAACCCGGGGAAGAGGCCTTGCGCCGTGGCGGCCGCCATCAGGTCCTTGCCTTCCACCGAGGTGATCTGGCCGTCGCGGTACCACTGCGCCGAGTTGAGCAGCGCCAGGAGTCCACCCCGCGGGCTCCACGAGAACTTATACCCCAAGGGGTTGTCGGAGTTCTCCGGGGCGGGCAGCGCGCCGCACCAGCTGGTGAACGCGTGGATCTTGCCCCCGGCCCGGTGGACTTCGTCGATCGTCTTCACCGCGTAGAGGTGGTCGATGCCGGGGTCGAGGCCGATCTCGTTGAGGACGGTCACGCCGGCGGATCGGGCGGTCGAGTCGAGCTCCCTCAGCGCTGGGGAGATGAAGCTGGTCGTCACGACAGGTTTGCTGTGGGCGATGGCGGCTTTCACAACGGTGGCGTGGTAGATGTAGGGGATTAGGGAGATGATGAGGTCGGCTTGGGAGACGGTGGCGTCGAGCTTAGCCGGCTCGTTGGCAACGTCGAGGGCGATGGCTGTGGTGTTACTGTAGTTGCCCGCGAGGGATTGTGCGGCGCTGAGCGTGCGGCAGGCCACGGTGACATGGACCCCGGCGTCGGAGAGGGCTTGCACGGCTGGCTCGCAGACGAATCCAGCACCGAGAAGAAGAGCTCTCTTACCGGCGGCAGACGACATGGTTGATACGTTTTGGAGGATGGGGGTTTACTGCTGACAATGGGAGAAATAGACGAAAGGATTTTAGAGTGTGTGGGAAGGAAGATGCGCGGCAGAGAATAGGCATACGCTCTGACAAGAGTCAACGGCAAGCAAGGCTGGCTACCACGAATTTTCACTTTTACTGCAGTGGCCAATGGCTTCCTATTTCCCTCATGTCTCCGCACTCCATTGCGTGCTCTGCGCTGTGGGTGTGGTGTGGGCTAAGGTAAGCATATCAAGCGCGGTATGGGAGACATGACTCACACCTGCCTGACCGCAGTGAGTGGCAACTGCATGAGAGCCATTAGTTGATGTCCTCCTTATCATATTACATAGTAGTATAGCGGCAGTCCATTCAGCAGTGCATGATTCGACAATAGCATACGAAAGCGTTGCCCCTCGGTTGCCTTGATGCTTGTGCAGTGGACTATGGCTGCCTCCCATGCCGCCTGAAGCTTAGCTGAGCTTGCACATATGCCCCCATATAACGAAACAGTGCAAGTTATGTGATTTGGCCAGACTTCCGTCCACATTATAAACAGCCAACACGAGGATGAAACAGTATACACACATTCCACACTTATTCTGTATGTACATCGAATGCAGTTTGTTAGGGACCTATCATACTTAGACAGATTCAGCAAAACAAGCCCCCCTCTATGCATCATCTTCCCACTAATATCTACCCACAATATAATCCTGAAGACCTGTAATCATCTCCACAAGAGAAAAGAGACAAAGGACAATCCCCAAGAATCCCACCCACATACTCACGCTCCCCCCCTGGCCACAACTCATCTCAGAAACACCCAGCCTATTAGCAGTAGCTACATACCCCAAAAGAACCTCCAGCAATCATCAAAGACCATTCCAACACCTCATGCTTACGAGTAAATCGACAGAGCACTTAGCATACATCCTTATCCGCAATATCAATCCCCGTCCTACAAGACAGCATCGATAACCCAACCCGAAATTTCGAGAGTTCGAGAGCCTTAAGCAACACAATTCAAGCCCCTCAATGCACACGGAGACAGGCAGAATACCAGAGTAGCCAAAGTCCGGTTGGGCTGGATCCATCAAGCGCTCACAATAACACGTCCGCCTCGTCGCTCAGCTAGATATATACTATATAACCTGAACTCCGGATTCCAGGGGAGTATGTATGAGGTCTCTCTCCACAAAACTCCATCTTAAAAATAAAATAGTGGCTTTTCTCTGCTTCGTGGACCTCCTCTGGGTCCGAATATGGTTCCTAGCACAACTCGTCTGATATTGGCAGAAAATGTGGGTGGTGTTCTGATATCCGGGCGTCACATCGAGAATACAGTATATTGAACCAGCGCACAGCTCAAGCGACTAAGTTAGATCCCAGCGAAACACGAAACAACTGATAATGGCAGAATTCGAAACAAATGCGCATTATCTCCAGGGCAGTCACCAATCCACCCCGGAGATCCAATCACAAATGCCCGATACCAGTGAGCTCTCATCTCCTCCACCCGCAAACCGACATCATCACTGACGTCATCCCATCCCAATCGCTCATAAACCTACCACCCAGCTCACTACAACCCAGCACTACAGACCACTACAAACCACTTTCAAACCACAGTTTTCAATCCCAGACACCTCTTACACGAAGCAAACACACGCCCACACCCACACGAGCAAACAATCCGATACAATCTCGATACCCTAGTCCAAAGAAATACTACATACAAACACAATGCAATCCACCCACCAACCCGACCAACCCGCCCAGCCCCCAAAAGAGGCCGGCTACAACCAAGCCTCCAACCCGGTGACCCAGACGCCCTACGAGCAGCGCACACCCCAGCACCACGAAACCCGACAGCGCGGGGACCCGACCTCCTCCATCACGCGGCGCACCGCCGACTCCCGCCCGGCCAACGATGAGCGCCTGCGCCAGCTGAACGCGGACCGCGATCAGGAGCGCGAGGCCCTGCACCGGGCTGCGTCGGGGGTCGATCTGGAGTACGGGGTCGAGCAGCAGCCGGCGGAGGGGGAGATCGCTCACGCGGTGGAGAGCACGTCCGGCCGGGCGCGCGCGCGAGCGCAGGCCGGGGCCCATGCCGGTGCGGTGGGCAGTGCCAGCGGGCCCGGGGGCCCAGGGTATGAGAAGGGGTTGGCGGCGGATATGGACCGGAAGGCCGAGGAGCATGAGCGGGTCCTAGGGGAGCGGGTGGGACAGTCGCCGGCGGAGCCGGACGATGATGGGGTGTTGGCGGAGAGGGAGGCCGTCAGGGAGCGGAAGTTAAAGCAGGATAGAGAGTTGGATGTCAAGGGGGCGGTCGCCAGAGGCACGGGGGATCCTGTTGTTGGGTGAATGCTCGCGCTTAATGACATGAGAGGCTTCTTTGTTTTTGTGGATAGAGCTCATTTTTGGGGGGAAAGGGTACATAACGATTCTCTGATATTCGTTTGTCGTGTCCGAGATGTTTTAATGATTAATGTGGACAGAAATTTGGTTTGTTTTTTTTTGCGGCTGTCTGACCAGGCGATGCCGCGAGGGTATCACATTATACATCAATTTCAATCATCAGCATCGTCTCCTTCTCCGATGGATACCTTCTTTAATGCCAGATCCTGCTTCAGGTCGTTGATGCGCTTGGCCAGCTTGTTCTTAAGAATGGCGTTCGGCATATTCTCCCACTTGACTGTCTCGGCACGGATCAAAGCCTCCAGCTCATCAATTTCCTCGCGCTGCTGCTGTAGCTGGCGTTGTTGCTCCAGCTGCTCTTCATCCATTTCGTCGCCCGGCTCATCATTATCCTCACCATCCGATCCGTCACTCTCGTCGCCCGATGTGTCGGCTGCTGGTGTGGAGGGTTTGGTCGCCATAGGCGTGCCGGCCTGGTAAACTCCAGCGTCTGAGTGCGGACCGCTCGCAGCACCGGCCGCACCGGCGGAAGCAGCAGCAGCAGCAGCAACAGCAGCAGCATCGCCCTCGTCTCCGGCAGCCAGGGCAGCCTCCATTTCAGCTGCGAGAGCGTCCTCGAAATCGTCTTCAAACAGAGCCCCAGCGTCCATACCTTCATCAATCTCGCCCTCTGCATCCTGTTCTTCGTCGTAATACTCGTCACCGTAGTCTTCATACTCCCCACTTTGCACTATACCCTCGTTCCGATTCAACGAGGCTGCGTCCACCAACTCGTAGCGAGGCGGGGCTATCGAGGCTTCGTCCTGCGCGACCATCTCCTCCACCGCTTTCTCGACCTGTTCGATCGTCCGGGTGCTGACCCGCTCACGGAACCGACGCCTTCTAACCCACCGTAGAGGCGGCGCCAGACCATGCGGATACTGCAGATTCTTGTCATCCGTCAGGGAAACCTCGTCCGGTATTGGATAATCCAGAGCCTCCTGTTCATTGGCCACAGGACCCAGGATCAGCAGCATCTGGCAGATGTCCGCAGACTTGTACCATCCGCGCCGATCCCAACTCTTCATACCCTCGATGATGCACGGCAAGTCCACCAGCGCGGCGGCGTACTGGCGGTCGCGGACCTTGAAGATGGCACGGCGGCCTTCGCGCGTCAGCGGCTTGAAGGAGAACTCCGATCGGTCGAAGCGGCGCTCGGCGATGGCACGGCGGAGATATTCACAGTCGTCCCCGGGCAGCATGCGTAGGATAAACTGCTCTTCGATCGCGGGATCGATCTCCGTGTCGGAGGCTTCCGAATCGTAGCCAACACCGGTCGGGCGATTGGGGACCAGCCCCTTGTTCTTGATCCGGATAGACTGCACGCCGGGTTTCTTGGCCGGGTTAATCAGCTTGAGGCGTTTGGGGCCTGCTGCAGCGGATGCGGTCGCGACGGCGGCGGCGGCGGCGGAGGACGGTTCTGGTACCGCGGGCCCCTCTGCTGGGCGCTTCTTGGACGGCTTTTTCTTCTTCGGCTTTTCATCTTCTCCTGCTCCTTCGGCAACGGATGGTTTCCGTGGGATCTTGAGCGTGATCTTGCGTTGGGGAGTCTCCGTCGGCTTTGGCGTCGGAGGGGCAGGTTGGGATGGGGTCGAGGGCGCAGATGCTTTCGCCTTGTTCTTGTTGAAGGTGAGCTTCAGAGACGGCCGGGGGGTCTCCGACATGACGAAAGTTGTTCCACCAGACTGGTGGCGAGTATCAGCTGTTTAAATTTGAATAATGCAAGGCGGATCCCGGAGATTCTGAGGGAGATAATGAGAAATGAGAAGGGGAAGGGTGTAATGGCAAGAGGTGGTGATGGTGAAGGGTGGTGTTGGTAGGCGGAGGGAGGAAGGAAAGGCGGAAGAGCGACACGGCCTGGTTGAATTCCGCTTGTTCCTCCTCAACTTGCCATCCTTCTTATCTTCTCCAATTCATGTGCGCGCCTCAACTACCTTGTTCTTCAGCTTGATTCAATCAATCGCACGAGAGAGAAGGTTTCCTCACTTTAACCTGACCTCTATCACACCTCACTGCCATCGAATTCTCCAGCCATGTCCGGCTCCAATCTACATAACGCTCTTCTCCGCCCTCCGATCATCCAGATCCTGCGCGCTGCAGGCTTCCACTCGACGCGTCCTTCAGTCCTAGACACTCTTGCCGACCTCACTGCCCGATACATCATGCTCCTTGCCTCATCCACAAGCGCCCATGCAGCCAACGCCCACCCCGAAGACCCCATCCCCGTGCTCGAAGATATTTACCAGGCCTTACAAGACGCAGGCGCGCTGCGGCCGCAGCTGCGGGAATGGGAGGAGGAATGGCAAGCGGAAGAGGACATGCGAGGACTAGAAGGGTTTCTGTCGTGGTTCACCGGCCCCGCCAACCGCGAGATCCGGCGCATCGCTGGGTTCGTGCCCAGTGAAGGGGACATGGTGGACGCGGACTCCCTGGAGAAGGAGGACTTCCTGACGGCCCTGAAGAAGAAACACAGCAAGACGGGAGAAGAGTCGCGATATGCGGGGACCGTGCTGGGGAAGAGCGGCGAGGAACACCCGATCGTGATCGAGGGCGGTGCGCCGACCCTGCAGGATTGGGGGTCCCAGATGCGATCCCGGGCACCCTATATGGCCGACAGCGACTCCTCGGTCGTGAGCAGTGCACCGAGCAATTTGTCTGATGGAGAGGGAATGGACGTGTGATGGGATAGATGGAAGTGTGCCGCATCCTATCTACGATGACTCCGTTGGTTTCCTTGGTCACCTCCGACCATGAGACCCAGTACCCCAAGTCAAGCGCGGAATCTTCGCGTATGAGAATATCCCCTTCTCCATGTTCGGGATCCAATTCGCCCATTCGCCCCCAGTTGGCTGGTCCAGCTGAACGGCATTGCTAGTAGCAGAAAGCCATCCCATTCGCCATCCGGCCGGGGGCACAACCTCCTTCGACCTAAATCGTTGACGCAAAGCACAGGAGCTACGCCATCCAGAATTGCAACATAAGCGGTGTAGCCGAGTCCAGCGCAAACTTGAGAAACAAGCGGACGATGTCATTGCGAGAATGCATCTGAGGGATGGCAGGACAACATGGAGGGTTTCATGTATCTACCTTACTAGGGGCGCAATTCAAGGAGCCTCGCGTACTTGAGATGAGCTGAATGTATGAAACATCTCAACCACCAAGATGAATCCTTATGATTCTGTCCTACAACCTACAATATGAGAACTTCTAGGCAATGCTTGGCTGGCCGGCGGTGGGTGGTCTCATCCAACCGCCAACGGATAGTTAATTGATAACTCCGTAGTTCCACCTCCGCTTCTCCCCTCACCTTTCCCTCCTCCTCTCGACAACAACTCTCCGCACCAAACACGCCCACCCACCATGGTCTACGCCTTCACCCTTCCGACCACCTCTCATCTCTCCTTCCAGAACTTCCTCTCATCGAGCACACATCCATCCCTCCCGCAAGCAGCCACCACCGCTCGCCATGCCCTGCGTCAGGCACTCAAAGCCCACAAGCGTCTACCCCGCGGCCCGCAACAAGACGCGCACCTATCCACCCTCCTGACCACCCTAACCACCTACCTCCCCTATCTCGAAGCCATCTCCAGCGGTCTAAGTAGCAAGCCCAGCGACGCGACCAGCGAAGAGATCGAGATCACCCTGCATAGCGAAATCGTCACTTTCTGGCGCCCGACCCTCACCACCGCACCCAGCACCACCCTATCACTCAAAAACCTCCCTACCTCCCCATCCGCCTTTTCACCCAGCAGCGGGGGCGGGGGCGGCAGCAGATTCCTCAGCGGCAGCGGCCACCGAATCCGCGGGGAGGGCCTTGACTTCGAGATCGCCTACGTGCTCACGACGCTGGGCTATGTGCTCAGCCTGCTGGCGCACACGGGGCTGATGCGGACGCTGTACGCGGCGACGACCCCGACGCCGGACCAACGCACCGCCGCCGTCCAAACGGCCACCCGATACCTCCTGCAAGCCAGCGCCATCCACAATCTCCTCGCCTCATCTCCTGCCTTCGCGACCGCCGCCCGCGCCATTGCTGCGTCGACATCGATGACATCCCCGCACGCAGCCCCTACCACCACGTCTACCGCAACAACGACCCCCTCCCTCCCCGACCTTGACCCAGGCACCCAAACCGCGCTCTCCGCCCTCGCCCTCGCCGAAGCCACCCTCCTCGCCGTCCTGAAGGACGACTCCTACGTCTTCGCCTGCATCCAGGCGCGCAATCCCCGGGACAAGGATTGGATGGTGCGGGCGCCGGAGATCCCGAAGGTGCGCGCGCACCTGTTCGCCCGCCTGTGTATCCGGGCCGCCGAGTACGCGGAGCAAGCGGCGGCGGGGCTGGGGTCCGTCGTAGGTAGGACCGGGAAGACCGGGGCCATTGAGGAGGAGCTGCTGGGGTACACGCGGGTGCTGGGGCGGGTGGCGCGCGCCCGCGCGTGTCGGTTCTTCGGGGTCGATGCGGAGTTGGCGGGGAAGATCGGGGAGGCGATTGCGTGGTTGCAGGCGGCCAAGGGGGCGCTGGGGGTGAGAAGCCGCGGCGGTGGCGCGAAGACGGAGGCGGAGAAGGAGGCTGGGTCGAAGGGGGGTAGTAAGTTCTCCAGGTTCAAGCAGGGATTCAAGGAGAAACTCGAGGAGAAGAAGATGGAGAAGGATGCTGGGTCGCAGGGTGGTAGTGGTGATAAGAAGGAGCTCGGGCCTGGGGACGATGCGGGGAGAGACGAGGAAGGTCGGGTGATTGAGATGTTGGAGACCAAGTGGGTGCGGATGAACAATACGGTTGGTTTTGCTCCTGCCTTTGGATGAGTGGTGGGAAATGATGCTGACGTTTGAGACGACAGATTAACACCCAGTTGATACCGCCGTCGGCGGATCTGTTGGCGAATTTACCTTCGGGTCGTGATATTCACGCTCCGCCGGGTGCGTACCGGATCCCCTCGCTGGACGAGGAGCAGCTGGTGCGCATGCGTGCGCCGCCGGCGGAGGATGAATTTGGGCCGGGCAGCGATGTCGAGGAGAGCGATGAGGAGCCTGCTGGTGTGTCGAGGATGTGGACGCCCGGGACCGTGCCGGGGCGGACGGATAGTGCATACTATTGATACCCTGTTGGTGAGCGGAGTAGTTGTTTCCAGGTAGCAACATTCGTCTCATACAAAATCGAGTCCTGATCACATTTCCTCACCATCCATCTACTCCAACCCTCTCTAAACTCTCTCCTCTACATACACCAACCCCATCACCTCTCGCAGCCTGACCCAGAAACACAAAGCAAGAAAAGATCCCGATATCGATATTTTCCACCCCAAACCCAATGACATACATCGCATAGGTGAGGAGGCGTGTAGGTAGGTAGGTAGGTAGGTAGGTAGGTAGTATAGCTAAAGCAGACAAGAAACAGGAAACCGTTATTCGAAAAAAAAAAACATGTAGTACAACCATGACACACAAAAAAAAGAAGATGATATAGTATAAACACCATCCCTGGCCCCTGCGATGCTCATCACCAGGATCATGAAAAGCTCCCCGCCCCCCCAACCCCTCCTCCACTTCCTTCACTCAATTCTATCCCCCCTTTCACCCTTTCAAACAATTCAAGCAGACTTCTCCTGCGAGAAGTGGTTCTTCTCCTGGAAGAGATAACCCTTGATCTTGCGCTCCCCGAGGAGTTCGAAGTATTTTTCTAGACACGAAGCGGAAAGATATTAGCATATGTCCCAAGCCTCGACAGAAACACACAGTGGGCAACTGAGAGTAGCATTCAGCCAATCCCTCTCGGAATAAAATATCCCATCCTCAATCCTCCTCAGTCTCAACCTCAGTACGCAGTACGCAGTACTCAGAACTCAACCACCCCAATCCCTCATCCCATCCAACCTCACCCAGAACCCCCTCCAGTCCTAACCCCAATCACGCTCAAAAAGAACCACAGCAAGAACACGCAAAAAGAAAAATAAAAAAACATACCCCTCAAAACCCCACACTTCTCGAGGTGGTTGACGCCCTCGCGCGCATAGCACTTGCCCAGCTCCTCGCCGACCAGCCGCGACATCATGCTGCGGACCCACTGCTCGCGGATGATGGCGTCGCGGGCGTTGTGCAGCGCGACGTTGTCCTCGTAGTCGACGCCGTCGTAGGTCGGGGCCACGGTGGGCTTCTTGGCCAGGAAGGCGGCGGATTCCGGGGTGGGCATTGTGATCGGGTTGGGTTTTTCTTTTCGGTTTGGTTGCGGATGGGAGAGCTTCGTTGGCGGGAGAGGAAAGGTGCACTCCGCGGTGAAAGGTTTCGTGGTGGAGGGGGTTTCAATTGCGGATTGGGAGGGCGATTGATGGGTCGGAGTGTTCGGACGGAGGTTCATGAAGTTCCAAGGACGGAATTGAGAGAGGATGGGAGCAAATGCAATTGGGGGGCTGTGATTGGGTGGGGTGGGCGGGCGGTCTGCGATCACTGCCGCGTTATTGAGCATCCGCATTTAAGCTGGCACTGCAGGCAAGAAGACTAGGGTGGGCGGGAGGGAGCTGGTGTGCTGTTTTCATCTGCGGGTTGTGATTCATGATTAGTCATTATGTGTTTTATGAAGCTGGTTTGCAAACTTGAGTAAGTTACTAGATATACGAGCAGTGCTTTATGTGTCAAGTTCACTGGAATGATATAACTGGTTGATTGAGTTCCTCATCGAATAATATACTCATACAAAGACCGAAAGCGAAGCCGAAACGCCTGGCCAATTTACAAAGTCGACATTAATGCACAAGTAGTCCCCATACTCCTCATCTCTTATCATGCAGGCCTCACAAACCCATCGTAAACACCTATCATTGCGTCTCCTCTTCTATGCGAGGAAAGAGCTTGTCGCGGAGCTCGTTCAGCCGTTCCCTGAACCGGTCCCATGGTGGTCGATTCAACTGTTTGCTGTACTCGCGATACTGGTACATCTCACCCCAGCAGTCCCGGCCAAAGTTACAGCCTGCCATATTGACCAGGAAATCTCCCTCGTCATAATGGACCTTCGAATCCCCCCCGTCGCCGCAGGCGCCAGGAGGGAAGGAGTTGATTTGCCGCTGCGGAAGGAAGCCCACCCCGCTACGGACCCACGGCTGGTTGGTGTAGAGATACTCCAGCGCATCTTGCTCCTTGTGCTCCCACTCCATATGCTTCTGTTCGTACATCACGGGGTCCCACCAGGCGTCCAGCAATCGATCGGCCCAGAGGGATCGTCGAATGAAGAAGGAGCCGAGGTTGAACCCGCCGCAGTCTTGCGACAGAAGAAAATTGATCGAGGACGTATCGTTATCCCCGCTCGGAGAGAGAGAAACCTGATCCAAGTAGGGATCGTTGAGAGGATGATTGATGCCAAGTGGGTTATAGACGTTGATATCGCGATAAGCAAGTTCGCCAAGCCGGTGGAATATATGGTCCTGCAGGGAGTACGAGTACTCCATAATCCAGGTGTTCAGGTCCAACCACCAGAACCTACAGCAGAATTAGCTATCACGCACTCCCTCTTTCCCTTGGTTAGTACAGCATGACTTACCATTCCGCATCGGGGTATTTGCGCATGGCTTCCCGAATGATGTCAACCTTCTCCCAGTTTTCGCGCCATTCATGTGAATAGCGCTTCTTGGCCAGCATGTTGACCGTCTCAAGCTCGTACCCCCAATGCTTGGCGTAGTGATCCTTGTTGCCGATGCTGTTGCGCTCGATCGCCCATTCCCGCGCGCCCTTCCACTCCATCACTCCTCCTTCGATATTCGATTCTAGGATAATGACGAACTTGCGCCCACCACCCAATGATGACCGTCGGTAGGCCTCGATGATCCCTGTAACAATGGGTCAGTGAATCGTGTGTTGCGCGCGCAAACGATATCTGTCCCTACGTACGTGTCCACAGAAAGACATATCCGAGCGCGAAAGCGACCAGAACCAGTAACAGCCGCGAGCGCCTACGTCGAAACACCGCCCTGCCAAATCCCCAGGAGCGCCAGCCGTCACCGGAACTAGTGAACGGGTACCCCCGCCCGAATTCGTCCTTATCAACGTAGCCATTCGGGGATCCTGATCCTAGGCGAAAGCGCGGCAGCGTCGCAGACAACTGACGCCTCGACCGCGAGAAGAATCCGTTGTTCTTGGTTGCGAAGGATGGATAGCCTCGCACCTCGTCGCTCTTGGCTTTGGCGACGGCCCATGAGATCCCACTCGGCCCTAGGGCAGTCGGGGAGAGCAAGCCACTGTGAGGCGTGGATGTGCCACTGCCGTGTGTGAATCCGGGGCTGGACCATCCTCCCACCCCCGGCGGGTGGGGAGATGGTGACCGGGAGAACGACATGGGCGGGGTGTCGGAGCCGACCAAGACGAGAAAAGTGGCAATTTCAAGCGAACACAACGGCCACTCAAGCTGAGGTGTTACTGAACAGGTAGTCGGCGCAACTGTCGGAGGAGACGAGCGCGTAGGGAGAGGGATGCCGACTCATGGACAGAAGGGTTGAAGAACGAGGAACAGAGAGAGAAAAATGGGACCCAGAGCGCCGTGAGGGAGAGATATGGTCGACATGGAGGCTACTAGATAACAACAACCAAGCCATTTGAAAAGAAAATTAAAAGTAAAATTAACTGGAGGACGGAAAAGGAATGGGAGACAGGAACAGGCACAGAAACCCATCCGTGAACGGGTCTGCCCGTTTCCGTCGAACTCGAGGGAGTGGATGGCCACTTGTCACTCGCAACGGTTCATTTCCAAGGGCACACGCTAGGGGTGGCCCCAGCAGAACCACACCGCGGGTGCAAGTGGTTTAGGGACGGACAGAGCTACGGCCATAAGGTCGACAGTCACCGGGAATGTAGGTAGTAGAGCCGATTTGTACTGTACCCTTCCGGGCGCGCGCGCGCGCCTATACTTTCAGTGGGACATGGCCATTGTTCATGAAACGTGCAGATACTTGGGGCTGTACAAAACAATTCTGTGACACGAACACAATGAGCAGCCGATTCTCAAACAAGATTGGGATTGGGGGATTTGCAATCGGTTGTTGGTGGGGGTTAGAGAAAAGGAGATGAAGACTGTTACCAAAGGAAATTAAAATCAATCAACCTTCAATGGGGAAGAGCCCCGCCCCCTCGCTTGGACCACAGCGAGCGAAGGACTTTTTGTCTGGCTGTTTGTTCTGCCTGGCATTCTTCCGGGTGCGGCAGTAGCTGGACCGATCCATCCATAACACTGTTTCAGATGATCAGGAAGGAGCCTCATGGTTCAAAAGTATGGGTTGATTGGGTTCGTGTGCTCATACTGAGTACAACCCCGATATTAATGACGATGGAGAACTTGAAGACGATTGATAGTGCAATTGAAGCTAAGTCGGGCTAAAAAAGTAGGGGCTCCACCACACTAATCTCCAAGACTAACCCAATGGGTTGGGAGTTCGTCTCAGGGTCACTCGGCCCGAACTGAGTATGTACAGCCCAGTACATACTGTAGACTACATGACAACCACCAAAACACTATTCCTCTCACCATTAGAATAAGAAAATTACCATAAGATATAAGACGTTCTCAGCGTATTCATAAGTATACAACAGCGTAAATGATATCATGGATCACAGGGGGTGTATCTCGTCTGGCTTTTCATCTTCAACATCCAATCGTAGCTCCGTTTCATGGGCGATCAAGCAGTAGCCCGTCCCAGTTTTCCTGAATTCAGCACAAATCCCAACCCAAAAATAAGTCACAGCTTTCCAAAACGATTATATAAAACACCCATGTTCCTATTTGACAAGCCCATTTGGCTCACCTTGGTTTCTATCCGACTCGGCCAAGCAAGAACCCTCTCACTTCTTTCCATAATCTTTGAGTACCGGAAGTTGATTAGCAGCCTTCTCCTTCGGCATCAGCACTTTGCGCACTGTGAACCCCTTCTCGGCTTCGGGTCGCGGACGCGCGCTGTCTCCATGATAAAACTCGCATTCGAACTTCAAGAACTTGTTTCGATGTTGCCAAATAGTAATGACGTCGCCGGTGTAAAGCTTGCCGAAGTGGAAACCCTCCCGATTGTTCTTGTCCCCCTCAGGCCCGCGTCGCAGCTCAGTGCCATTTACCCAGATACATTTGCGTGTTTTGGTAGACAGAATGGCCATTACCCCCGGGACAGTCAGCCAGTCTTTGCCATCGGCGATTTTGGCTTCGATGGCCGGCGCCCAAAAGGTGACCTCCAAGGCATATGCAGGAACCCTTGTGTCCATTGGGTCGGGATAACAGATAGTTGCTTGGGGGCCCCGACCCCATGAAGTCATTCGGTTTTCCAAGCGAAGGGTGAGGTCGAATACCGATCCAGGCAGGGTACTCAACTTGCCAAGGAGAAGTCGAGGCTTTTTCTGTTGAGGCATAGGTTGCGGAATTTGAAGTGGCACCTCATCTGGTTCAGGATCAGGTTCTGCGGGCGGTTCCGGAGGTTCTGGTCTCTGGCTTATATCTGGAAGCTGCTTTCCTGTTTTGGCATCGATGGTATTGGCCAACTCGATACTGAAAATTTCCACTTCTCCGCTTTGATCTTCAGGCTCGTGGGTCTTTTGCTTGGAGAAAGGCTCCGGACTTGAACTATCACTGGCAGTATCAGGCATGGGCAGCTCTATCCGTCGACTGAATATGGCCGAAGGCTTGGGGGTCTCATCCACAACATTGGTCCGCTGTTTCGTGCTCGAAGGTTGCTTGACCGGGTCGCCTATGTTCGCTTTAGTTGGCGGTTCCTGTGCCTCGGCGCCCTGGGGAATGGGACTCGATGTGCCAGGGTCGCGTGAGTTCACGTTCAGCTGCCCAATAAGTTTCTCAGCTCCCATCAAGCTAGGTGCAGATCCGGCAATGGGGTTTTCCGGGAGGGAGAGGATAGAAAATAGGCTGTTGCCGTCGCTTATCATCGACTCACCAGTTGAAGACACAAAGTCATGGATGCTGTAATCATCGCCCTCGAACGCGTCCACATTTTCCCCCAACGCGTGGGAGCTGTGGAGGACCGACGGCGTGATCTCACCAAAGAGGCGTTTCGGAGTAGATTGTGCCACTGGCTGAAGGGACGCGAAGCTTTCGATTTCCGGAAGCGACGGGTAATGGATATTGGCAGGGGGGTAATCGAGTTTAATCTTTTTGGATTGAGCCAGGTCGTCCCCCTCTTCATCTAGGATTTGTACCGCGTTCTCGTTGAGCGAAAGCTGGGATGCGTCCAGCTCGTCCTCCACATCTTCCCCGATGTCTGAAAGCTCCTCGACGACGTCAGGGTTGACCTCGTCGTCCTCGTACTGGTCAAGATCGGGGATATTGGCGATCCATGGATGCTGGAAACATTGTTTCTGATTTGGTCGAGAATGGGGGTCACGAGTCAAGAGCTGCGCAACAAAGTCGATGCCATCTTCTGAGACTCCAACTGCACGAAGCTGGGAGTAATCGGCATCCTCGGTCATGATGATTCTAAGCATCTGAGCTCCCCTGTCATCGCCCCTCGGAGCGAACGGAGGGACACCAGCGAGCAAGTGGAAAAGGACGGCGCCAAGCGACCACATATCGACGGATTGACCGTAAGGAGACGTTTTCGGAGGCCTGAACATTAGTACTTTATCAAGACAGAGACAGACATCATTATACTTACGGATCGCCCAGCCTACGCCGCTTCTTGATCTCCCCACGCCGGTATGTCTCATATTCAGGATAAACCTCAGGGGCACAATAGAGCAGGGTGCCGCAGAAGGTCCTTAAGAATGTCTCTTCCTGAACTACTTTTGAGAGACCGAAGTCTGACAATTTGACCCTCAGCGGATCGAAAGAGGAAATCAGGATATTGTCGGGTTTGATGTCACGGTGTGTGATCTTTCGGGCGTGCAGATACTGCAATGCATGCAAAATCTGACGGGCCATAGGCTTCACCATGTCCTCTTGGATCTTGCCATGCGATTGTAAGTAGGTTGACAACTCGCCGCAAGGGACGTACTCCATGATGATATAGATCCACCGCTCGTGTTCGTAGTGGTCGATGTATTGTACAATGTTGGGCTGGAATGAGTTCAAAGTCATTAGCTATCACGATCCGAAGCGGCGGCAAAGGAAAGGAGGAAACGTTACATGTTTTAAGTCTCTCATAATATGCATCTCATTATCAACTTTCTTGTCGAGTATGCCGTTTTTCATGAATCGTCGCTTGTCAAGCTCTTTGGCGGCATATACCGCTCCATGCTGCTTTGTCGCGAGCTTATAGACTGTTGCAAAGGCACCTTTTCCAATCTGACCGGTGACATTGTACGTTGATCCACCAGACCAGTGCATCCCGTAGGTATTGGAGCCTGACAACTGCAAGGCCGGTGCGGGTGTCGCGCGAGGATTGCGCTGAGTCTTGCCGGGCTGTTGAGGTTGAAGCTTTGAGATCCGCTCGAAGTAGCGTAGTATGTTTTCGGTGTACTGCATCATGTAACCATCCCGGGAGGGCATGCGGACAATGAAGCGAACCTCATCCGAAGCGTGGTCACCATTCATAACTTGGATCACCGAACCATTGACTAGCATACGGCTTTTCTCTTTCTGAGTCTTCCGGAGACGGCAGTTGTCCACTATCGTACCATTGGTGGAGGTATCCTCGAGCATCAGAATTCCGTCCTGGGTCAAGAAGATACGACAGTGCGTGTTGGAGATTCGTCCCATATTGCCCTGCGCTGTGAGCAAAAGGTCGCAGCGAGCTGGGTTCCGTCCGAAGTAGAAACCGGCACATGGGTCGCGTACTTGGGATGACAGGCGAAGAGCGAAGTCCAAGGCAGCAGTATCAGAACATTCATAATCTAATGCGTGTCTTTGCAGAATGTGCTGGGGACTTTGGCGGGCGGTCGCTGCCACGGCCTCGTGCGCTGCGGGCGAGTTGGGGTGTAGGATACAGATGATGTCCGTCACATCATCTTCAAGAAGACCAGAGTTGTTGTAGCCAGCACGGCGAGGGTCCGTACACGGCTGGGTTGATTCCTGAGTTGCCTCCATTTGTGATGATGACAAGCGTTTGCAGTGATTGATAAAGAAAGGCGTTCAAGCTGAGAAGTGTGTATATGGGTAGAGATAACGTGAAGCTATAGATAGAAAAAGACTGGGAGTGAAAAGATAGTGTGCTCGTGATTAGTCGTGAAAATGCAAGGAAAGATATGCGTAACCAAGGCGATTATCAACACGGCTGATTCGCACGGCTGCATCCAAGTATAAGTCTCTGCAACATGCACTTTCCCATTTTATGCGTGCGGTTCGTGATACAAAGCGCCAAGTGCTCTTACCTCGCGAGAACCAAGAACTAGCGCCTTGTGCACACAGTGCTAAGTCTTGTTTATCCCGGGGCAAGCTCTTGAAAACCAAGATAGTCTGTCCACAGCGGTTGATACTGCCTGGTTAGTTGTCACCGGCTGTAAGCAGGTTAAATATGTATCGCGCGCTCTAGCACCAAAGCAAGCAAGATCAAGCTGGTGTGGTATTTGAGCTCTTGATCGACTCGAGCTTCGGCGAGCAATCGTGCGCGTTGTGTATGTTCAAGCCCCCGATGCAGCGCAAAGCTGACTCATTGAAACAAGGAGTGAAGGGAGCGGTGTCGACCGGACCGTATGGATCGGATAATGCGATCTTTCATCTAATCATATCTAAAGCCGGCCACAAACCATTATTAGCCAAGATGCCTCTCGATCGATAGACTTGTTCCACGGGGAAAAGAAAACCAAACTTACACGATTGACGTGCTCTCCCCGCCAGCCACCCACTCACTACAAGTCCAGATTGCTGCGATGGTCTCAGCTTCGAAGGCGGAACCAACAATAGAGACGAGAGAAGAGGCTGTCCGGCAGGCGGCGTCGTCGGAGAAACATGCAGCAAGGCGAAGAGAAGGCAAGGCTGGGGGGGAGACTCGGAGGCACCGCTCCACTATTGTTTGGTTATTTTGAGCTCCCACCGCAGCCCCAGGCATCAATCCAAGCCACGGGTGCGCTAATCGGTGCCTGGCCAATTGGAGTCCTGGCCTGAGAGATGGGCGGCAATTACACCACTTTGGCAAAGATGATCCGTGGATGAAGCCGGCAGGTATGGAGTACTAGGTACCTAGGTATATTTGCTCTCGTCCAGTATACTAATAGTTACATGTACAATGTCTTGAAAATATGCACCGTCTTGCACCGTTTGGCACCACAATTTGCCTTTATCTATCGTGTGCCGTACGGCTTACTCGGATCAGTACTACGTTGATATTTTCCGCTCAATGCCGTGTTGAAAACTTGTTCCAGCCGAGCGATAGCCTCCGTGGATACCTCTATGGTTAAGGTTATGGCCTGAAATGTCGATGATTCACAAGGAGCAAGGAAGACTTACGGTAGTGGACAACAATCCGATTCCCCGACATTTTCAAGCCTTTCTCCTGGGCGACGGTCGAAAGGTCGTTGGGCCCTAGTCCAGATGCCTCGAGGTCCAGCCAGACCATGTTGGTCTCCACTGGGTGGGCGAGCTTGCCACCCAGGCCAGTCCAAATTTGAGCAACCTTCTTTGCATTCTGATGGGATTCCAGAAGCTTTCCTTGTTTGCCGTGAGGGTCAGGCCCAAAGGTCTCTTCAACAGCGACGCGGGCGGCCGCAGCCAGTACTCCCGCTTGACGCACCCCACCCCCAATGGTCTTCCGGAACCACCGAGCTTTTTTGATGAAATCGGTGGACCCTACAACGATACTGCCGATAGGAGCACCCAAGCCTTTGGAGAAGCACAGACTTACACTATCAAAAAGAGTGGTGTATTCTGGCAAGCTACCCGCTCCAGACACTACTGCTTCCCATAGTCTCGCACCATCGAGGTGCACCTTGATGCCGTTTTGATGCGCCCAATCAGTGATTCTTCGAGCTTCTGCAAGCGGCATGACCCTCCCATCCAGAGTGTTCTCGAGACTGATCAACTTTGTTGGACAATAGTGGATGTTGTCACTCAGAACGGCATGCTTCTGGATGTCCTCCAGAGTAAGGTAGGTGCCATTTTTGGGAACAACCGGGAGGACAGTCGCACCAGTCAGAGAGCTGACACCGCCTGCCTCGTAGCAGAAGATATGCGCACGGTGATCACACAGCACTGAGTAGGGTGGCTCCTTGAGATGGGTGCGGATAGCCACCTGGTTACCCATAGTGCCGGACATCACCAGCAAAGCACTTTCATGCCGCGTCCGCTCTGCCACGTATGCTTCCAGATCATTTGTTACCGGATCTTCACCGAAGACGTCGTCGAGAAGGGTGGTCTGGCAGATAGCTTCTAGCATTGCGGGTGTAGGCTTGGTCATGGTATCGCCTTTGTTGTTTTATTTAGCAAGATCCACGCATCACAGCGTTGTCCATGAACTCACTTCTAAGATCAAACTCAGCGGCGCCAGCACCCTGCCACGTGCTGGGCCTGCTCCCATTGCTATGCGAGACAGTCGATGTGCTGGCCATGGCGATTCGAGGGGTATATGCGATTCGTGAGATAGAAACCAAGGGTCTCTGAGCGGATGGGTTCCGGAGAGAAAGACGGGTGAGGTATCTCATTAAGACTTTTATACTCACAGTAAACGGTAGAAAAGAAGCAGAAGGAGGGGGGTGGGGGTAAATTATGAGCAAGCCGGAAGCCGTCAACCCGTCAAAGTAAGCCCGAAGCCGACACCGCAGGGAAGAAGAGGGCCCGGGGAGGAGCCGGGAGATAGGGAAACTGCCTATGCGGGGTGCCCAATCTGCTGGGCAAAACCAACGTTCCGAGGCAGAGGGAATCCAGTCGGGTTCCGTTCCATAAACCATGAGTGTCTGTAATTGTAAGACTGTAAGGCTGTAACACAGTAAACAACGCTCGGTGTCAGCCTATGACGCCACGGCAAACGCGCGCCGTCCTTATCGATAGTAGTCCCAAAGAGGAAAAGGTCGACCCGCCGACGTGTCCCCAGTTGGCGGCTGAGTCAGCAGTCGAGACCTCTGGATCTTCGCGGACAGGGCAGGTTTGCGCCCTGATGGATTCGGAACGTCCTGTCTCAACCTGCGACCTCCTCCTCTCCTTCCCCCTCCCTTTCCTCAGAGAAGTGAGATTCTGTTACAGCGACACAACCGATCATCACCCAATTTTCCCCCGGCGTGGGTGCCACGCATCCCCCCTCGCTTATCCCTCATCATGTCTGCCACCATGGATTTGTCCCGCCTAACTCGACCCGCGATCCTGTGCCAGTGCTCGCGATGCTCCAGCTCTCTCGCCGCCTTGGAGAACGAGTGGGCGAAGCTTTCGAACTCCTACTCCATAGCGGCGGGGTGGCTGAGTGTCGAGCTGCATCGCATTTCTATCTCCTCGGAAAAGAAGCAGATCCCCCAGTCTTCGGAGTTGAGCAAATTGCGGGGTCGCATCCTACAGGAAGTCTCCTGCAAGCTTTGCCAGCAGAAGCTGGGTGCGCTGTGTGCCCTCGACAATGGGTAAGAAACGGATGATGTTAGATCTTTTTGTGTTAGGCTGACAACAATCCCTAAGTCCAAACATCTTCTGGAAGCTTTCCAAAGTGTCATTCAGGGAGATCGTGACCATGCGTACCGTCGAACCTACCTTCAAAGATGGAGCGCTCGAACGTCTGATATGCCCACCACAGGAGCAACGACGAGATAGGGCCCCTTTTCAGCCAGGCGCTTTGGTCCCGGTCGGATCCACGGAGCTGGAGAGTCATGGGATCTCGGTGGAACAACAGATTCAACACCAAGGTCTTAGCCTTGATCATATTTCCAGCTCGGTCAGCAACCTCCACGATACCATGTTCGAACTCAAACATGCATTTACCGCCCTACGTATCGAGTTGAACGGCCCCGGTCGCTTCGGTCCAGACATGAACAGCCCTGCTAGCAAGGACCTGATGATCGCAACGGTGTTGAAGGAGCTCCGATCGAAATCCGAGGAGATCGAAAGACTCAAATTGGAGATTGAAGCCTTGAAGTTGAAGAACCGCTACGTGGAGGAACAACAATCGGCTAGACAGCAGGAGCAACTGCCCCCTTCACTACCGATATTGACTGTGGGCGAGATGCTACCGGAAGTACGGAGTCCAGGACTACTGCAGGGGAGCAGGAAGCGGCCGTGGCCCGACTCGTTCCCAAGTGGTCGAACCCAGCCGATCGGGGACTCGTTTGACGATGACGATGACGACGAGAGTATCGGCGACTTTGCTCTGGATGGTAGGAATACTATACCGGCCGTCAAGATTCCACTCAAGGATCCACCCCTCCGGAATTCAGAAACAGTCCATACGACGGATACGACGACCCGTGAACCAAGCCCCTCGGGGTCCCCTCGATTGCGCATCGAAGTTAGCCACTCTCGACATCAAACGCCACACGACGATCACAATATGGACGGAAGCCTGGAAGCTTCTACGAACTCGCAGCCAAGGGAGCCAGTCGTCAAACGGCCCCGGTTGGCTCAACCGGCCGATAAAAATTCCACCAGCGCGAGGAAGGCGGGCCGGCCCCGCAAGTCATTCAGCCAGACCACCAAACCTGACATTTTCTCTCACATCAAGCCCGCGCCACTCGCCGAACAAAACACCAACAACATTAACGGTGCCAATAATCCCAAGGAAGCGACTTCTCTCGCCGCCACCAGCCCCAGTGAGCCAGCCCCGGGCCAAGAACCTCGCCGGACACGCTCTCGGAGCCTCCGAAGACGGCAGTCTGCAAACAACCTATTCTCCGCGCCAGGCCAGTCACTCCCCAACGGCCATCAGAATGGTGAAACCTTCAACACAACCGAGCCGAACCCACCCAGTGCCGGCAAAGAAAACCCCCCTGTTGCCATGAACGACGTTCAGCCCACGGACACCAGCGAGAAGCGCAAGGCCCAGACCGCCGCGCGCGACATCATGGTCCGACTGGCTATGCAACGTGAGGAGGCCATGGAAACCGATACTTCTCGATGAAATATCGGTGAAGGCGGGAATTCCCTCAGATTGCCTCCTCTTAGCTAACAAAACATTATCCGATTCAGCCCTTCCTGTCTTTTTAAGAACCCCAAGCTTGGCCTTCCAAGGTTATGCCATGCTTTTTCTTTTGTCTTCTTCGGCGCACGAAAAATGTTCCCTTCAGTTTCTCCTTACCGGCGTATCGGTGAACGGGTAGGTGGGTGGGTGGGTGGGTGAATCCGGTGGACGGGCTCGGCTGGTTAAGTCTAGATTGTATCTCCTTTTCTGAATTTCGAGACAACCCCCGAACAATATTTCCTCTTCCGTGTGAGGTCAAAGCTACAATCTACCTCCCTTTATCAGAATAACAATCAGATGGTATCTATGATCCATACATGAGACCCGGATGGAATAAGTCCCACAAGCGAAGCCACATAAATCCACAAATAGATCAATGGCTTGATAGAGTACCTGAAGCTCCCCCCCCTCCCCAAAAGTAGATACATGATTCGAGATCCAACCCCCAATTTTCACCATTCCAAGACACTGACCGCCCTAGATAAGCGGGAAACACACACAGTACACATCTATTTTACACACATAAACCCACAGCCCTCGCGGGCCCGCTCGCAGGCCTTCTTGAGCGCCTGCTCCTCCGTATCCGTCCACTTGACGCTCAGCTCATCCCACGGCTTCTTGGAGTTATACTCCTCGCGGAACAGCTTGTGCATTGCCTGCAGACGGGCGACCTCGCGCGGGTCCCCGGTGCCCGAGTAGACCATGAACAAGGTACAGGGCGGGAGGGCGTCGTAGATGCGCCGGATGTTCGCGACCGTCCGGCTGACCACGTCCGATAATTGTGGCGTCGTTGCTGGGCGCTCTTCTTCTGTTTTCTCCTCAGAGGGTAACGCCGTACTTGTGGCTGCTGCGGTGGGAGCGGCATTACTGGACGTTGTTGTTGTTGTTGTTGTTGTTGCCGTGGTTTCCTCGGCGGCAGGAACTACGGCGGTCGATTCGTTGGCGTTGTTGGGGTCGGGAAGACGGTTGCAAAAGCCACGGTGGAGTTCGAGCTCGCGCAGACGCGCCCAGGTGAAGTCCACGCCGCCGCCGGGGATGGAGGGGTGGGTGTCGTCGCCGTTGACGGCGGAGGCGATGCCGTCGACGACGTCGTTGTCGTCGACGCAGCCGATTGCGACGGTCGCCTGGGCGCCGAAGCCGCGCTCGGGGTTGCCCCAGTCGACAACGGCGCCGGTGCGGCCTTCAGGGGTATTATTGGTTGTGTTGTTGTTGGTTGAGGGAGTGTGCTTGCCAGGCCGGGTGGTGCGGCCAAGGCGTTTGAAGATGCTTTCGTTGGAATTGTCGCCTGTGCCCCAGCGCTCGCCCTTCTCGCACTTCTGCTTGACGAGCTCGAGCACGGCGCGAGCGTCTTCGATGGAGTCGTGGCCGGTTTGGCCCTTTTGGATCTCCTTGCCCATGTATTTTTGAGTGAGCCACTTCAGGCTGCATTTGAGGGGCGGGCCGCGTGGGTGGGGGTAAATGAAGGTGGTGTCGACGATGAAGGGATGGGTCATCTTGAGGGCGTTCATATCGGAGTTGAGGGAGTGGCCGACGAGGATGGCTCGGGGAGTGAGGATGGTGAGAAGCTTCTGCTGAATGTCGGCGAGGGTGGTGGTGACGGGGTCGAGCTTCTCCTTGGTGATGCCGGAGAATCGGGTGAGGTAGTCAATGATGGGCTTTTGTGGCTTTACGAGCTCGTCGAGTACAACCTCCCCGTCCCAGCGGACCAAGCTAACCCGCGTGAGTTCGGACTGGCCTCCCTCCGTGATACACATTTCGCAATCCAGCGCCAATACGTCCCGTCCAGCGGTCATGCTTCCCTGCTGGATCTCAGCCTCCGGTACCTGGCCAGCCTCTAGACTTTCAACGTGGGTATCAACCCATCCATCCTCTGCAGATTGACCGGCTCGCTTGCGGTTCTCCGCTAAAGTCAACCTCTCTTGCTCGCTGGCCATGAGAGCCGGATGTAGGACGTAGTCGTTTTCGCGCAGATCCGCGACGGAACTGATAAACGTAGTGATTGGCGTTCTCTGGGAAGCCTGGTTCTTGTCGACCCTGACCGGTTTCGGACCTTTCGTGTTGTTACTGTCCTTGTTCTTCGGAAGTGGCGTGAGGAGCATCGCCTGGAGCGGCGAGTGCACTTTGTTGTACTTCGTGTCTCCAGGCGCCTTCACCGGCCAAGCGTGAGGAAACATATCGGCCAACGACTGCAGAGGCTCTGGGAGACTCTCCCGCGTCAACGGCCGCGGGTTGAACCGGTGGGACCGATCCTCCAGAGGCAGGCCTTGCTTCCACCGGGCAAAGTCCGCCGTCTTGGGATCCTCCTCCTGTTTCTCCGTAGTTTCTGTATCCTTGTCCACGTCCATCTGCTCGCTGGTCTCCTCCGGTGCCAGCGGTATAGATCCATCCAGCATCCCAAGTTCCAGGCCGGGTACCATCACTACCACAATCTTTCGAACATAGCCGGAGTGCTTGATGGAGATCCATTGTGGTGCAATGCCATCGGCAAAACAGTATAGGAGCAGACTCTGTAGGTCTGCGATCCGAATGGATGACTGTAATCGCCCTTCGACGTATGTGAGGACGGGGTACTTGGTCTTGACACCATCCACACGCTTCTTCTTGCTCGGTCGCTGAGCTCCATTTGGCGCCTTATCGGCCCCGGCGTCGGACGTCGCAGAGTTCTCGTTGTTGCCGTTTGATTCCGATGTCGACCTCTGAAGGGACGCAAGGGTTTGTGCGACTCCGAAGCCGTTCCCTATGTCTGGGTTGGTTTTCACGGGACTTTCGTCGTCCGAGCAATCGGCGTGCTTGCGCTTTCTGGATCCGGCCATTTCTGGGTTGACAGCGGCAAGAGGTGGAAGTGTCTGAAGCAGCTTACCCAGCTTCACCGGTTTCAG
Organism: Aspergillus aculeatinus CBS 121060; assembly: GCF_003184765.1. Lineage (NCBI taxonomy): Eukaryota > Fungi > Ascomycota > Eurotiomycetes > Eurotiales > Aspergillaceae > Aspergillus > Aspergillus aculeatinus. Next base: position 312,473 of record NW_020291474.1, read on the forward strand.
CAAGTTGATTCAAGAGCCGGTTCAGACAAGGAATCGCCTTCTAATCCGCTGCAAAAATGTCGAGAAAACGGGGAGAATTCGCCTGGCGATTGACAGAGCTCGGATGTCGCGCGGCGAAGATCCTATCAATCTCAGGCTCACGTGATGATAGCATATCGTAGGCGGTGATGAGTTCAAGTTGTGGTTGCTGCAGCGTCTGCAGGAGGGCTGCATCTGCGAAACACGCAAGCTGAACCTGCACAGGGTCCAGGAGCCATTATACAGTAGGCTTCGCGATAGCTGAACTCATGGTTACGAGGAATTTCAAGCCAGACTCCAGAGACCATTTGTTGCAGTTTTATGAATGAATCGATCTATTCCCGATAAGCGTCCATCCCGAGGGCAAAGTGATTACTCATCCTGAAGCTTTCTTTCCTCGGATCCCACCAATGAAACCCGCTGCAGAGCGCCGAAGATCGCAAGATGGGTGGAGGAGGGAGGGGGAATAATTTACATAGTAGCTGTATTACAAAACATGGTTCGATCTGATAAGCGGCCAAAATTTCGCCATCGATCATCCTTTCCCTCTTCTTCCCTCGATTGTTCCATTCATAGTACCTGGTGCTTTTCTTATTGTCTTTGCTACTTTGGTCACCTATTCTCTTTCCCCTCCTTCCTACTCAATATACTCACCAGATTGAGTACCACAACCTGTTCTACGAAGCAGATTCAAGCAAACAACTTCTCCTCTCATCCAGTGCAGCAGCTCTCGACAGACAGCCCTCTAAAGGTCCCCCCCCCTCCCCGCCGCCGCCGACCTCGCCCGCCGCCCGCGCTCGCTCATATTCTCCCCCACCCCACGCCATCGTAACAGTCACACACGCACACAAGACTTCCTCCCTCTCCCCTCCTGCCCCGAACCCACCAGCAAATAAAAGCCCACCAAAAAAAAAAAGAAAAACAAAAGCACAATGTCCGCCCTCATCGAAGTGGCCACGGAGGCCGAGTTCCCGACCTACCTCTCCTCGCTGCCGCCGACCTGCCTGCTGGTGCTGTACTTCCACGCCCCCTGGGCGGCGCCCTGCACGCAGATGCGAGCCGTGCTGTCGGCCCTGGCCTCGCAATACCCGGCGACGAGCCCGCCGACGACGGCCTTCCTGAGCGTCAACGCCGAGGAGCTGCCCGACATCTCCGAAGACTACGACGTCACCGCCGTGCCCTTCGTCGTCCTCGTTCGCGACGGCCAGATCCTCGAGTCCATCAGCGGCAGTGAAGCCGTGCGCGTGCGCGATGCCGTCGAGCGCTACGCCGGCGCCGGCAGCAACACGACACAGCAACCCCAAACACAACAGCAGAAGACCGCCATCCCCCCGCCATTGACCGCCGTGCCCCGCGAGGACGCCTCCGCGCCCACGACCGCCACCCAGGCGCCCAACGGAGCCACAGGCGGAGGAGCTGCCGCTGGCCCCGCCGCGACGGCGGAGACAAAGGAGGCCCTCTTCGCGCGCCTGGCGGAGCTGGTCAAGGCCGCGCCGGTCATGCTGTTCATGAAGGGCACGCCCAGCGCGCCCCAGTGCGGCTTCAGTCGGCAATTGGTCGGGATCCTGCGCGAGCGCAGCGTCAAGTACGGGTTCTTCAACATCCTGGCCGATGAGGACGTGCGCCAGGGTCTGAAGGAGTTCGCCGATTGGCCCACTTTCCCCCAGCTGTGGGTTGATGGCGAGTTGGTCGGTGGGTTGGATATTGTATGTTCTTTTCTTTTTTCTTTTTGCCTCTTTTCTGCCTTCTTTTCTAAGCAAATCAATCGTGCTAACGTCTCTCGCAATTACAGGTTAAGGAAGAACTTGAGAATGACCCGGATTTCCTCGCCGCGTACTCGGTTAACAAGGCTGTCTGAGTATTATAGAATAGGTCTGCGTTGTTGGGGGTCCCTGTATTTTCCTCGTCATTTTTTTTATTTTCAAAGATACTTCCCAGTTGTCAAGTTCTCTCTAAGATCTAGCGATGGATATTGAGAAAAAATCAAAAGATTTAATTATTGTACCACCGTTTTCAGTTTCTTCCGTTGCCTTGCCGTCTCTGGTCTTGTGCCGCTCGAAGTAATATGTCCGTCTTACATCCTCTACATGGAAGCAAAATATGCGGTGTATGTCCTCTCGTAGAAGTCATGCGATATATTGTTTATGAGGGACAGATGAAAATTTGCAAGTCAAGCAATTCGCTTTATTCGGGCATCTAGCCATGGAGGGCGAGACACATGCATATTCAAGTATGGCACGATGAAGGAATTCGAAACCTACGACTCCGACTCGTCTTCCGCTCGCCAAACGTTTGCCATCCAATTTTCAGGATCCTTGTTCCGTCGGGCTTGATTTGGCATCCTGGGAAACATAGGGCTGTAGTCGCGCTCATTCCAGATATTTCTAAAGGCCCGGTTGCGGATCACGGTGCGGACGCGGGAGAGCACGGCATCCTCGTCGACGTACGCACCGGCCAGCCAGCGATCGCCCTGGGCGGTGTTGAAGGCGCGGCGGGCGTGCACGACGCGCCGGTTCTCGAAGATGACGCATTGGCCCGGCTCGAGTTTCAGCTCGAAGACATTCTTGGGGTCCTCCAGCTTGGCCGCGAAGTACGCCAGCGCCTTCACGGCCAGAGCGTACTCGCCGTGGTCCGGGTAGCGGTCCGTGATGCTCGCCTGGAAGGGCGGCGAGTAGTTGACGCGGGTCAGCCGCCGCCGGAGGCCCTCCCGCGGCAGCGGGAACTCCTGCTCGAACACCGGCCAGGTGTTGGTGTAGAAGTGGTCCGCGTGGTTGTACTCGTAGGTCAGGTCCAGCCGCGTCAGGGCCTTCCAGTACGGCCGCCGGTCATGGTACATGGACCGCGCCACGTGGAAGGTGTCGGCGAAGAGCGACTCGCCGCCGTCGCACGAGTTCCGCAGGCAGTGCAGCAGCTGGAACCCCGGGGGCTCGTTCATGTACATCAGGTCCATGTGGAAGTTCAGGAACTGGTTCGTGTAGGCGACATTCTCGGCATTGGGCTTGTTGCGCACATCCCAGGTCGGGCCGTAGAACGTGTTGCGGAGGGGACCGAGCCGCGTCGCGATCTTCTCGACCTCGGCGCGCGAGTCCGGGATGTTCTTGACAAAGATGAGTCCCGTTTCGGCCAGGCTCCGCAGCGCCAAGGCGAATTCTTCACTTTCCTGCATGAAATCCTCGTAATCGACCCAGTACACATGTTCTTCGATCGTCGCACGGTTCCAAATCTTTCGCCACCGTCTCTTGCTGCTAGCAACCTCCAGGAGGGGCGCGAAGACGCCGTGTTTGATATGATCGATGTCGTACTGGGATATGTGTATCTTCTCGCCCTTTGCCATTCCCCGGTCCCAATTTACCACCATTCGCTTGTGATTGATCTCGATAGACCGCGGCTGGATGTCAAGGGGTATGTCGGTGGTGCGGAAATTGCGTTGCTTGGTAGACGGGTCGACGCACTGCGAGCATTTGCATGCATCGCGCAGCGTGTGATAGAGTACCGAGAACTCCCTCCGTCCAGGTTGCTTGATCAGAAGAGCATCCTGTGTCGCCTGGATGCCATCCACCCATTTACCTTCGATCTGGATAGGGATTCGCAAGGGTCTGACTGACGGCCGACCTTCTTCATTGACGGTGGTGCGGTCACGTTCAGGGTGAGTATCTTCGGGGGCGGCGCCTTGGTGGTCGTTTGGGTCGAACTCAGATTCTGAAATGAGAACGGAAGGATTCACTGGAGCAGGGGACCGTCCATGCCCTGCTGAAATTTCGGGTTCCTCCTTCCTTTCCTGCCATAGACTTGGTGTCTTTGCGTAGCTGCGGCGGAGTGCGGGGGTGAGGGCTGTTGCGATGCGAGGAGATCGCAGGAGGCTTCTTGTTAACAAGGACGCCATGTCGAACTCACTTCATCTGAGCTCCGAGCGCTGCTGCACAAGATGAGGCGGAAGCATATATATATAGCAACCGGACTAAAGAAAAGAAGGGAAGGAAATCATGGAGGGGAAGCAAAGCACATCAGCTAACAGTCAAGAACGAGAGCCTCGGCTCGGAGGTCGAACTCTTTCTCCGCAATCCGCATCGCGCTTTCTTCTCGCTTGTGGACTAGCCTCATGCCGCTTTAATCTGCCAGGCATAGTGTTATCACCGGAAAACAATTAAAGTAACACCACCTGAACATAGACATGGTGCAGAGAAAAATTCATCAGTGAATTTGTTATTCCCCGAACAAAATCACAATGCGCTCCCCTTCTTGCTCTTAGACCAACAATGGCGCGTAGAACGAGCCTCAGTTCTCGTCATGGCGCGCGGGAGCGCCTTTCATTTTTTCTGGCCCTGGGCGATCATCTATCGCCCCGACACAAATCATTGCACCCACTTAACTACACCCCGACTGCGTGTTATCAGCGCATTCACTATCGGAGACGCACTAAAATTAGCCGGCTCCAGTTCAATTGGAGGACTAGACCATCCAGATTTCACCCTTTGACGTATTCCTGACCCAATCGCCGGTTCAACTTGGTACTCAGTCAAAAAAAAGTCGCATACAAGTATTGTGGACCTTTCTCCAACGCCACGAGCCAGATTCAAATGACCTTCTATCGGGTATAAAGCTACATTTGAGATCAGATCAATCACCAGCGCCTGCGCGCGAAAAACCCCCGCCGATCTTCTCTGGTTTTTGTTTCTCCCCAATTGACCCTCAGCAATCACATGCATGTCGGCCGGGGGCGAACACCTCAAGGATGAGGTGAGTGCATGGATCTGGGCTTGGCTGGATTGCGACTATGCAAGTCGGTCTTGCTCTTATCTACCTACACGCTGCGATACACCTCCACACACACACACAAGGCGCAAATCGACTAACATGTCCTTCCTCAGGGGTCGCGACGACAAGTCGTCCTCGCGGGCGGAATCGCAGGCCTCTTCTCACGGTACGTTATGGTTTTTCTCCCAAGCATCGCAACCAACTCGCGTTTGCCCCCAAATCGCTTCATTATTGAAGCCAAAGCTGACCGGAAACCCCAAAACCACGCCAGATTCTGCATCGCCCCCCTCGACGTCGTGAAAATCCGCCTCCAACTGCAAATCCACTCCCTCTCCGACCCAATCTCCCACCAACATGTCACCGGACCAGTGTACAAGGGCACTCTATCGACGATGAAGTCGATCCTCCGCGAGGAAGGAATCACAGTGCGTTTTTCCCAGCCTTTCCCTTCCCCGAGATACACCCAGCATACCCAAACCCCAGACCACATCACTTACAACCATGCCCAAAAAAAACAGGGTCTCTGGAAAGGCAACGTCCCCGCGGAACTCCTCTACCTGGCCTACGGCATCATCCAATTCAGCACCTACCGCACGACGACCCAAATCCTCGCCACCGAACTACCCACTCGCCTACCCCCCTCAGCCGAATCCTTCATCTCCGGGGCTCTGGCCGGCGGCCTGGCCACCTTGTCCACCTACCCGCTGGATCTGCTGCGCACGCGGTTCGCTGCCCAGGGCACGGAGCGCGTCTACACGTCGCTGCTGGCCTCGGTGCGGGATATTGCGCGCCAGGAGGGCCCGCGGGGGTTTTTCCGGGGCGGCAGCGCCGCGGTGGGCCAGGTGGTGCCGTACATGGGGTTGTTCTTCGCGACGTATGAGGCGCTGCGGCCCGTCGTGGCCACGCTGCCGCAGCAGGTGCCCTACCTGCCGGCGGGCAGTGGGGATGCGGCGGCCGGCGTGATGGCGAGCGTCTTGGCCAAGACGGCGATGTTCCCGCTGGATCTGGTGCGGAAGCGGTTGCAGGTGCAGGGCCCGACCCGGCTGTTGTACGTGCATCGGAATATTCCGGAGTATCGGGGGGTCTTCAGTACAATGGCGATGATTGTGAGGACGCAGGGCGTTCGGGGCCTGTATCGTGGACTGACGGTCAGTTTGTTCAAGGCGGCGCCGGCCAGTGCGGTGACCATGTGGACGTATGAGACTACGCTGCGCGTGCTTCAAGATATGGAGATCGCTGCCGATTGAGCGAGACTCTCTGGGTGGCAGCTAGTTGACTTGGATTGTTGGGGCTCGGATACACTAGACACGACACGCCAGCTCTTAGAATAGCATCTTGTAAATTATTCAACGACGTAATAGACATCATTCACAATCCACCTTGGCCGTATTTAGACCGCAGACTCATTACAGCATTACAGATCCCGGAGCACCTCTAGCTTTTTCTCCCGAATTTTCTTGGCCAAAACAAGTGAAGCCAAACGAGGCAAAAGCAGGAACGGTCAAGAGGGGGCTGAGGAAAACAAAAAAACAGGAGGGGGTTGTCACACGCTAAGAACGAAAACGAAGCATTCGGCAGACCAAGACGCAAAGGAAATCAAAGCAGAACGCGGATAACACTCAGTACTCTGCCTCCAGATCCTCGGTTTCCAGGCTGTCGCCGGCAACCTCCTCGTAGTCCTTTTCCAGCGCAGCCAAGTCTTCGCGGGCTTCGGAGAACTCGCCTTCCTCCATACCCTCACCCACATACCAGTGAACAAACGCGCGCTTGGCATACATCAGATCGAACTTATGATCCAAGCGACCCCATGCTTCGGCGATTGAAGTAGTATTCGCGAGCATGCTGACCGACCGATCAACGGGAGCGAGCTCGCTGTTAGGAACGCGCATGGGTTTCTGGAAATTGATGCCCAACTTGAACCCTGTAGGGCACCATTCGACCAGGTGGAATGTATTCTTCGCTTTGACAGCGGCAATAGCCTGGTTACAGTCGCGCGGGATAACGTCACCACGGTACAACAAAGCGACCGCCATGTACTTGCCCTTCCGTGGGTCGCAAACCACCATCTGGTTATGGGGCTCAATACCTGGAGAGCATTGTTAGATATCGCCTCTTCATATCTACGAGAGAGCCTCGACACCATGCAGAACACGTACACTGGAAGGTCAGATCCTGAACTTTAAAGCTCTCGTGCGAACTGCGGTTGCTTGAAACCACAGGTGCAAATGAGATCAATGGATAGTGAATGCGGGGGAAAGGAACCAGGTTGGTCTGGAATTCGGCCAAGTCGACATTCAGGGCGCCCTCAAAGCGGAGACTGGATGTAATTGAGCTCACCACCTGCGCAATGAGGCGGTTGAGGTGGTCGTAGCCAGGACGTGGGATATCCAGGTTGCGGCGACAGATCTCGTAGACAGCCTCGTTGTCAACCAGAAAAGTGCAGTCAGCATTCTCGATTGTGCTGTGTGTCGACAGAACCGCGTTGTATGGCTCGACAACTGCAGTAGAGACGCGAGGTGAAGGGTAAATGGCAAACTCAAGCTTCGATTTCTTGCCGTACTCGGTCGAAAGGCGTTCCAGCAACAAGGCGCCAAAGCCAGAGCCAGTACCGCCGCCAAATGAATGGAATACTAGAAAGCCCTGAAGCGAGGAGCAATTATCTGAGATGGTAAGTATATTGTTTAGTACGTTCGAGCAGCCAGTGACGCCAGGTGAATACATACCGGCAACCCGACGAATGCGGTCGGCGACTTCTTCAACCATTTCTTTCCCGATAGTGTAGTGTCCACGTGCATCTAGACAAAGTCAGCGCTTGCTATAATTGACAGACCCTTCTGGGAGTCAGACAGTTGTTAGCAGCATCCTCCTTGCCATTGATCAGGGTTTCAGGGTGAAACAGCTGGCGGTATTGCCCAGTTCGAACCTCGTCAACAGGCTACAATTATTAGCCTGTATAATCACTTCCAATGAACTGACTCGATAGAAGCCCTACCGATGGGTCAAGATCGACGAAGATCGAGCGAGGGACGTATTTTCCGTTGCTGGATTCGCTGAAGAACGTTTCGAAAGAGCCCGCAGATCTGGTTTCATCAACGGCATCGGGGTTTAGATGACCGTCTGCGTTGAGACCATGTTCAAGCAGATATCTGTTATGAAGCCATGAGTTCAGCACTGGTCTGTCCTGGGCGACGGTGCGGATCATGTCATGATGGAGTGGGCGGGGATAACTTACAGCTCCCAGGCACTGTTCCCCAGCTGGATACCGGCCTGGCCGATGTGAATATGGCAGACCTGATTGATAGATCACATTAGATTCCGAAAGTGGCTGAAATTACACAACAAGCCGGTCGTCTTGAGGTAACCCGAACCTAATCGAGGGGAGGGGTGGAGGAGGGGAGCCGTGCGGGGAAGCAAACGCTCGGGAAACCAGTATACTTCTTACCTCGCCTCTCATGTTGCAAATTAGGCTGCCTTACTCCGTGATGAATCAGGTTGGGATCCGAGATCAATAAAGATGAGAAGAGACGAGCAGCTGACAGTGGGGGGATACAGAATGATGAGGGGCGATGAAAGAGGGAAAGATGGTGATGAGGGGAGATAGAGTTGACAGATGATGGTGCCATGACCGGGTGGTACTTTGCTGACGGACAACGAGGACAACAACAACAACCCGCGACAACACACGCGCTTACCGGGTTTGTAAACAACCTCGAGGAAACCAATCAACAACCTTGTCCCATCTTACAAACCGTCCGCTTTTTGGTGCGTACCTTAACTACTAGGTACCTAGTGTAGTTATCTTACGTATTTTCTAGTCCCCTCCGAGTGCATTGAAAGACAGTATGATACTTACCCAAGAGCTACAGGCTTTTCATGTCACCTTACCCATACATTTCTTAAACGTCTCCCACGTGAAACTATGCGGAATGCGGGGAAACCGCGGCATCATGGATAGTCTGAAAAGCACCCGTATCAAATTGAAACTGCGTGGCCACCCAGCAAACGATTCTCGGGTGTCTTCTCCTCTCGTTCTGCCAGACTCCATGATACTTGCTTATTCGATTCAGAAATGCAGGGAATCCGAGCTATTATACAACGACTATATAGCGCATCATCGCCATCATCAACTTTCATACAACCTCGACTGAAAGCCTCACTGATGACAGAACAGCCTACAAAACCGCGACAATCACAATTCTCGCCTGACATGGTATTCTTAGCAGCATTTAACCGGAACCTATCACATCCTCCGAGACGAACAAATGATCATCTTATGGTTCACGCACCGCGCGAAAAGAGAACAAAAGGGCTCGCTTCGTTATCTGGGATCGGCAGTAGACAGACAAGGAGGGGTAGAGTAGGACACGTCGAGGGTCAATTATGATGTCGGAGGCTTGAGACACGACTCGATTAGGGATTCCGAGCCGGTCAGTGGGATTTATGCGCATAAAAACTCCGCCCCTGCATCTGCACAAAACTCAGATATTTCATCACAATGAACACGTTAATTCCAAGGTAAAAGCCTGGAAATGCAAGGATGTCGACCATGGAAATAGGTATTATCGCTATCAAGGGATGGCCATTGTACCTATACTGTCTAACAGTGTGGTGATCTCCTGCACGAGATTATAAGAGGCTGCATTATTTAGGTTTCTTTCGTTGTTGATTTTACCGAAGCCACCGGGGCCAACGATCGGCTGCACTACAGAGCACTAGCATTTTAGCAGACGAGCTACCCTGAGTCAGGGCCAAACACAGCTCGTGTTAACGCTAAAGATAACGGCACAAGAGTCGTCGTCGCATGGTAGTTGGGACCCCGTCGGCTTGCCTGAGCTCTGGCTAGAAAGTCTGGGTTGGGCGTCAGGGGTGACGCGGAGATCCAGAGAATTTGCTCTGCTTGATGATGCACTTCGGATGTTCCACGCAATGAGGAACAACAATTGTTCCAAGAAACAGCCAGTGTTCAGAAGGGAAATTTCCATGACGGCGACCGGGAGTGCCTGAATTGTGGCGTTTCTTGGCAGTCGCCACACTGCGTCGTTGAATTTTTCTTTTCATTTACCTTTGACTGAACCAGTCAATATTTCTTTCCCTTCCACCTTTCGGGGAATCTGCGTTGACCGACCAAAGGAATACTTCTGCAGGTACTATATCCCGATCAAAAGTCAATGAGGGCATGCAGCATGGGAAGTCAAGTCACGATGGTGATAGCCAACGATAATACTATCGGGATATAACCCCTCGAAAAGCAGCAACCGATGCAGTGCGGAGTCATTGCGCGACGCACAGTGATCCAGTCTGGGACTCTGGGACTCCTGGGTCTGTAAGGATCCACTTTCTTCTTTCGAAGTGGGGATTTGAAGGGCCCATTCATTGTTAGTGCCGACGCCCACCGCAGCCACAACTGGGGCCGGCGCCATTGTTGCCTTGACTGTTTGCTGATTGAATGAGATTATGAGGGTCTCCGCCCTGGCGCAATCTATCGATCTCACTTGAACTGGCCTAACTCGATAGCTTCGGAATTCCTGCCTCTGTCGTATCTGTAGATCGGAGGATAATGACTATAGTACGATGAGGATTGAGAGAAAGGAAGTAAAGAATAGATATTGCTGCAGTAGAAACATTGCCAATAACGCCAATAATCAGCCGAATCATGCGCATCGGCAGGGCAGCAAGTCAAAGCAAATTGGTCTGGACCAGAGGGAGCAGCATCTCGGTTTCTTGGGCGTTTCCACTGGCCGACTTTCCCGTGCGATCGGCGAGGTTTCCGCATCGATCAACTCCTGCTCTATTGCTGCTGCCATCCATGGATGGAGCTCTGTGGATGGGAGTAAGAGTTTGTCAGTCAGTCTGTCTGTCTGTCTGTCTGTCTGTCTGTCTATCTGTCTGTTCGTCGTCTTTTCTTCATAAGAGTTCCCCACTTCGTCCCTCTTCTGTCTTCCTGTCATCTCAATAGTCTTGTCTCTTTTCTCCTTTTCCTTTCCACCTTCTTTCTTCTCTCGCACACACACTCTCTCTCTCTCCCATCTTCTCGCCTCACTGCATTGCTTCAGCTGTTCGCTTTATTGTACTTCCATACTGCTTTCCACTTGCTTGTATAAAATACCGGCGAGTTCTTCACTTGCCTTGCTTATCAAAACCTCTAATAGATCCCATGCATAATTAAATCATTTGAGCGGTATGTATCGATTCTAGTAATCTTATTTATGGCAATCGTCCCCACCAGTGTTCACTCGACACTCTCGCTCGTGCGCTTCTTACTGTCTCACCTCAATTTCCCCACGGACTGTCCACAGCAGCTTGGCTTTTTCCATTTAAAAAAATACGTATTCCCTCCTATTCCCTGGATGTTCTTCGGTCGATCCATCTACTGTTTCTCAATATCCCATGTCGGCCTTTCTCTGACTGTCTGCACAGATTTGAGAGTTGACCGGGTCAATCGATACCGTTATCGATCAGGTACCAGACTTTGAGCCTATTAGTTTCGTCGACTGGCCCGGTGCCAGCATGTCACACCCATCGGAGAATCTTCAAGTTCCGGTACATCAGCATGAGAAGAGATTAGAGGGCGATACCCCCGATACCGACGAGGGAACCTACTACGATGGCTCCACCAGCGGGCACGGCAATCAACTTCGGGTAGATACCTCGTATGACTATGATCCCGCTGCCTTGCGCTCGCCTGCGACTGCACGAGAGGAGTCGATGCGCCTGGAAGATGACCTGGCCGTTCTTGAGGCCGAGCGCATGGCATCCCGTTCCACCACGCAGGAGGGGTCGATGAGAAAGGGCGAAGACGATGGTGCCTCGATGGCCAGATCCCGCTCTCGTCCATCTCAGCATGTTGTTGATGAGTTTGATGAGGCGACCAACCCATTGCACGAGAAAGCGGCGGTCTACAACCCTCCCGAGAACCCCAACACCAACATCGCCAGATTCATTAAGAAGCTCCATGAGTCGAGTTTCATTGTGCGCTACCTCACCTACATTGTGCCACTAGTTCTGATCCTGTTGATCCCTTTGTTGGTCGGTGCCCTAGCGTTTCCGGACGCCAATGTGGGAGGAGTCAAGTTGCTCTGGTTTTCGGTTTGGTTGGAGATTGTCTGGTTGACGTTGTGGGCCGGAAGAGTGAGTGCAAACCATTGAATGATGTGAGGATAGATACTAACCTTCATTGCCCCCTTCTAGATTGTCTCGAAATGTATCCCAGTAGTAGCCGGCTGGATTGCTAGTATTTTCACCAACAACGCCAAAAAGTGGCGTGACATGGCCAAACAGCTCGAGCTCCATGGCACCTTGTTCTTTTGGTGGCTAGGTGTGGAAATCTCGTTCCTGCCCACCATGAAGAACCATCACGTCGACGGTAGCCACGGCACAAAATCCTGGGAGAATACAGTCAACAAGATCATCATCTCTATCTTTGTATGGACAATTCTGAACCTGGTCGAAAAAGTCATCATCCAATTCATCGCCATCAGCTTCCACACCCGTACTTACGCGGATCGCATTGAGATCAACAAATTTCAGATCGGCAGTCTGACTAAACTTTATGACTTCTCTCGGCGAAAGATCACAGCTGAAGACACGGAGTTCGAGGAAAAGGACAAAGGTACCCCAACCGGAATGAAGACCCCGCTGCATTATGCCGGAAAGGCAGGACGTCTGGCCAAGGGGGCCTTGAACAAAGTGGGAAACAAGGTGGGCGACGTGGCTGGCGCAGTTGCTGCCGACTTCACTGGCCGCACGGTTAATAACAGCAGTCACCCGTATCAGGTGGTGCTGACCTTGTTGCGCACCACGAGTGGCTGCCAGGTCCTGGCTCGTCGACTCTATCGCACTCTGGTGCGGGATGGTTTCGAGACCGTGTTTTCTGGAGATCTCAAGGAAGCCTTCGATAACAACGAAGAGGCGGACGCCGCTTTCACCATGTTTGACAAGGATATGAACGGAGATATCTCGATGGAGGAGTTGGAAGCAGTGTGCGTGGAGATCGGACGGGAGCGCAAAGCCATCACCGCATCACTGAAGGACCTGGACTCTGTCGTCGGCAGGCTCGACAACATTCTGGAATTTTTCGTGATCATCATTACCGTGATCGTCTTCCTGACGCTCATCTCGACGTCCGCCGCCGGAGTGTTGACCTCTGCCGGGTCTAGTATTCTCGCATTGTCGTGGCTTTTCTCCGCCACCGCGCAGGAATTTCTCCAATCCATCATCTTCGTCTTCGTGAAGCATCCATTCGATGTTGGTGACCGTGTGACTATCTATGGTAACGCAGGCGATGCCGGTTTGGGTGATGACTACTTTGTCAAGCAAATTTCGCTTCTGTACACGGAGTTCAAGAAGATGCAAGGCCATGTTGTGCAGGCTCCTAACAGTTACCTCAACGGTTTGTTCATTCTGAACCAGCGTCGGTCCGGTGCACTGGCGGAAGCAGTGCCCATCGTCATCAAATATGGTACCACTCTCGAGCAGATTGATGCCCTACGCCAGCGCCTGTTGGAGTTTGTCCGCAGTGAACGCCGTGAATTTCAGACCAACATTCTCACCGAAATGCGCACAATCACGGAGAACTTCTCTGTAACCCTCAATGTTGTCTTCTTCTACAAGTCGAACTGGCAAAACGAAGGCTTGCGTCTGCAGCGCCGCAACAAGTTCATCTGTATGTTGATGGTTGCCCTCCAGGAGATCGGCATCGAGGGACCACGCATGAACCTCCAGGGTGCCGGTGTCGATATTCCTTTCCACATTGCCGGGTTCCCGCAGGCTCACATGCCCGCTACTCCTGGCAGCAGAGATGGCAATCCTCCCCCGACTCCTATTGGCGACCACCACGGCTATGCGCCCGAGAATACCGGGTTCAGCAGCGCTACCCGTCACCCATCCATCCTCCGCAAAGGCATGAACACTGCTGCCGCCCGGGCTCGTGGTGACTCTATGCTCTCCCGCAAACACGTGGATTTCTCGCTGGGCATGCGTGATATCTCCTCTGGCGATGTCATGGGCGACGTCTTCGAGGATCGCCGCGCCCGAGTTGAGGACATTGTCCGAACCACCAACCGGGAGAACACCGAGCGCCGCATTCAAGAAGAGGAGGAAGAAGAGGCCGAGCGTCAGAGCCGTAACTCATCCTCCCGCCGTCGCAGCAACTCCAATCTGAGCGTCCCGTCCACTTCGCGCGCAGGTCGCCGATCGGTTGACTCCCAGGGCGGGCACAGTGTGACCTCTATCACCCACAATCGTTTCTTCCGGCATCATCGCAGCAGCATCAGCCGCGCGCCCGACGATTTGATGGAGCAGGGCCGCTCCGATCAAGGCGCCAGCACGGATGCCCCTGGCTCCGATCTCCATCCGAGCGTATCTCATCCTGCGGAGAAGCAATAATTGCATCTGGAGGATCTCGTGATATTGAAAAGTACCCTTAGATAATAAAAATGTAGATAAGATATTCCTTTCTGATTGAATAGTTTGCAAGATCAGTCAATATCAAATCATATATAGAAGATCGTACCTATATCGTCTATTGAAAGTGGGTAGAGTTAAGGCTGAGACTTACCTGTCAACCTTATTCAACTTCAAGATCCTGTAGTTGATACCAAAGGAGCGATGTAGCAAAGCCATCAAGCTTCTCCATCTCGTCCACCCTACGGAGCTGTGACGTGAGCGCCTTGATGCACTTATGCGCGCCCTGTTGAATCTGCTTAGTCATGTCTTACATAGCTCCAGGAGCTGGCCGAATCGAGTAACCGGACGGAATATGCAGAAAAAGAGCTAACTTAAGTTACTGCGTGTTACACGAGAATTATGCCATTGGTCTCTCCTGACTGCTATATCAATGGACTGCGAAGGTCAGTCGACATGTTAGAAACCTCACATTCTCGTGCCATTTCTGCAGAATATGAAACCATCCTGTGTTCCTCCGAGAAACGTCATCACATTTCATACACATATAGTCCCGGAAGCATCAACAACTGCGGGAAAAGCGACTATACTCAAACTACATAATGGAGAACCGCCCGGACAATTCCAGACAGACCGACGGAAGCCCGCCCATTTCGCAGCGCGGAGAGATGGCAAAGCTAGCTCAACATGACTCAACACAGATTCGCCACGAGCCCAGCCCATCCATCTCCAAAGGACAGACAGCAGACACACAAGATGGAATGGATCCTGCGGCGACCCAAAACCGGTCTGGGCGGGCTCCAGCGTCGCAGCGGGGCCCGCGGATCCCGAACGCTACCATATCATGAGTAGCAAGAACCCAATTATTTGGATGGAGCGTTTTGTTTCACAATCAACAGGCTCAGGCTCAGGCCCATTATGCTTGGCAGTCGCTATTGGTTATTTTCTTCTTGAATTACTATTTTCTTTTCCTCGTGCGGAAGCAAAGCAGGCACTCGGGACAAATAGTGAAACAGCCCAGCCCTCACTTATCTTGTTCGCAGAAATATGCCACCAACCTGGCGTGGCCTGTGGCCAGGCCATGATGGGGCTCCGACGCCTCCGAGGTTCCTGAAGTTCAGGTCCTCCGATGGCTTTATCATGTTCGTTGTGTCTTTTGCTGTGTTCACGGTATGTCTTTGGATAATGGAGACCTATGAACACCATAATGATTGACGTTGAAATTAGGATATTCTTTTGTATGGGCTGGTATGTGGATCCCTTCAGAAGGGCGCCGCCCCCCCTCCCTTCCCTTTGATCTAGACTCTTTTGCCAGGTGCCGCTTGAATGCGTTTCCGCTCTCTAACCTTATTCTCGAAGATTGTCCCGGTTGCTCCCACGGCTCTCCATGAAAGAGTGGGTTTGTCTGTTGATGAAGGTACGTTATTACCGTGAGGTGTAGTCGTATCAAACCGCTGATCACTTTTGTCAATGTGATGGCACAGAGCAAAGATGGACGTCCATCCTTCTAGCTCTATACGGCGCAGCTTTGCTAGCCACCTCGCGTGAGTAGCCGCCTTTACTTTATTTCCCCCTTTCATCATCTTCAACCCAACCTCCAATACTAACTATCGCATGCAGCGGTTGCGGGCTACATAGCGGACCGCTTTGACTCCCGCTACTGGCCCTTGATCACCGGCCTGGTAGCTCTGGGGGCATCGACCGCGTTGCTCTGCGTGGGGACCAACCTGACGCTCTGGATCCTCGGCCGACTGTTCCAGGGCGCTTCTGCCGCTATTGTCTGGACGGTGGGACTGGCGCTGATGGTCGACACCGTCGGCCGGGACGGCCTCGGGCAGGCGATGGGCTACATCGGCATGGGCCTGACCCTGGGCATCATGGGGGGCCCGCTCCTCGGCGGCGTCATCTACGGCCGCGGGGGTTACTACGCGGTCTTCGGGCTTGCTTTTGGCCTCGTCGGCGTGGATATTGTCCTCCGGTTGGTGATGATCGAAAAGAAGCATGCCGTCAGATGGCAGCAGCAGCTGCCTCCGCCGCCGCCGTCAAAAGACAAAGACGCAACCCAGAAAGAAGCCGACCAACCATCCTCACCCTCGTCCTCCTCATCATCCGACACAATCCCGGAAAAGACCTCCGATCTCGAGCAGCAACAGCAGCAGCACATAAACCCCCCGCAACCCCAACAAAAACCCACGCAAGCCAACGCAATCACGACCCTCCTCTCCTCCCCACGCATGCTGGTCACCCTCTGGACATACTTCATCATCTCCCTAGTCTTCAGCTCCTTCGACAGCGTGCTCCCGCTTTTCGTCGAAGACACCTTCGGCTGGGGCCAGCTGGGGCAAGGGCTGATCTTCATCCCGATCTCGGTGCCGCACCTCCTCGACCCGGTGGTCGGGTACGTGAACGACCGGTTCCCCACGATCCGCCGGTACCTGGCGGCGGGCGCGCTGGTCGCCACCGTGCCGGCCATCGTCGCGATGCGCTGCGTGACGGCCAACGCCCTCAACGACAAGGTGCTGCTCTGCGCGCTGCTGGCGCTGGTGGGCGCCTGCCTCGCCGCGCTCATGCCCCCCGTCATCGTCGAGGCGTCGTACGTCGTCCAGGAGAAGGAGGCGCGCAACCCCCACATCTTCGGGAAAGGTGGCGCCATGGCCCTGGCGTACGGCATCCTCAACGTCGCCTTCGCCGCCGGCACCATCGCCGGCCCCTTCTTCGCCGGCTTCATTCGCCAGACTGCCGGCTGGGCCACCATGACCTGGGCGCTGGCCCTGGTGACCGGCCTGTCGGCGGTTCCTGTCGTCTTGCTCCTGGGCGGGTTTCTGTTTCACAAAAAGAGGGGCAGCAGCGAGAAGATGGATGCCGGTGGTGGTGGTGGCGGTGGTAGTGGCTCGAGCGATTGAGAGAGCGGCTTCGAACAAAATGTCTCTCAGATGATTCTTGTTATATACATACATTCCGGTAAGGACGAGGCGGCGGATCTCACGACATGTTGATACTTCCCCTTCTCCTCTCCGTTCTACATACATACATAGATACTTGTACATAATGTCCAAATGAGTTCACAAGATGTGATTGAATTTTAAATACTCAACTCCGTGGATGCTATATATACAGGACCTGGATAGAGATATTGAAAAGAAAAAAAAAAGGCAAGAGAAGAAGAATGACAGAGGATAGAGAGAATGGCCATGGGACAGGGCATTAGCAATGTGCCACATATATCCAGCTTGCATCGCAAAACAAACCCGGTCGGCGAAGTATATAGATAGTTGCAACCCGATCCAAATTTTGGGCAGAATTGCCAGAAACAGTACAGTATACCCCCACCACGACTTTTTTTCTCTCGATATTCTCTCTCCATTCTCCCTCCCACTTTTGCTGCAGAGCGACAGTCATACATACATACAGGCAAAAGGAGATGCAATTTTGAGGATCACGGAGTGAGTAGAAACTGACCAAGAGTTTGAACACAAAGGAGAAGAGAGAATGATCTGGCAGGCGAACAACGGGGTCATATCAAAAAGAAAACGGCGAGATGCAGATGAATGAGTCCCAAGCGAACAAGAAGAAAGATGACAGCGAAAGAAGAAGACAGAAAAAACATCCAGACAGCCTGATTGCGGTGGTTCAACGCAGAACTCCAGAAACACCCGCTCAGCCTTGACATGCATGCGAGAAAAGCAAATATCTGATAGCACGAAGAAAAGTTGAAACAGGATTCTCAGGGGGTGTGTCTGATGAAGAACGGAGGTTTTGTGAGAAACAGGAATCGAAGCAAGCCGGCCCGGACGGCAATCGTACAAGACAGCGACGGCGTCTATCTTTCTAGGACCAAATGACGAGATACTTATTCTATCGCTGAGACTCATCGTGAGTAGTGCCAGAGTAGAAGCTGGGCAAGGGGGTAGGCAAAGGCCGAGGTGTCGCTTCGGCGTCTGTAATCTGATCAATAGGTGCATCGGGGGATAAGTCTGCAGCAGAGTAGGTTTCGCTTATTTTGGAACGGGGAGTGTCGAAATCGTCTTCCACGGGGGCCAGGTCAAGATTGCTCTTTGGAAAGACGATCGGAGGCGTGATATGCCCTTTTTTGAAAGGCTCAACGTTGGGCTCGTGAATGGTACCAGGCGCAGACCTAGTGTCGGGTGGAGACGATTCATCCAAGAAAATGGCAGGTGGGTCCATCCTGAATCCTAGCTCTCGCGTTGGAGAGTGCTTAGGGCTATATTCCTCTTCCTCCTCTTCTTCCACAGTGCTGATGATCGCCTCCTCGGGAATATGGAGGCCCTCGTACTTCCTCTCCATAGTGAAAGGGTGAAGGCCACCGTGCTCTTCGCTATCACTGATACCAGAAGAACCACCACTCCTGCGTCTTTCCATGGACTCTCTCTCCTTCTTCAGTAGCTCCTCACTGCCGCTGACCACGCTTCCTCGACTGTTCGTCCTCATCATCTCAATGCCCAACTTGGAACCCGGTCGATGGGTTCGGTGACGTGGACTACAAGTTCGCGAGGGGGTATTGCCTAGCTCTTCATCCTCGTCATCACCGGACTCGCCGCACTCATACCGATTCCTCTCCAACGACTCTCTCTTGGCACGAATTGCCTCGCTAGATCGCTGTTTGTGGGGGGTCGTAGTCGCCTCCGAGGGGACGGTTGCTGGGGCCGAATCCGAGTGAAGCAGGTTGGGGAACGGAACTGCCTCGGGACCGCTCCTGTAGCCAGCATCTGTGCTTCTTCTGGCCTTATTCGACTCTTCGGTTATGCCAAGTCCGCCCTTGCTAGGGGTCCAGTCGTCATTGTTCCGACTCACAATCACAGGAACATCATCAGTCTTGACAGATTCCATGTCACCAAAATAACTACTACCAATAGAGTCCTCGCGACTAGACCCTCGGTATGAGCTAGAGGGAACATGCACAAAGCCAGAGGATGCCGTCGAACTCGGGCTATGCTCAACCTGACTCGGAGGTTGGCGGAGCATAACCGGTGCTGGCATTGACAGAGGATTGTAATCCTTTGGAGGTGGCTTCCACTGACAGAATTTACACAGCGCTTCAGTCAGCTTCGTTGTCGTAGGAGGTTTCTGGATTAGTGAGTCAAAATGGTGTGTTTCTGGTAAATCTTTGAGATAGCCTGTGACTGCAATGATAGGTGTATGTCGGTTCGCACTGCGAGTCTCGCGTACCATGCGCGCTACATCCGCACCATTGACTTGTGGTAGTTTGAATTCTGTCATGATGATATCGAACTGGATATCACTCAGGGCATAACGCATAGCCTCCGCACCATTGACAGCCGTGATTGTGCGACATCGAAGCTTTTCGAAAAGACGTTCCATGACAAGTCGAGAGACGGGATGATCCTCACAGATGAGCACGTCCAGAGGCCGGAAGAAGGGCCCCTCGGGGTAATTGATCTGAGAGAGTCGCCTGGAGCTTTGGCGGCGCCGTTGGACCTTGAGTAAGGCTTTGGTTCGAGGATCTTCGTTGTCCGAAGAGGAAGGAGAAACATCAAATAATTGACTCCGGCGTTTGTGATGAGTTCCCACGTAGGTCTCCTTTGCCAATGACGAGGAAAGATCGCCATCCTGAGAGCCAATGGTTTGTGACCTTGTTCGTGATGCGGGGGCACTGCCGTGACGTTGTCCTGAAGGAGTTTTGTCAGGAGAATTTCCTGTAGCCCGCGTGGTCTTGATTGGTGATGACGCAGTCGATCCGAACTTCAGGCTTGTCATTCGATTCGGATCTGCTGTCGTTGTTTGTAACGAGCCGGTAGACTGAGAAGATGACGATCCTGACGTTTTCCTGCGCTCGTGGTTGTGGCCGGTACTGAACTGTACAAGCAATGGGGACGAAGGTTGAGATGGGCGACTGGGCGATGAGTTGGCCTGACTTAGGGCCGAAGGAGAGGATGGTCTGTTGTTGCCCTTACTTTGAGAGAGAGTCCGCTGCAAAGACATTGGCAATGGACTTCCCTCGAGAGAGGGCGGGGGAGCGGGTGCAGCCTGTTCTTGTCCTTGAGTTTGGGATGGCTGAGCACCGGCAGATGACGGATGGCGTTGCTGAGCCTGCATCGCCTCTTGGCGCAATTTTTGGATCACATCTTTATTGGCTTTTTCGAGCATGGGAAGGTTCTTGAAAGAAAAACTGCCGAAGTCATCGGCAGGTGCGGGCTCGCTCAGCCTCCTGCTTCGTGATTCTCGCACATGAGGCGGAATGTGGAGGGGCATCAAAGGCCGCTTCATTGCGTTGACTTGAGAGCGCACCTTGAACAATGCATCATGAGGCCGATCTTGAGGATATGGCCCAGCAGTCATCGGTTGTGGAGGCGTTGTTCCGTCCTCAGTCTCTTCGGTAAATGCCTGAAGAGTGGCGCCCCGAGTATCAAAATACTCCGTGTCTTCTGGATTCTCGATATTTGGCACGAACTGCGCTTTGTCCTCTAACAAGGTATCCCAGTTGATATCCGAAAACCATCCGTGGCTGCGAATCTCGGCCCCACCATTTGGATACTTCTCCTCCACATTAGCGCCAATACGCTCTCGAGGATTGATGGTCATCAACTTGTTCATCAGATCTATCGCCTCGTCTGACGCCAAGTCTTCAGCTTCCTCAGGCCAATTGATCCTACGGTGAAGTATGTTGTCGAAGACCTCGTCCGGAGTCGCCGCATTGAACGGTGGATACCCAAATAGAAACTCAAACATGATGCAGCCCAAAGACCACCAGTCACTCATCTCATCTTGACCGACGCCGTTGATAGTCTCCGGGGCCAGGTAATCCGGGGTGCCCACGAAACGTCGATTGTGATCCTCGGGGTCGAAGAGTGCCATTAGAGGGGGCATCATCGACTGTTGAGGTGGAGTGCTATACGAAAATGAGTTGCTCAGAGTTGGCTGGAAAGGGAATAAATGAGGAGACTCCCCAGCCTCACTCTGACTCTCCTCCTCGAGCGTGTGGTTGGCTGTGGGAACAGGGACGGGCATCGAGCCCTGGGTTTCACCGCCCTCGTGGAGGGATAGTTGCTTGAAGATTGCATTAAGGCTCTCGCTAGCTCCGCTGTCACTTCGATACCCTGACGCTCGCCGTGAATTTTGCCGGCTGGGTCCGTTTTGATTGAGGTTGAAATAGGATGGCTGAGGCATACTGCCCGCCGCATCGGGCGTAATCAAAGGGGTCGAGCCTGGCGAAGCACCGCCTTGAAAATCAAAAGATGCCGAGCGCGAGGATGTGATTGATGTCGTTCGAGGTAGCGATCCTTGTTTGAGTAGATCGGGCGCCGGCTCGTGGTTCATGCTCTTCAGCACACGCTTTTGACGCCCAACGAGTCCCATGCGGGACAACCCAAAGTCGGTCAGCTTGAGATGACCCGTCTGATCAATCAGAAGATTGTCAGGTTTGAGATCGCGATGCACGATGCCCCTGCTGTGAAGGTGCTCCACGCCGAGGACTACTTCAGCGATGTATTTTTTGGCCCAATCCTCAGGCAGTCCGCCCAACACTTTAACCAGCGAAGCACAGTCACCTCCGTTGAGATACTCCATTACCAGATAGAGATAGTCTTTACTGGAAAATGTCCAGTAGAGCTTAGCGACAAAATCACTCTCGCCCTGCCACATCATGATTGCACGTTCCGCCTTGACATTGGTTACTTGGTTTTTGGCAACCATGTCCGCCTTCTTCAACACTTTGATCGCAAAATATTCTCCAGTTGCCTTCTTCTTCGACAAATACACACTGCCGAACGCACCTTTGCTGATAGGCTTGATGATTTCAAAATCCTTGATCGAGAGCGGAGCTGGTCGTGGCTGAGGTTGGCTAACGGAGGACAGGTGTGGCGACACGGGCGGTTTGGCAACGTCAGATGACGTTGCCGACGACTGTCGACGATGGTGACGATAATGGAGCTGAGCCAACTCATTCGCATTCGCCGATGGCGACACTATTGGCGATGGCAGGCTATCAGCACCGCTAGAGAGACGGGCTCTAGGCATTCGCAGCGGTGAGTGAGGACCAGAAACCCTCGCGGGCGAATGTTGCCGGCGGGGAGAACTCGAAAGCCCAGGGAGCACTAAACTTCGACGCTTCCTCTCCAGACTTCGATCCGAAGATGGCGAATCAGTCCGCATGGTACCGGGAAAAATGGAAGATGGGATACTGCTGTCGCTATTTTCACCTGCATCAAGTTCAAGCAGCGACAATCCCCGTCGAGAGGGCTGCGACGTTCCTAGCACGCCAGCAATGCTTTTATGTGAACGGGGCGTGGGACATTCCATGGGGCTGTTCGATCCAGTGGAGACGGCAACCGAGGCGCCCGAGGATTTGCCTTCCGACTGCGAGGACTGGAGCCGATCAGGGGAGTTCCGCATGGACATAGTGAGGGCAGACATGGGACCTGGTACTGTCGCTTCCCGTTTGGCGTACAGAATGGGACTAGCTGCAGTGACCGCAGGATTGATCTCTGGCGGAGCATCATCGTCTGAGGCGCTAGAGTCACTGAGCTGACCGGCAGCGATGCGCTCAGCTTTACTGAGTGCTGCAGTGATACACTCTTCTACCAGGATGGTGTACTCGATACGAATGCGCTCGGCGTATTCCACTATTCTCCGATGGCGAATCACAGCATCCACTTTTGCCTTCGCAACCTGCTCTGTATCCGTACAAAGGGCAGCCAGACCCTGTTCCTGCTCAAGAGTATTCGAGCTGGGTGACTGCCATTGTATGACCTGTGAGATGCGCGATTCTGATTGCGGAGACAAGGTACGGAAGTCATCACTACTATCGGCTCGAGAAGACTCCTTTATCATGGGCATATTGATTTCCAGGGCCGTATCGCACAGGTCAAGGATCAACTCGACAATTCGAGCCAACGGGCGCCGTACTGCGAATGACCGTGCTCTAGCGTGTCCGATACCCGAGGCTGAATGATCCCTTGATCTAGGGGGCGTTCCAGGAGCAGAGTTGGCGCTAGATGCAGACCCAGATGAGGGGGCTGATGCCATTGGAGATGGCCCAATGGGCAGTCCTTTATATTCTGGTTGAACCGGTGGGGGTGTTGCACTTTCTCCAAGGGCCAGCGGCCTACCTTGCCTTGCCTCTAACGCGTCGAGCACCCGGACAATTGCATGGCGATGCTCATTGAGATTCTCCTGGGCAATCTGAACATCCATTTCAGCACGATGTTCTTGGAGACATAGATCGGAATGCTTCTCAAACCACCACGGTGTGATCTGACGTTCACATATGCGACACAGCACCGGGCTTGGGGCCGGGTGTTTGGAGGGATCAGGTTCGCTGGCCGCAGCCTCCGCCAAAGTCGTCAAGTAGTTTGCCAACACTTCCGCACCAACACCAAGGGACTCTACCAGCAACGGAGGGAGGTCGATTGTGATTTCTCTCGGTTCCGTAAACGGTCGCAACATCCACATCGTCTGTATTCCAGCCCATTAGTACCCTGTTTAGCTGTTGATCGTCGGAGAAAACCTACATGACCTGTTCCATCAGCCGTACGGTCAAAGACCATGATTCCTTGCCCTTCCATATGAAGGACATCATTGCGGTTCACTTCCTGCTCAGGGGCCTCTTCTCGAGCCTCCAACCCTTGAGCCTCCCCTGTCTCTTCTGCGATCGACTCCGTAACGGGCGGCTCCGGCGAATATTTCAGGACCGAGTCAGGCCCTAACCGAACAGCAAACCGAATGAAGCGGCTATAAGAATCATTCTCCTTCATGCTCTCTATCGTATCGTGGAAGACATTTTTGTTGCCGACCAGCAGATCGGAGATCATCCGTCCTTCTATCGATTCCGGGGAGGTTCCCACAACCTGCTTCCACGACGGGCTGACCCATTTGACACGGCCATCGAGGCCAAGGTCGACAATGACGTTGAGGGTTTGTTCCGCCGCTTCCTTCAGCTCCTCCCGTTCTTCCCGCATATCGTCGAGACTTGGGGAGCGAGAAGGTGAGAATCTCGAATCGATGGCTCGTGCCTCCTGCCGTAAGGCTGCCACGGCCGGAGGCGCGAGGTATTGAACATCGTCGACGCCATTGCCCGCCATGCTGAACAGGCAATGCTGGGAGGGACAATCGAGGGAGTCCGCGGGGGTGGGAGATGGCGACTAGACGAGGTGTGCAGTATTCGAAAAATAGTCGGATATCGAAATCAAACAACTGAGCAGCTCCGAGCCGGACCGTCTGCCGGGCAGAGCGGGTGCCCTTGGATTGAGAGTTATGGATTCATCCGCAGCATTAACTGGCCATGGCTCGATAGCGGGGAGGCAGAAGACGAGTGCGAACGGGCGCGAACGAGCCAGTTATTGATTCCGACCGGACAGCTGGTTTACTTTATGCGTGATAGGTGAAAATTCGACAGGAAAAGAGAGGATAGAAAAAAAGTCCTGGAATCACGTAAGGACAAGAAGGCGAAAAAGAGCAGGAGACGAAGAAAGAATAGCGGCTATGCGGGGGAATGGCGCGACGGAGCGTCAACGCGAAGCCAGGGTGATTGACGGTGTCAACCCCCCGAACGAGGTCGACAAGATAAACTATGGATTCAAAATTGAGGAATGGATCTCTGGGAATTCGAGAGCCAAGCTAAGCTCAAATCCACATAGACCGAGAGAATATACAAGCCAGCAGCAAAAGAAGGATGAACAGGGCGAGGGGATGCGGTTGTCGGTTCTGGTTGATTGGAAACACCACAGGATTTAAGAAAAGGAAACGAAGGGCAGCGAGCAGCGAGAGCCGAAACAGAGACAAGACAGACAGTCAGTCAGTGAGTGTGAGAGTGTGAGATGGCTGGTAACAAAAATGGATTACCGAGCTAGTACGGGAAGGACCCGGCAGTGGAGTGGGCAGCTGCCCTGCAATAGGTGAGAAGTTGGTATGGTTCCGTCACATCCATCCGCTGGCGGGAAAAGCAAGAGCGGAAATCTTACCAGAATACCCAATCAATACCCACCTTTTCAGCTTATCGGAGCCCGACATTAAGATTGAGTGAGTATGAGGTTCGAGGTTCAAGGTTAGGAAGGTTAGGTATTGTAATTGACTTTCTCAACTCAGGTTATTCTCCAACAGAACACAGTCTAGCCTCTACGAATTGAAGTCACATCCCTTTTTTTTTTCTCAGCAGATACACTCCATTCGGTCTGTTGAACACTGAAACTGACTCTAAGAGGCGTCAGTCTAGTTGGGGCCGTTGGTGACGGTGAGGATCCAGTTCGGTTGATAGCATGATTTGACTTACGAGTAGACTCGCCCGTTCACTCACTTGCTCATAGTTAAGTTAGGTAGTTAGTTAGTTACAGTTTGACTAACTAATCAACTGACTGACTGATCCACTTGCTGCTCATTATCAAAGGCTCCGGTCGATCGTTCACACCACGCCTCTCCGACTTAGGACTAGAACAGCTAGCGTTGACTACCTTTTTTTTCCTTCTCCATTGCTGGCCAGCATTGAGTGGTTCCAGCTTGTTATGTTGTGTTGCGTTATATGAGCAATCGATGGACAGACAACTTTCCCCCCTCCCTCCTCCTCCCCCCCCCCTCCCCCCCCCCCCCCCCCCCCCCCCCCGGCCTCTGCGCCCTCGGGGCAAATGCCACACATCCATCGATACAGTTATACTTGGAAACCAGCTAGCTGATTAATTCAACCAACTGATTAGCTTAGCTAGCAGCAGCAGCAGCAGCAATCCATATCACTACGAAGACATGTAAGAATTCTATGTACCGTCAACGAGCTAAAATGCACGGGCTCGGATAGCGTCAGTCGGTTCATCATTTCAGTATCTTGGCTCTTATCGTCGACTGACTCCGACAGTCAGCCATTCGTGGGACCCTCCCAGGCCTTGCTGTTCGAGAAGCAATCCTTATCAAATGATCCCTGTTCAACGCCCGCTTTGCGATTCGACTTTCGACCCCGAGACACGGCTCGTTTCCTAGGATGCCATTATTTACTAACTATCCTGAGTGACAAAACTCGCCATCAACAACATCATAATCATCGTCATCGTCATCATCGGCCAGGAACCAGCAATATTCCCCTCATCTCATTCCCCATCCGCACCCTCCCTGCTGCTGCTGCTGCTGCTGCATCACCACGCAGAATGCAAGCAGAGCCCTTCCCTCGTACTTACGTCGCTCAGATGATGGTTCCCTGGTCTCGCAGCCTGCCTAAGGGATGTCAGTCCGAACCACAGACGACACCTTCCGCAGCCACGAAGCGCCACTCCAGACCCCATCTCAACGGTCGGACCATTTCCAGTTCATCACGCTATGCAATAAATCCCAATTTTCTGGAAGTTCTGTGCAACCTGAAACTTTTTACTTATGGTTCAGCCCTCGCGACGGACTTTGTGGAATGTTGGTGAGGGATAGATAGGGCAGGGGGGGAACTGCGGTGGTCCAATGATCGGAGAAAGCCCTCCACGACCTTCATTTTACCTCGCCTTCCAACGGTGTACGTGTGTTTCCCTCCCTAGAGCCAATCGTAAAACATCATCTGGGGACCGTCAGGACGTCACCGCCCGCCCAAAACGACATTTGATGGACCCCGGTCCATGGAACCAACCGAAAAGAAAGTGAGTCTCATCTACTCCCTCCGTTCCAGGGATCCCTCTTGCCGGACCCAGCCAGCGATCTGCTCACTTGACTTCGCTTTTTGCCCCGTTCGATACATCATCGAGACCGGAACAGGGGATCTGCTTTCTGGGGGAGGATCGACCCAAAAGGTTGGCCCATGGTGTGTCTGATACTATTTGAGGGAGGAAAGTCCGTTGGTAAGCGAGGTTTAGGTCGGCTGCAGTGCTGCGCAGCAGCAGCAGCAGCAGCAGCAACAGTATGCAAGTGGCACGCAGTCCGGCCGAGGGGTGGTCACTGGCCGACGAGACAGATCAGACTTTAGAACCACACTCAAGTGGGGACTATGTAAGTACACGGCAGGTAGGTTGGCATCTGCATTTGTTAAGGATTTACAATTCGAGCGCGTGTTGGATCTCTTGAATGGCCAAGTTGAGGATTGAGTCGTGCAGGGATGGTATTCGCGAAGGGTGATGAGCTTGGACTAACTATATCACCACCATTCAGGCCAATTTACCGTCAAATCTGAGACTCGGCAGATCATGAAACCCTCAAACTCGCTCATCACGACGGGGGGGAAGGTCATGCAATCTAAGTTACACCTCCTGGTCTTATCAAGGAAGCACGGCTGAGATTTTGATGGAATCTGCGGGGTAAAGAAAGGTGGGGAGGGCCCAAAGCTGATTTGATTGATTGACCGATTGATTGCTTGATTGCTTGAACTGGGGCTGGACGGCAAGAGGCAAGAGGCAAGAGGCAAGAAAGCGCATTCCCTGAGCGAGTACGGGAGAACAATAGTTACTGTCAGTCAGTGGAGAGAAGGGCGCAAACGATCTTCTCTCGACTTTGTAGGTACTTTTTTGGTGTCAATTCCTACTATTTATGGATTACTGGCCGCCGCCTCCGACCGCGCATACTACCTATCAGACCCAGCCATGATCAGTCCAAGTTTATCCCCCCCCCCCATCTCCCGCAAAAAGCGTCTCCATCCTGGCCATGGTAACGTTATTTGATGGTTAGACAAAGCTCGATCATAATGATGACAATAGATGTTGATGATTAAAGTGTGGACCTTATTGTCTCACATCATCCTCCCAGATCTGGGGGGTGCATACCATACCTATACGCCACCACTCCCCTTCCTATATGCACCAAATGAGCTGGTACAGGTACACAACGAAAGCAACCTCTTCCAGCCTGCCTCAGCATTCTAGTATGCTTTTTTGATCATCTTCAGGGCTGCATCTGGCTCGTACCCAGCGGAACTTATGATCTCATCTTCTGATGAGCAGGCTGTTGGTTTATTTGAACCATGAAGTACACATCAAAACTAAATAGTACAGTACAGCACTTCTACTCCGCCGCAAACAGGAACCCCCCGCGACAAGGAGCGCCGCCTGTCAATCCTTACTCAAGACAGGGTTCGCAGAAGAGAAGCCGACGTGTGATAAATTTAAACATAGCAGATAACAAGAAGATACCAAAGAAAAAGCATGATCTTCTCTCCATGGTTTGTGGGGGATAGATCATCCAACCTTAGATACTGCCGACGTCCAAAGTAAGAATAACTACAAAGGGCTCTGAACTATGCGGAGTTCTGTACAGTACATCCTACCGGTACACTACCCTCACATCTGCCCTCCTCCTAAAATCTTCACCGTTGTCCCCTCGCATCTTCCCCAAGACCAAGACAATACACCTAATCTCCCCAACACACAAGCGAAAAGCAACACCCCAGAACCAAACCCTTAGTAATAGCACTGTACCTTCCGGCAACCCGTACGAGCACGAGATCATCTGACTACCAAAATTCAAACCCCCCCCCCAAAAGAAACTAAAATAAATTTAACATGTAGTGAATATATACTGCCAAAACCTTAGCAGACCCCACGAACAATAAACATGAGTAGACCACTGCATTTAGAGTTTCTGGTCCTCTCTCTCTCTCTCCTTCCTCCCTCCCTAAGTACAAGTTTAGTACTACATACATACTTCCAGTATTCCATACTTCGTACTTTTTTCTATTATTTTTTTTCTGCCCGCACACCACGCACACCCTCTTCCCCCCCTTCAAACCCATTTCGACTTTTATGCTCCTCGTGCAACGTTGCCCTTCGAGTTTTGGAGTAAACACCTAACCTAGTTTGTTGTATCAAGAGTATGAGTAAAATGCACCTTAACTTAATTACCCAGCACGAATCACCAAGTGCAGATAACCAAATTGTGCCAGGACTGACTTTCTCTTTAACAATTCACACCCAGCTTGCTTGCTTGCTTGCTTCGTTGCTCAGCAACTAACCCAGTCCTAAACCCTTAACACTCGAGTACAGTAATCTACCCTAACTCAATAAAGTCTCCAGGAACAGGAATGTCAACCCACCGACCGGGACCGGCAGTTTGGCAGCTACTTGGTACATTAACTGTACAATCTGGATTTATTGTGAAACCGTTACTTACTACTTAAATGGCTGCCGACCGCCGAACGGGGCAGTACCATACACGTACCTAGGACATTTAAGTAGCTCTTCTCACCCCGTGGGAACGTCAACAGTCACAAAGGGTGGAGGGGGAACGGAGGACGGGGAGAAGCAGAAGGAGGAGGAGCAGAAGCAGGAGGAGGAGGAGGAGGGGATAAGTCAACACAAACAAAGAACCCTACATGACAAAAAGCTTTTCCGTTTTCGCTTCGATGGCGCTATCAACCACCCACCTCATTATTATCACCTGTATGTGACTATACCATCGATGTCCGGTAATAGGATATAATATACAGGAAAAGGAAAAAAAAAAAAAGGAAAAAAAGAAGAGAGGAAGGGAAAATAAAGCTCTGACGTCTACCTATCAATGTCATCAAATCTCGCCTGTGGAAATCGACATGGGAGGATCAGAGAAACAATAGCAACAAGCACGGAATAAGGAAAGGGTGGTAACTACCTGTTAATTACCTAGTACAGTACTGCACATACAAGTGCCAATTCAACCCGATTCTCAAGTACCATACTGATAGCACTAGAGATGGTATGTAACTACAGGTGGGTGCCATCAATCGCGTGCCATACATACAACGCAGGAGAATCATCCTGTTGACAACAGCGGAGAACTGGAATTCGAACCTCCGCCTACTCCATCATCCTACCTATCTAACTAACTCAGCCCTCAGCCCCCAAGCAAAGACTAGTTGATCAATTGAACTCTACTATACCAGGAGAAGAACAAGATCACTATCTCGATATGAATCTCCAACACCCCTGGTCTCCTTAACTCAATCCCTATCTCTATGAAAATTATACCATTCAGATTGCTTCCCACCACAAGCAAGAGAGGGGGGGAAAGCAGATGCAAGTTACAAACGGTCGCACAAATGATACCATCGCAGCCCCCCTCTCCCCCTTCTTGCAAGTATTGTAGTACAGTGCAACTAGCCGAGTCAAAGATACATGAACCTCGTCTATCAACACGTAGGCCTAGGCACTCGATAGACCCCGTGTTGATGCGTGCCGTGCATGCCATCTTCGACCACCGGCCCCCTCCCTCTCATACCTTTTGAAAGATGGGCTCACAAGTTGTTGATCCTCGGAGCCCCCCAAGGAGTATATGAAGCACAATAAAAAAGGACAAGATGGTTCATTCTTTCTCGCGGTGATAGGATGAATTTCTGATCTCGTTCCCCGGGTTGGTCAGGTTTTCTTTTTGAACATCCAGGGAAAGAAAAGACAAGAAACCTTCGGTTCACTTTGGGGTCAATTTACACACAGTCAAGACTACCTGTTCCTGCAATGTCTAGATTCAATAGCCAGAGAACTTGACGTGGGCTGAGGAAAAATTGGCTTTGAGCTTCTCAGCCCACACATTGGGCTATCACATGTCAGATGCGTCGTGCAAAGCTCGTGGGTGCGACCCGATCCTGAGAGATAGTAGTTACTGTACAAAAAGCCTCCACACTCATCCATGGTAATATCATAATTGGTTGATTAGTTGCATATATGTTGGCTAATTGACTGTTTGGTGAGTGATCGCTATTATGCATGATAATGGTGCAAGAAGCCGGTACTCAGGACGTACTTTTGCTGAAGTTAAAACCTATCTCCACTCTGCCCTTCCCTGCCGTTAAACCACCATACTATATACCTCGAATAACCGAAAAAGCAAGAAAACAACGAGGAATGAGCTGATTAGCGCACTAAGACATGACTCTTATTAGTCAACAACCCGGAAATGTCACTCGTTAGAACCGCCTATGATATCAGCTGCTATCTTCTCCGCCAGCATATCTAGAGCAAATCAAGTCAGCATGATTGCATACTTGTCAGGGACATTCTTCTCTCATGGAAAGCGACATACAAACGACCGATTGAGGGTGTCCTGGAGGTAAGAGCGGGAACGCACTTGCGTCCACAACCCTCAACCGACTCACACCAAATACTCTCGCCCGGCTGTCCACAACAGCCATTGGATCATTGCTGGCTCCCATCTTACATGTACAGGCAGCATGATAGATAGTCATGACGGTGCTTCGAATGACTTCAAGGAGTTGCTCGTCGGTTTGAAACTGACTCCCGGGGAAATACTCGTCGCCCTCGACAATCGGAGCAATTGCCTGAAAAGCCTCACGAACTCGTCGATATATGGCAACACAAACTTGTGCATCGGACTCTGTCGCAATCCAATTCGGACTAATTATAGGAAGATCATCTGTGTTGCTAGAGGATATTGTGATGTTTCCACGAGATGTGGGTGCGACGAGCGTGCCTAGAATGGTCGCATATTGTGCCCCGTCGGTAGGCTGGCTGAAGAAAGGGTCCGCAAAGTCACCTGTGTAAAGGGCCGCCGAGATGTACTGCGCATGAGTGCCAGTGAGTACAATTTAGAAGGCCCCCTGAGTCGGAAGACGTACCTCTGCCTCTGGCCAAGTGGGAGCAAACCACGATAGGTGCTGGCTCGTCTCGTCCGAAAAACCTCTGCGCAGGTGCTCTGGAATCTTTTCAAATGCCAGATAATCGCCGCCTGGATTAGTCAACAAACCTCGTCTCTCGTTGATGTATTCAAGGACCTGTTGGGCGAAAAAGGCAGGGTTAGTGGGTACGCTAGTTAGAGTCTGCATAGCAACTCGATATGTAGGCCCGAACATAACATGATCCCACATGTTCTGTCCAACACCTGGAAGATCGACAATCTGCTGTATGTCATGGTCGCCCAAGATATCTGTGGGCCCGATGCCCGATACCATCAGAAGCTGTGGGCTGTGGAAAGCACCTGCAGAAACTATAATCTCGCGTGTGGCTC
Organism: Aspergillus aculeatinus CBS 121060; assembly: GCF_003184765.1. Lineage (NCBI taxonomy): Eukaryota > Fungi > Ascomycota > Eurotiomycetes > Eurotiales > Aspergillaceae > Aspergillus > Aspergillus aculeatinus. The sequence continues at coordinate 344,507 of NW_020291474.1, forward strand.
GCAGAGTATAAATTGATGTCGTGTTGCCGGTGCGAACTACCACTCCTATTGCTTCCTTATTGGAGTTAAAGAGGACCTTCTTAGCCATTGTCTTTGAATATAATCTGGTCTTGGAAATACTGTCATCAATTTGCCCAAAGGCGGTCTCAGAGCTACACCTGGTCCTCTCTGATGGGTGAATGGTCAAACTGCAGTACTGAGCGCCTAGTAGCGTGCCGCTGTTGAAGTCCTGGGTCTCTCCAAGACCTATGTCAAGCATTGCGCGCTCCATCCAGCTGGAAAATGCGACACTGTCCACGGGGTACGATACCTGTAGCGGCCCGCCCTCAGCGAATGCAGCTGGGTTATAGCCCGCCGACGCGTTGAGAGGACGCTCCGCGTTATCGGGAGGCGTGAAGGCGGTCGTACGCTGGAAGAACGGAAGGACACGATCAAAGGTATAACTGTCGTCCTGAACGAGCTCAGCCCAGCGGTCCATTGTGCCAGTGTCGGGTCTGAGTTGCACCCACAATTAGTATAGTGACAAAGGACTAGGGTCACGCAGCAGACCGGTTGTATATCATCAGATTGAGTGCGGATCTGAGTCAAGAAATCAGCATAGCTCTGAGAGGGTCAACATTCAGAAACGTACGATCCACCAACGCATTTCCCTCTGGCATAATGTATATCACGATAATTGGCACCGGGAACACTTTTCGCAACAAATCGCCAGTCAATAGGGGTCGCCGTGTTCACATTCGCTCCAATACCAACGACAGCCATGCCAGGGATCTTCGCTAAAGGATGAGCTGTTTCGTAGAAGTCTCCAGCTTCGACAAGCGCCACGCTAAAGCCATGCTCGGCCAGGCGCGCTGCCACAGTTACTCCTGCAGTACCGCCGCCGGCGACGACATAGTCGAAGACAGCATCGACATCGGGATCGCCTTCCTCTGCACGGTGCAAATGAGCTGCAAATCCGTGAGCTCCTGTGGCTGCGATCAAGAGGTAGAGGACGAGACGTGACAGTGACAGCATGATGCGACGTTTTGAGGTTATGTGATTCCAAGGATGATGAAGGGTAGCAGCAACGACAGAAGCAGCGAGCACCTCGGGCTTATACATGATCGATTACCATAAGTACAGGCAAGAGCGACCCAGTGAGGGGGCACTCATTCCACCCCAGAAAAGCTTCTTCTCTGCCAGAAGAGAAAAGCATACAAGAGTAGTAAGGTAAGTGGGGTAATAAAGTCGGGGTATTAGGGACAAACGGTGACACAATCGAAGATAGAGAATGAGTGCGGTTAGTTTTTCTGTCGATCAGGCCTTCTGCAATGGTCTGCGATTCGTCGCTGCGAGCTTGGTGAATGTCTGCGTACATTGAGCTCACTGTACAACAGATGGAGACAAAAGTGGTGAATGGTTTGTTTGCACCGATGGCTGTCAAACGACCTCCACAGCCTCAGTAGAGACTTTAGGAGATCTTACCCTTCGATTATCATCAAGAACATCATTGATACCGCCGTCTTTTGACATCTATCCTCATCATCAATAGCACTATCAGCTCCACAACCATACTCATCATCGCGCTCCGCTTGGCTCTCTATTCTTTTCCTAGAATACCTATCTCAAACCCCCAGACTCAACACCAACACCAGCACCAACCCAACAACCAACCTCACAATGACAACCTCCAAATTCTGGCTCGAGTTCCCCGACTTCAAGCCTAACCCCCACGCCCCGATCACTGAGGAATTCAAGCGCCTGGCTGCACAGAGGGGCTGGCAGCCGGGCTCCAGGACCTGGCGCAAGCGATGGAACGCCTTCGTCAACATCGAATACGACCGAATCATCGGCAGCCGCCTGGCGTCCCTAGAGGAATGGCGCAAGTTGTGTGCGCTTTTTGACCTGCCTGGACCATTTCCTTCCATCACGAAGTGCAAAAAGGTATGGACGTTCTTCCTGTCCGCTGCAAGACTAGAATAAGGAGAGGAGGTAGAAAGCTCTTTCGCTTTGAGTACAAGAGAGGCTGACAACGGTCGTTCAACCTCCATAGGCATTGTCGACAGTGCATGTCAATCTGGTGGACCTGATCGAATGTCGACAGTTGGACACGAAACCGAAGATCTTCGCCAGCGTCGCGCAGCTTGCGAAATATACCAGGGACACGGGGAAGTTCTTCCACAGGACCCTGGCGAAGCAGGACAAGTTGCTCAAAGTCTTCTTGAGGAAATTGGCCTAGTTGCCCGCGGAGAAGTGGTGTTTCCCAACTGCGCGTTGAGTCCTTCTATCCACGCGCTCGAGATCCCCGTGGGTCCTTCCTGTCTGTACGAATGGCTTTTCGTGTGCGGCTTCGGTTGGGACATGTTGGATAGCAGTAGACAAGGTTGCGAAGCGGTATGTGCGGTGAATCAAGAAAGCCTGTAAATAAGATAGACATATGCTCAGCAGAAAGGTTTATCAGTCAAAAGCATCCGTTCTCTCAGCAAATTTCGACTATTGCTGAGGTTGAGATAAAGACCAGCCTGTTTTCATGCATTAATAATTATGGACAATGTCCAACTAAGATCAAGCGATTTGTAGGAGAAATTCAGAACGTATATTACATAGACTCGATGACCCGATCACAGCGCCTTCTTCTGCCCCTCAAGTCGCTCCCTCTCGACAACATATCCGACTGCGCGAGCAAGACCCTCGTCAACCGGAACAATAGCTCTGTATCCCAGGCGGTACTTGGCCTTGTCACACGAATAGTAGCGTGTCATGCACGAATAGCGCACCATACGTCTGGTCAGTCGGGGAGTCTTACCAAAGAGTCCGAGGACCGTCTCTGCAATCCCGCCGATGGGGCCGAGGGCACTCTCTGGGAGCTCCCACACCTGATGGGGCTCTACCACCTTGCCAGTGAGAGCCCAGGCAGCATGGGTCATATCCCAGAAATAGACCGGCGAGTCGTTGGTGATATTGAACGCTTCTCCATCCACCCGCTCATGATCCAGGGGGCCACCCTGTCCAGCCTCGTAGCGCGCATAAGTCGCAAGCAAGCGGTACGCAGCGAGGGTGTGCGAGTAGGCGACATTGCCCACGTATGTGAAGTCGAACAGGTTGTTGTTGTCTCCCAACTGCATTCGGAGAACGGTCGGCGAAGCCTTGGCAGCGTGTTCCAGGATCTTGAATGTGAATGTCGTGTCCTTCTCACCGTAGATGCCAGCGGGGCGAACAGCACAGGTGACCATTCCAGAGGGCGAGGCGCGGTTGTACTTCAAGGCGATTTCTTCGGCGTCGGCCTACCCGCAACACATGATCTGATTAGCAATTTATTTATGAAACGGTTTGGAGGGGCAATGCCCAGGGGCTTTCGAACGCACCTTGGTTTCTGAATAGTACTCCAGCTGCAATGGTCCCCTGATAAGTGGCCATTCTTCCGTGACATTGATCAGGTCACTCTGCGTATCATGGACCACGGAACTCGAACTCGTGTAAACAAACGCCTTGCACTTTCCGCCCCAGTCGCCACGCTCACCACCCGCAACCTCCAGCAATGTCTTGGTCCCATCGACATTGACCTTGCGCAGTAACGGCTTGTTCCCTTCCAACACGTTCGCGGTAGCGGTGTGAATGACGACGTCCGGCTTGACGGCGCGGAAAACGGACAGCATGGACTCGACAGAGGTGATATCTCCATCGTAGTAGTCAGCTCCAGGAAGACGATTGTTCGTTGTCCGGAGGTCAACAACTGAGACTTTTGCTATGCATCGAGGGTATCGATCACCCAGCTTGGGGTAGTCGAATCTAGTATCACCTTGCGGCTTGGGAAGTGCGACACTGGGATCGGTTTCCGAGGGGAAATTGAGTAACTGGTCCACAATGTGCCACCCGAGGAAGCCGCACCCTCCAACCACCAGGACATTGCCCAATTCGAGAGTAGACCGCTTAGTAGACATGATGGAGGAATGCCGAAAAACAGCCGTACGGGGTAAATGGTGTGGGGGGAGAGGAAAGGAGGGCGAAGGAGACGGAGCGTCGAGTTAGTTGGTTGGGCGGCGTGGACCAGACGGAATACGGATTGGAGGTCCGCCTCCAGAACCTGAATCTCCGGACTGGATCAAAGCTCGGGCCTCCCCGCGAGAAATGCCACACATGAATCGCCATGACTATGAGGCTAACATGATAACGAGACTACCTATCTTTGCATTCTTCTAGTGTTCATTCTGGCATGTAACTGTAGATAAGGCTACTAATGCAAGTAACGGAACGTAAGCTCTTCAAAGAAACAACATTGCAAAAGCATTCTTTTCCCAGCCGCCAGCCACTTTTCAAAATCATGCGCCACTCACAGTAAACACCCATCTCTCCAACATGGCAATGCAATCGCCCGTCCATTCATATCCCTGTGGAATCATTCTCAGAAGCGCGCAAATCTTAAAGTACAAGGGAGAGTTGATGGCACTGAATGTCATTCAGAAAACTATGTCGAAGCCGTGAAAGCCTTTTTCGTCGGAATAGAGTAGAACCTAACCAGCAACCTGGGTCTGTCACGGCCTCGCAGCGCCGACGAAGCTAGGAACATTCAAGCATTACCGCGAGCTTACTCCAATGCTCTCTCAAGTGAGCGTCTCAACTCGCGGTTGTATCTTCTTCGATCCTCGGGCGTTCCCCAGAATAATCGAGAGGCTTCAGGGTTCACTGTTGTTCGTGGATCATAAGGCGGGTTTTCTTCCTCCAGAGCTGCCACGATACCGTCGATATGATATCGCATTTCCTCCGACCGCTGAGGGAAATAACACAAGACACCATCTGGGCTTACACGAACATGGAAGAAGGAAGTTCTCATGGAAACTCGCGGCTGCACTTCTGGAAACTTCGGACTGAGGCGTATATCGATCTCAAATATACCGCCATCCAGATGCGTCATGGGCTTGCCAAAGTAGATGAGCTTCCACACGAACGGATTGTCGTCAACCAAATTCAGGTCGATTGTGAAATTATTCTGGCTTTTCATGCTCTCCATAATCTGTTCGAATTGGCGCTGTAGGTTTACTGCAATGCCCCACTCCTGCTCTTTGGCCACCAGCCCTTCGGCAGACCAGTTGGAGCTTTCCTCATTAAGTGCAGTCTTTATGACCACCAGCCGCTGCTTCAGCTCAGCATAATCGAAGTGGCCGTCCATCGAATTGTTGGCCTGTTCGAAGGGCATCCTTGTGAATTTCTGTTTACGTGGATTTTCCAGCATGGCAGCATCTATTGACTGCATGTAGGCGCTAAAATACCACAAGAAACGTCTCTTGCGAAAATCGACGAAAGGAACGGAAGAGGGCTTGTCTTCCTCCAACAGTTCCCGTTCCTCGTTATCACTGAGTGAAGTACTCGCGTCGCTTGAAGGGGTGATACTCAGAGACGCCTCCAGTGGCTCGATCACCGCAAGTCGAAGTGTCTCGTGGCGGATCTTTATGTAAATTAGAGCTTGGCAGCTACCAGCAAAGTGCGGAGAAGACAGAATTCACCTTTGCAACATAATGTTTCGAGTTTCGTTTATCATGTTCCGACCTTGCAACCTCAAACCCAGGTTCGTTCTCGTAAGGATTGGAGGACATCAGGCTTTGTATCGATATCAGGATCGACTCGAGGCCCTGTGCAGACGACCATTGCTCTTCGCGTGATCCGCGCCATGTTCTGCGATTGACGTTATCAGCCAGGTCTAACGCCGATGGATTGTCAGGCTTCTTACCCAAGGATCGATCTGAGTCAACTTATCAGTTATCAGAACCCTCATGCACTCGCTAGGGGAAACATACAAGCAAACCTTGCCCGTAGCATAGATGTTGGGGTTGAACCGGCACCGGCCACAGTTTGTCGTTAAGGCTCGAACGTTTGGCGGGTGGGTAGGGTAGTCTGCGAATTGTCAGGAGTGAAAATAGTCTTAGTTGGGTAGGCTTGCTGACCTCTCCCAAACTTGATTGAGAACTAGACAGTTGAGACCCGATTAGCACTGGAATAAAAAGAAAGAAGGCAGGTAACGAAGCCTGACCTCGAAGAATCCAAACTGATATGGCGTATCAGGAGGCCCGAGAATGAGAGCATGTACATTTCGGATATCTGAATCATCGTAGTGTACAGCCAGAGCTATGAGAAGACCACAAAGCCCTACTCGTCAGCAAATTTGAACCTTCTTCCAGTGCTCAGGTCCACTGAGGCGTATATGCGCTCATGGAGAGATGGAATACTCACATAGGTCTGCCCCTTGCTGGACCTGTTTGATCTCCTATAATCTCTCAAAGACATTTCATCAGTCAAGTGAGCTCATGACAAACAAAGGAACAAGTATACCCTTGTAAGTCGTAGGATCGCCTGGTTCGACATCCTGACGGGGAGGCAAAGCACGTATAAAGTAGTCGATGAGCTTGTTGGTCGACTAGAACGTTTGTTTGAAGCTATCGAAAGGAGCGTGAGATAGATTTTGATTCAAGTTCGAGCGCGCGCGGGGGGAAAGGTCGATGAGATCAGGATGAGGGGATCTTAGAAACTGTCTGAAAGAAACTGAAATCAAGTGTAGAGAATGTTTCTATCCGAGTCTAGGAAAATGCCTTTCCGAAGTGGGCAAGAGGTTGAAGTGGAAGGTCCCAAAAGGCATTTGCATAGTTGGTGAATAACAGTTTGTTATAGTTAGTGGATAGGTGAGAGTGCAGCTTGTTCTGCCGGATGGGTGGTGGGTGAGTGGGCGAGTTGTAGGCACCGTCGGCGACGGGTGCCTGCCCCGAAGAACAAAGGCAGTGTCTGAACCAACCACTCCTTTATATTGAAATAGTAATTCGACTACAGTACTAGGTACCTTATGATGAAGAAGCTGCAACTGTTACCAGAATCATGCTCATTACACGAGATTCGCATTTGTTTATCTCAACTAATGAAGCCCAGCCGTAGAGCGCAAACACATTGGCCTAGGACTGTTCCCAAGTATATTTACCTCACCGCCCACAAGCGACTATGTGCTACCTTATGTCTTCACCTCCCTTGTCATGTTAGACGAGAGCAGAGGCAATAGATAGCTTATATGTATGATATTGAAGGAAGAAATTAGGAGGCTGTGAGGTGCTGTGTTCTATATGGATCTGTGAGATAATGTCACCTATAGTATAACTAAATATTTTTCTAATGTGAACGCTGTTATGACTTCCCACGACCGCCCCGGCTTTATTGTATAGGAAGATTTCTTAACCAATAGGTCTCGCCTCGTTGTGACAGCATGGTGTCTTCCGCAAGCACTTCCTGAGGTATAGTATCAGAAGTACATGAGCTTACGGGATGTTTTGTCTTCTGTCAAGATGTTCTAGGCTAAGAAACTGCCAACTCGTGCTTTCTGCCTACCACCTGCGATATAGCCGTTCTTGCTTTCTGCGAAGCAAAGGCCGAATCGCGACTCTGAGATCTGAGCCCTATAGGCCTGGAGGAGAGACAGCTGCTAGTAGAAGAGACGTTGTGCCTGTGGGCCGCGAAGTAAGATACGGAGAAGGGGGTCGAAGACATGGAGCGCATAGCGCAATCGGAATGAAGCGATAAGATACTTGCGGGCGGTCGGGAGGCTAGACGGGAATTGAACCAGATTCTAAATCGGGGGGTTCCACAAGGCGAAGCTCGTGAGTATGATTTGCAAAGTTCCTAGACAAGTGTTCGATCGGCCGGGGTGAAAAGCATATCACATAGGGGTTAATTGTCAGGGCAATCATCGTTTACTCCGAGCGAAATCCAAAGATAGGATCCAAGGGGACCACTTATTCTATATTGAGTACTCCGTAGATATCCAGTCTCCACTTTGGCCAGAATTTACAGGGTCTGTTTCTGCCTGAACAATTGTTGCGCTGGCTATTTTTGGCTGACCAGGGGCTTTTTTTAGCCAACAAGACTAAACCATCTGATGGGGTTGTGCCGTTTGTCTGGTGACAACTAAGCTTAAATGATTCTTTAAATTCATCCATCCATGGATTTTGTTGACGTTAAATCCTCTCCAATCCTAGCTGGTAGTCTTCTGCAACTGCCTCAGCCTCAGCCTCTTTCAACCCTTCAGACTGTTGTTGTTGTTTTTTGGGTCCAGTTGCCGGGTAGAGTAATGGATACACAACGCGGGATAGGGGATTCCCACCCGTCCATCGCAGGCGGTGAAAGAGGCGGTAACCCTTCTCACGTGACCGTTTCTAGTGGGCAGAGAGTGCCCAGCAATAATATGGGAGGAGGGCATAGGGGGGGAAGAAGAAAGAGAGGGGAGGAGAGCGACCAAGTGCCCAGCAGCAACAACACCCACCCTCCTCCAAACACGCGATCCCCTCTCCTCGCTCCTATTCCCTTCCACTTAGGTCCCAGAGACCGGGACTCGACTTCCTTTCTCTTTCTTTTGCTATCCAATTCTCTCTCGTCTCTTCCTGGGCTCTGGTGGTCCTCTACAAATACGCCTTGCTGAAAGGGATTAGGAATGGTTGTGATTCCAGACAGCGCACTCCGCCGCTTGTTGGTCTCACTCTGAGCTCCAACCCTTTCCCCATTCCGCTTCCCTCGACGACAGCTGGTTGCGCATCTTGAATCCTCTTTCCCTCGATAATTTCGCATAATCTCCTGTTTTTCCGAGCGCTTTTCTATTCTCGACCAGCTCTAATCTTGCGCCCTGTTTCCCTTGTTTTCTAGTTTCCCCGCAAGTCTCATCTACATGGCGTGAGGAGTGTTGCTACGGAAAAGGTCGCTAACTCCCTTAACGAACCCCGCGCACCAAACTTGGGACGATTACCTCAGAGACTAACGTTGCATACAGTCAAGGTCAACAGTATTTACCTGATAAGCAATCTCGACAATCAGTGCCTCTGCAGCAGTCACATAATACGTCTATTATCTCGTTGTCCCTTCCCCCTCTCCTGTGACCCAGCTTCTCCTACTCCAACCATAGCGGCCGTGCCGTCTACCTCGGGATAGTCCACAACATTCGACTGCAGATCCTGATTTGCCCAATCAAGCCACACCTCAAAGGCATAGTTCTCGACGAACATGCCTCCCGGCGACGTTCCTTTGCCGGACAGCCTCGTGCCGGGCAACGGGGCTGTCCGCCCCAAACTCAACACCAGTGGATATGGCGGTGGTAGTTTTCAGTCGCAAACCCCAACCTCTCCTGCAGACAGTAACATTGCTTTCGACTCGCCTCGCACAAGAACAGGAGGATGGAACGGGTCCACCAATAGCCCGGTCGATGGAGCACAGAACCCAGACGGTCGAATGAGCCGGCGCTTGGAGTCTGGTCACCCTGGCTCGAGAGATCCGTCAACACCAAGAGATCGTAATGGCTACTGGGACAGATCTGCACCACGAGAAAGATCCCGCCCCAATGGCCGACCACCCACGAAGTCTCCTGGCAGCTCGTCGCGGATTTGCAAAAAATGCGGCGAACCGCTCACGGGCCAATTCGTACGAGCTCTGCTTGCAACATATCATCTAGAATGTTTCAAGTGCGAGGTGAGTGCACCATGTCTAAGGAATGGCTGTCGTCTATCTGTTGACACCGTTGGGTTTAGGACTGTGGTCAAATAGTGGCGTCCAAGTTCTTTCCTGTAGATGCTGAAGATGGAAACGGGCAATACCCTCTTTGTGAGACAGACTATTTTCGACGTCTCGATCTTCTCTGTCATGAATGCGGTGGTGCGTTGCGTGGTTCATATATTACAGCATTGGAACGCAAGTATCACATCGAGCACTTCACCTGCTCTGTCTGTCCCACTGTTTTTGGCGCGCAAGATTCATACTATGAGCACGAGGGTAAAGTCTACTGTCATTTTCACTATTCTACTCAATTTGCCCAACGCTGTCATGGTTGTCACACGGCAATCCTGAAACAATTCGTGGAGATCTTTCGCAACGGTCAGAATCAGCACTGGCACCCTGAGTGTTACATGATCCACAAATTCTGGAATGTCCGACTGGCTCCGACCGGCCAGGTCCTGGAGCCGCCTGAGATGGACTTAGACGCCACTGACGAGGAACGCAACAGAGTACGCGACGAGGAAGACGTGATGGAGGAAAAGGTCTACAGAATTTGGAGCATATTGTCCAGTTTTGAGGAGTCATCTGCTGCGTGCATTTCGGATATGCTGCTCCATGTCAGCAATGGCACCTATGTTGATGGTGTTTTTGTTGCAAAAAAGTTCATTGGGCATGTAGACGTCCTCTTCTCTGCCATTGACCAGCTTGCGACAAACATCAAGACACAAGGCATGAAAGGTAAGCGGCTGCGATACACTCGTCTCGCCCTGTTAACAGAAAGACGATCGCTGATCACCAGACCTAGACCTGGCTTATGGACGTGAAGCAAAACTTCTGTGTAAGAAGATTGTTGCCTTCTTTGCATTACTCTCCAAGACTCAGGAAGCTGGCGTGCGTAAACTGGGCGTTACTCAAGAACTCCTTTCACTGGTCACTGGACTCGCTCATTACCTCAAACTTCTCATTCGTATCGGTCTCCAAGGAGCCCTCAAACTTGAAAGAGAAAAGCAAACACCTGAAGGCCTTCACCACTTCCTAGACCACTTGGGAGACTTGGAAGCACTCCGGCCTCTCGACGAAGAAGAGACGACTGCAGATTTAATGGTCGGGGTCGATGTTCTCGCAGACCAGCTATCTGATTGTTGTGCGTCGTGCAAGGAACCCATTGACGATGAATGCGTCATGCTTGGCGATAGCAGGTGGCATATCAAGCCGCCACACTTCTCGTGTGCATCTTGTCAGAAGGATCTAACGAGCACCATCCAGGATTCGCTGTACAATCGGAAAGAAAAGCGGGCATACTGCAACGACTGTGTTACCAAGAATGGTCTTAACCAGGAAACACAGGGAGGTTTCATCCATGTGACCAAACTTCAGCAGTTTATCTTTCTTTTGAGAGTTGCTCTTGCGCGACTCCTCGCCGTTCTACGAGCTGGAGGAACATTCTCTGGTAGGTTATGACGGCCAGTCACTTCGACACCTCACAGAGATACAGAGACACTTACCGTTCGATAGACGATCCCAATGCAGGCCCACAAAGCGGTAGCGACAGTGGTCGAATCCCACCTGGGGGTGAAATGCGCAGGTCAGGCACAAGGGCCAAGTCATATGCAAACGCCGTCAAAGACAGTCCCGAGGGCTCGTCACTCGAACAGACTGTGGGCGAAATGCGACGCTTGCGATCTATCCGGAACGAGCGCACCCTGTCAACAACTTACAGAAAGGCTCGAGCTTCTCGAATAATTGATGGGCCAGAGGGTCGCAGCGTGCGGCCGGGATCATCAGGTGGCGAGGCCTCGGATCCACGGGGCCATGGATTTCAGATTGTAGAGGAAAAAGATGCCAACGGAGAGACGGTCACTGAGCTGACATTTGGCAATCAGGACGCATTGACTTTGGATGATATTCCTAGAATCGTTGCGGCCGAACAAGCCAAGGAACAACGGCCCAATGCTTATAAGCATGCCGGCACCAAGCTTGTTGGCACCACCGAGCCCCTTCCAAAGTACAACTACGGTCATCAGCGTGGCGTTTCGGGTGCAGGTTTAGAGCAGCATCTGATCGAGCAGTCAGGGCGGACTAAGAAGTACTTTTCGGAACTTTCTGCTCTGGAGTACTTCATTGTCCGACATGTTGCGGTCTTGTCCATGGAGCCATTGTTAGATGGGAATTTCACTTTGGAAGAACTTCTCTCGTTGATTGAGTCGCGCAAACCCACGATCTGGAATATCTTTGGTCGAGCTTTCAACAAGGAAGCGAAGAAAGGTGGGAAGAAGAAGGGTGTCTTCGGCGTCAGCCTCGACTTCCTTGTTGAGAAAGAAGGTACAGAGTCTAGTCACGGTGTTGGCCCAGGAGCGCTTCGCATTCCTGCCCTCGTTGATGATGCTGTCTCTGCGATGCGCCAAATGGACATGTCTGTCGAGGGTGTTTTCCGAAAGAATGGCAACATTAGGCGCCTGAAGGAACTCACCGAGATGATCGATAACAGGTATGAACAGGTAGATCTCACCAAGGAGAACCCTGTCCAGATTGCGGCCCTCCTCAAGAAGTTCCTTCGTGAGATGCCAGATCCACTCATGACATTCAAGCTGCACCGCTTATTTGTGGTATCTCAAAGTAAGTTTGATGGCCCTTCGCAGCAATGTCCGGCTTGTTAACGTCGCCACAGAGATCTCTGATCCTGAGAAACAAAAGCGCCTCTTGCATCTCACCTGCTGCTTGCTTCCCAAAGCTCATCGTGATACCATGGAAGTCTTGTTTGCCTTCCTGAACTGGACTTCATCCTTCTCACATGTCGATGAGGAGTCCGGTAGCAAGATGGACATTCATAATTTGGCAACTGTGATAACACCGAACATACTTTATCCCAACACCAAGGCCAGTACCGTGGACGAGAGCTTCCTGGCAATTGAGGCTGTCAACTCTCTGATCACATACAATGATACTATGTGCGAGGTATGCTGTCCAGCTTCTCCTTCGTTTACTGCTGCCTTCTAACAATTTTTCTAGATTCCCGAAGACTTGCAATCAGTCCTGAACGACCCTACCTTCTTCAAAGAGAATAGCGAGGTGACTACCAAAGATATCCTCAAGCGCTATGGGGACATTGCACGAGGCAGTATGTCTCAAAAGCCCCTCAATGGTGGCGAGACTGTCACAATTACCAATTCTACTCGCGGAGCGAACATTCCTACGTCTGCACGCATTGAAACGGACGCCTCCCAAGATGCGGCTTGGCAGGCACAGAGCTCAGTTCGCCACGTCCAAAGCCCTGGGGGACTTGGCCACTCTACAAGCACTGGTCAGACCGGTATGGACCTTGGTCCTGCATCGGCTAAAGATTACCGTGAGCGAAGCACGAGTAATAGCAGCCAGCAAAACACCGTCCAACCTGATGGGCAAGGCCAGCCGATGCCTTACCGACCCCGTCCAGGCGCGGGACCTATGGGTGTTGCGGGCTAAAATAACAGCTAGCCTTTGTTTTCGGCGATGGCACCACACTGTCACTTTTCTGCATAGTCTCGAAGATATTTTCCTGATACAATAATCGCCAATATCTCGTTTGAGCTCCAAAGACTGCTCTTGGCGTATGACTGGGCCGTTCAGCGTTTATTCGATATAACATGGTTGGATGGAGTTTCTTTCACCTTTTGAATTGAGATGATTATCGATGTTTGCCAAAACAGTCGGCTCGAAGATTCTCTTGGCGGATGGTTGTTCTTTTCTTCTTACCTTGTCTTTTGTGCTCTGGCAACTTGAAGCGCATTTGCATTGGCCGTGGGTCCCAGTACGACTCACTGCACCCTTAATTTGCTTTCTACCTCGATGGGCTAATTACGGAGGTCCGTCTGTCCGTCGTGACCTTGTTAGGTTCATATTCTGGGGGACTTTGGGGTCACTCTTGTCCCATCTTTTCCATCTTACCCACCTTTTTCTTTTCTCGCCCGTTGTTATCTCAAAGCCTTGCCTTGCAGCCCTTTGCGTTTTCACAGCTCGAGACCCAAAGCATACAATGCCAGGGGCATTTCCTTTCTTTCCCTTCCCTCGATTTCTTTTTCTTTTCTTTCTGATTTCTTGAACACCATGGTGTTTCGCAATCTTGTGCCTTACTAACTCCCATTCCACTGTCGTGTGAGATTATCCTGAGTGGGGCGCACTAGCGAGGAGAGGGCAGCTTTCTTCTTCTTTACTTTATTTCATTTTCTCAGGCAGTTCCAGATTAACTGCGAAGATACCTGTGCCGAGCCATACGATATTTCCTTTTCTCTTCTTCTCTTCTACCTTTTTTCACTTTCTTCATCCCTTCTCTTCTATATCCATTCTGTTCCACTTTCTTCCACTCCAAAACCATACGACCTAACCCCCAGCTGATATCCCGACTTGTTTGTCTCTTTTTTTCTTCTCTCCAGCATCCCATGTGATGTCTTTCTATTCTCTCGTCCCCTCTTATTTCCCTTTTTCTTTTCTCATTCAGCCCCCGCCTGCCCTCATAAAAAAAGAGGTGTAATTTACTAGCGACTATGAATGAAAGACATTATCATAGTAGCTGCCACTTTGATAGGCTTGACAGTGTGAAATTATGAAATTTAGTGTTCCATGCTGAGAGCGGTTTTAATGCTGTCAAAGAGACATTGAGGCTAATTAACAGGCAAATGCATGCTGGATCCAAGTAAACACAGTCGTAATTCAACAAAGACAAACATGACACCTGGTAATGTCTCTCGATAATTGATCCGATGCATTGGGCAAAACCAAAACAACGATAGAAGCTGTAATTGACATGAAAACTCCAAATAATTTACCCCAAGCCCCCTATACGCCTTCGATACCTAAAATTAACTCCTGAATCGCACGCCCCCCGGTATCAAGCACAACACCACGCGGAACTCCAATCATATACAAAGCAACAATGGAAGGTATCAAAATGACTTAGGTCGCAAGTAAGAACCAAAGGCCGGAAGTCAGGTTCCTATCAGGCTCGCTTGCGCAGAACCCTCCGGCCGGCTGCGGGGGCGGCTTCACCGCCGGCCGGGGTGGTGGCTCGCTTGGTCGTTGTTCCTGATGCGGCGTTGCGTTTAGCGGCGACGGCCGCGGAGGCTTGGGTGCGGCCGCCCGTATTCTTCCGGGTAGCGGAGGAGGCAGTCGCGGACGCAGTGGCACCACCGGCGGTCTTCTTGCTGCCCGTGAGGGTCCGGGTTGGCTTGGCCGCCACGGTGGTGCCGGAGGAGGCGGACGAGGAGACACTGTCCCGGCGGTCGACCTGGCGCGTCGCGGGCCGCGGCAAGGGCGAGCGCAGGGTCTTGCTTGTCGTGGTTGCGGCGCGGCTTGCCGGGCGTCTGGTGGCTGCTTGGGACGAGGGCCTGACGACGGATGTCGAGGGCGCGTTGGTGCCGCGAACGGACCGCAGGCCCGGCATGCTGGCGGAGGTGCCCTTGAGCGGGCTGGAGGGCTTGAGGGGGGACATGGGTCGGGAGAGGTAGGACGATGTGGGGTGGGGGTGGTGGTTGGGTTTCTCAGGCGAGGCGACGCGTAGAGGGGATTGAGGGTACGTCCGCGAGTTCGAGGTCTTGGGCGACAGGATCCGGTAGTCGTTGGCGCCCCTCATCTCCTGCGACACCACCCGCGAGGTTCCCGCTGCTGCTCCGGGTTTGGCCCGGCGTTTGGGGTTCTTGAGCACGTCGAGCGACTCTCCGCCGGGGGCGGGCGCGTTCTCTTTATCGGAATAGATGCCCTCGTGGCTGGTTTTGGGGGGGGGAAAGGGTCAGTGAATTGAACCACCACGATATCGAGCCCCCCTTTCCCTTGGGGACGACTCGGAGAGAGTATATCATCTTACGCCGTACCTTTGTTTGCGTACCCTGCGGGAGCCGGGACTGGCAGTCGTCGCTTTGCGCAACCTGGGGCTAGCGGAAATGGTTGCGAAATTCCGGGATGCTTTGGCTGGGCTGAGCAGCTTGCGTGGGGATGTGTTCTCTTGGTGTGCTCTCATGTGTTTCTCGAGTAGTTCGCCCATGTTGGCTCTGCGGAGTGCGATGGGAATTCGGTTGATGCGTCGCTCGATCCGGGCGCGTAGGTCGTTGGCTTGGAGAGCATACTGAGCACGGAGTTTGCGGGCGCGTTCGGTGACTGCGACAGCGGTTAGTACCGGAATTGAGGGATGAAGATTGTGCTGTCCTTGGAAGCGTACTTTCGAGCTGGAGGTTATCAATGAGAGCCTGTTTCTGGTTGCGTGTAATCCGAAGCTTCTTCTTAGGTGGGCTGTTGGTGGGTGTGATGGCTTCCTCGTTGTGGGACGCGTCCTCGGGGGACTTGCGTTTGGAGGCAAGGGACGCCATTGGGATTGAAGTAGGTTGCTAGCGATCGCTGGACTGTAGACGTGCAGGACATTCAATGCAAATTTCAAAGGCTGGAACGGAGCCAGAAGGATGATTGTGTCGAGAAGTGCGTCTGAATTGAAGGGAGGGAGGAAAGCGGAAGAGTTGGCAGGCGGGAGAGAGTGTGTAAGAGAGAGGATAAACAACCTTGATTGAAGTGCTGACTTAATTCGTGGTTAGCTCCGACCGGGAGAGGGTGTGACATCTTGCACTGCAGTCCCCGTCCCGTAAGTTACCTCTCTCTCCAGCACCGCAGCTCTCACTCTCCTCCATCAATCTTCATCTTCATCCACCCCTCCAATCATTTCCTCTCCATCTACTCACAACGTCTTCCTATTTTCGGCATCTACTGCGCCTAAAGCTATCACCTACTGTTACTTATATCAATCACTGCCGTCGTTCCTAGTAACGCCAAACCCTCGCCAAGATGGAAGCTACCATGATCATGTCCGTTCCTCTCTTCCACCCCTCCCTCATCTCAAGCTTCGTTCACCCTGGCTAACAACCCATGCAGTGTGGACAACAGCGAAAGCAGCCGTAACGGTGATTACACGTAAGTACCGCGAAGTCTCAGCAATGGCCATCGAACCTTCTTCTCTCGTTCCGACCGCTGACAGCTGAGCTGCCAGATCGACCCGATGGCAAGCACAGATCGACGCTGTCAGCGTCATTCACACGACCAAGATGCGCGTACACCCCCAATCCGCCGTCGGGCTTATGAGCATGGGAGGAAAGGGTCCCGAAGTCCTGTCGACATTCACCACCGATTTCGGTGGTATATTGGCTGGTCTGCACCGCACGAAGATCGGTGGCACTGCCCACCTTGGCTCCAGCATACAAGTGGCCGGTGTATGTCTTACAATAACAACAACTTCCCACAATCACGATGAGTATTCAAAGCAGCTAACCGGACGGCAAACTACAGCTCGCCCTCAAGCACCGCTCCGAGAAATCCCAGAGACAGCGCATCATCGTATTCTCCTGCTCCCCCATTGAAGAAGACGAGAAGACGCTCGTGAAGCTCGCCAAGAAGATGAAGAAGAACAACGTGTCCATCGACGTGATCGCCTTCGGAGACCTCGAATCCGACCAGACCAAGAAGCTCGAGGCGTTCGTCGAGAACGTCAAGGGTGGCGACGGCTCCCACCTGGCCATCATCCCGCCCGGCGACAAACTGCTGAGTGAAGAGCTCCAGGCCACGCCGATCCTGGGTGGTGACGGCAGCGGCGCCGGTGGTGGCGCCGGTCCGGACGGCGGGGACGGGGGCTTCAACTTCGAGGATGCGGCGGAGAACGATCCCGAGCTGGCCTTTGCCCTGCGTCTGTCCCTCGAGGAGGAGAAGAACCGACAAGAAAAGGAGAAGCGGGATCGGGAGGAACAGGAGCGCAAAGTCAACTTGGAGGGTATTCCCGAGGAGGGTGGTGAGGGTAGCGGAAGCAAAGACAAGAAGGATGACGGTGACAAGATGGACACCGCTTAATGTGTGAGGAAATTCTGAAATGATCCTCGTGGATGACCTCCTTTTTTTTCTTCTTCAATCTCTGATGCATACCCGGCGTTCCTTCTGATGTGTACTTGCGTTAAAGTTTTCTCTGGTTTTTCTGCTTGGTTGTAATTGTAGAACGTGGGTTCTAGAGTCGACCCCCCCGCCCACACGACAATCCTTTTGAGAAAGGCTTGCGGTATCTATATGGGAATTCTATAACATCATAATCGTAGTCCTATGCCGGAGAGAACCGCGACGCATATATAAAGAAAGAAAGAAAAAAAAACGGAATTGATGGACGAACGCCTCCCACGAAAGAAGAAAAGTAAAAGGAACACGATACACCAGTGCAATCATTAAAAGTTTCCGTCGGCGAAAATCGACTTTGAATCACGCCCAACAGGAGGCCAATCATTTTTCCTCTTCCCTTGTTATGACAACAAAGGCAAGAATGATTTCTATTGAATCAGAAATCCTCACGTCCGCCCGCGCAACCACCCATTCAGATTCCGATCAAACGCCTCGCACCGCACCGGCATCTCCAACTGGTAGAACGGGTTCTTCATGACGAAGTCGGCGTAGAACTCGTAGATCTTCTTCATCACCACCTCGATGTTGGCCATGTGCGGGTCCGTGAAGAGGAGGAACTTGGTGCCCGTCAGCGTCTGGAAGCACGTCAGCCGGAACTTGTCCGTCTCGAGGGACTCTAGCCCCGTCGCGGGCACGCCGGGGATCGGGTACGTGTATGAGGTTGCGGAGACGGATGGTGTTGTCGCTGCCGCTGTTGTCGTCGTCGTCATCGGGGTGGAGGTGCCCGAGGGGGAGGCGAGGTTGGAGGACGCGCTGGTCGGGGTGGAGGATATTGCGGTTGGAGCGAGGAGGGGGAGTTTCGGGGTGATGGTGCGGGTGATGGCGTGGACGCTGTTAGAGGTTATTTAGTTTCGTTTCTTCTAGTCCTAATGTACAAAGCATTCGTCTCTCGGGAAGAGGCGTTTGGCACCAAGGTCCATCCATACCCGTGAAAGGTTCCGGCGAGAACGAGGTAGTCGTTTGTCGAGAGCTTGCGGAGGCCCGGTTGGAATTCGCGCTGGTAGATTAGACCTCCGGCTTTGTTGATGATGATTAGGGAGAAGACGGTCCTGTTTGGTTTTGAGTTAGCTGTTTGCCTTTCGATGGGGTGGGGAGGGAAGGGGGAATTGGGAGTTGGAGTTTGGGATTGTGGTTGCGACGTACATGGTGATGAGGGGGGAGGGAAGAAGCTATGTCAGTCGTAGGAGTAGTATCGGACGATCTTGTCCTTTTGAGTGGTTTCAGGATCTGCGGTCATACGGCATCACAGACGCTTTCTCTTCGATTCTTGGCAATTGATGTGTAGAGGACGAAAGATCTTATTTTGTCGTGATTTCATATCAAATTGTTTGTTGTTCTGATCATTATACCAGGTGATTATTGCGGAGGTGTTGTTGGCCGCCGGTGTCTTCCACTGCGGCCGTCTCGCTCACCGCTTTCGATGGGAATGTCCTTTGGGTGGACCTCGAAATAGCCCGCGGTTTTCTCCGCACTTGCCCACATTGAATGCATCTCCTGGGACTTTAGCGGAGCCCTGCATCGAGTCTGCAAGTCTACACATCTACATGGTGCACATAATTGGTCTTCTAGGAAAATACAATGGTCAAGGATATGGCCCATTGACCGGAAATCTGAATTGTCATACACGTCAACGTGATGAATTGCGTCTAATCATAAAGAACTCTCAATGGAGAATTGAATCACATGCGGCATCATGACCGGACAGCCACGACGTCTGTCACTTCCACGATATTCTATATCAAGCAATAAGTTAGCAAAGACAGAGTTCCCACAATGCATCCGCCTTCATATACTCGGGAGACAAGAGATAAGAAACTTACCGGCCGCCCCTGCACCACATGCTCCGTCTCAAACGACCGAGTCGTATACCGCACCTCCCCCTCCCCTCCCTTACCCCCAGCCCGCACATACTCCAGATAATCCGGCGCGCCGGGAATATCCGTGTTATCCGCAATGACCTTCGACCCGACATGGAACAGCGCCAGCTCCTCACACAGCTGCAAGTCCGAGAGGTAGAACTTCTCCCAGTGATCGAAGAACGCCATGTCGACGCCGCCGGGGGCGATCTTGCCTCGCTCGACCAGCCCCCGCAGGGACTCGGACGCGGGTCCCACCAGGACGTGCACGACCTCCTGCAGGCCCACGAGCTCGATGAAGTCCCGCGCCACCTGGGCGATGGACTCGCTCACCTCGAAGGTGTAGATGTGGATGTCGTTGTCCGCCGAGGGCCCGTGCAGGTCGCGCAGGATGGCCGCCCACGCGATGGCGGAGCAGCCGACGTAGGTCCCGAACTCGATGACGGTCTTGGGTTTGGGCTGCATGGACTCGAGGTGCTGCTTCGCGACCCGGAGCTTGGTTTCCTTGAAGTTCATGAGGTGTCGCGTCTGGCTGTATTCGTCGAGCGCACGGTACAGAGCCCATGGGTTGTTGCGGTAGGGCTCGGTCGTGGGTTGGCTGAAGATGTGGGCGTGCGCGGCTTGAGCGGCGGCTTCGGGAGACTTTTTGTTCCAGGAAGAGGTTAGATTTTCTGGGGATGTTCTGTAGGTAGGTAGGTAGGTAGGTAGCGGTGGGTGGGTGGGTTGGAGACTCACGTGCGGAGGCATGTTGGTGGGATTGGTGTGTATGAGTTGGTCTTGGGTACAAGTGGTTGGTGTCGAGTCAATAATAGGAAGAGCTTGGGCTTTGAGCGTAGAGGCAGTGTATTGGAGGCTGGTGATGACCGTGTCTATTGTGGACATGAAGCTTTTATACACGGCTGCTGGGCGATCTGCAAATGCAGACGGCGGTGACCTTCACCTGCCATCTTCGGTTCTGAGGTCAGTGGTCCACCCTATGACGAACGCCTTTCTATCTCCGAGAGGCGTATTCTTTGGCGCTTTTGACTGGCCCTATACACACAATTCCGAATGGACAACATGAGACCATTCGTCACGACCATCATTGAAGCCTCTGTGGTGGATATCATTGCAGGAGACTAGTACTAAAATGAGTTCTCCGTCCGAGATTCTCGGAGCTCGGTACTATATAAAGTAAGCGAGACCGAGATCTTATCGCCGAGGAATCCCACCGCCCACCGCTGCATACAAGATCCACCTCGGCTCGACGATGAGATGATCGCCTTACGTCGGAAGACTCGGACGTTGTGGCAGTGCAAAGTGAAGGCAACTTACCGAACGGCTGTGAGGCCTGTAGAAACGAATCTATAGCTTGACTGTGTAGTTTTGATTCACCCTGTAGAGACAGTTCGCAGTATTGTACACATTACTCCTCCCGTCGAGGATTGACCAGCCCCTCATTATTGAACTCATATCGCGTCTCCGCATCCTAAACCGATAAAAGCGTCAGTCAACCGCCCAGCAACAACTGCATGCCAAACCCTCATCCGAAGAACGAAAAAGAGCGCCACTCACCCAGTATTCCTCAAACCCCACGCCGGCACAAACCTCCTCATACCGCAGGATCTGCGGCGGCGCGCCGACCGTAAAACTCCGCTTCAAGCCCTCCAGCGCCTCGCGCGTACTCTTCAACCGGGCCGCCACCAATGTCCAGGGATACGCGACGGCCGCGAACCCCAGGCCCGCCAGCTCCGTCGCCGAGAGATTCTCCGTCCTGCCGCCCTCGATGATGTTCGCCAGCATAGGCACGTCCAGCTCCGCCACACAGCGGCGCATGGCCTCGCGGTCGGGCAGCGCCTCGACGAAGATGGCGTCCGCGCCGATCGCGATGAATTCCCTCGCCCGGGTCATCGCTTCGTTCCACCCGTGGATGAGGGCGTCCGTCCGCGCCAGGATGAAGATGTCCCGGCCCTGGCTGCGCGCGTCGACGGCGGCTTGGATCCGCGCGTAGGCTTCGCCCCGTGGTACCACTGACTTGCCTTTGGTGTGGCCGCAGCCTTTTTTATTTGGTGGGGGATGTTAATTTGGTGGTTCATGAGGGTGGGGAGAGCTGGGTGGGACCGCGGGGAGGGGGGTGGATAGGGACGTACGCTTCGGCCAGGTCTGATCCTCGATCATGACGCCGGCGGCCCCCGCGGCGGCGAAACACTCGACCGTTCGTTTGACGTTCATAGGACTACCGTAGCCCGTGTCCCCGTCGACCATGATAGGCAGGTCGGTGACGATGCGGGCGGTCTCTTGGATCTTGTGGCACATGTCTTCCATGGCGATGTACCCGGTGTCCGGCAGGCCGTGGGCGCTGGACACGGCAAAGCCGGAGAGAAAGATGAGTGGGAAGCCGGATTCGGCGACGAGGCGCGAGGAGAGGCCGTCGTAGGTGCAGGGAAATGCGAGGATGGTGGTTGGGTCGCGGTGGGAGGTTTGGAAGAGGGTGCGCAGGTGCGAGGCCTGTGGACTGGGCAGGCGGCCGCGGACATTTTGAAGGGTGTAGGTGAGGGTTTGAGGTTTGGCTTGGGAGCCTGGTGGTGATTGTGAGGCTGTTGCTGTTGTGCTGTGCTTGCTAGCTGAGGGGTGGGCTGGTTGAGTGTGATTGAAGGGGTACGGGGTCATCTTGGGCCGGTATGACTTGATTCTGAGGGTCCGTGAGATGTAAAATGTGTTGAAGTGGCAGAAGATACAGACAATGGTTTGTGGTAAGCATTTCTTTTGGGTGGTAGTTTTGTTGTTCAACCTGTTGATGTCACGGCGGGGGATGCTGAACACATGACTGCCGATCCATCTATAGCGGGGGTCATCCACTTCGGAGTATCAATGCTGCTGTGTAGAACACCACAGTCGTTGGCCCTGGGTTGAGAGCAGCACAGCTGTCCGGGGAGAGGCATTCCCCAACCATGAGCGGTTAGTACTATAATGTGAGTTTGGCGAATTCCTTTTCTGTCTCGTTGGGGTGATGTTGAGAAGTTAACCAGCTGACGTGGAATCGCAGTCTCGAGACGAAACCATGAATACCATTGTGCCTATTCTGTACCATGAAAAGATAGCTTGGCTACATCAAGGTCAATCTACCGTACCACTGCAATCACATTTGACACATTGTTATTCTCCTTTCAGGCGACAGCCAACAGAAACAATTGGAGAGCTCCTTGGCAGCATGACGGACATTCATCCACTTAAGATACCAGGTTTCGATTTCAAAGCATCCCGATGACGACTGAGCGCGAGGGGCTCCTATGTCGAGGCCGCTAGTGTACGGGGAATACCAGGATCCGCTGGAAATCCATATTCTAGAAGACCTGGAATTCAACCAACGACCAGAATACCGGCCACCAACACGTGGGCACATTCCGTAGGCCCGACGATAAGCCAAACCGCGTTCTTCACCCTGTCAGCCGCACGGACGGTCTGCGTTTCATGAAGAGAGTCCAAGCGGATGGAATCAGTTCGGGGGCCAAACTCAGGGACCCGCCGCGGGAAGTCATGCTCTAGAAACCGGTCGCCACGTGGAAACCGGTGTCGTTTGGGCGACTGGGCGATCAGACCATGCTGGTTTTAGTCCGGGGCTAAACTGGGCTGTTGAACAGATTGTCACTGCTAGGTTAGTCGGTGGTGGGTCGAGTCTAGTCTATGGGCGAATATCTATGGTATGTGTGGATGACTTTGGGGAAACGTAGATTTATGTGTATGATGTATCGATTGATATGCTAATATATCTCTTTCCTTCTTGCTCCAAGAGTGGGTATTGGGTATTGGTAGACAGCGTGATCGCACAGACAGACAGTAAAGAAAACACCATATACTCCTCTTAACCAAAGATGTGAAATACAGGATATCAGGTCGTAAAGTGTCGTCATCAAGAAAGGGGGGACTGGCATAAATTAAACCGATAGAAGTGCAATAGCCTGAGGCATCAGAGAAGGGGAGAAGAGAAGCCAGCAGGGCAGGAGAATTCATCTCCAAGGGAAGGGGCATTTAGTTAGTCTTGTCACAAAAGACAGCCAACTTCAACTCTCCGTCCACCCTCCGGATGATGCCCTCCTCTATAGCCCACTGCCGCAACAACAAATCCTCGCTTTCCTGCTCGAGGTTGTCCTTTTCATAATGGCGACCAACGTGCTCCATTCGGTCGTTCCAACTGTGTGCGCCAACAAATTCCTGTCCACAGAAGCCGCACTGGCTGTGAAGAGGGGGCTTGCGTTGCTCGTGCCAACATCGTGCCCGCACAGCCTCCAGGCTCTGCTCAAACGCCTCCCGTTCTTCTTCGGTCTCGGGCGACTTCCGGTTCCGGTACACCCAGGGGGCATGCATGCGACGCTGGTGCTGAGTGAAGAGGTCTTTGCGGTTGAAGTCATTGACCAGGTGAGATTCGTTGTATGCGAGGGGCTCGTGCGGTGAGCTGAGGTTTCTCTCTTTGCTCAGGTTGTCCAAGCTACAACGCCCCACATCGCATCGGAAAAATCCCAGTTGAATGTGCTGAGAGATCACATGTCGCTTCCACTCGTTCTTCGACACGAATGTGCTGGGGCAGCCATAGTGTGAAAAGCTGCAGGTATATACTCGACTGGGTGGTGGGGTGTTCTTCTTCGCCGTTGCCCTTGAGCCAGCACGGGCGCTCGTAGTGGTGCTTGTCTTGCTGGATGGCTTTCGAGTCGGCTTGGCGATGCGATTCTTGCTGGCTTTCGGTGCTTTTCGTGGTTTGACTTGGAACTTTGGCGAGTCACAAGCGGCGCGCTCCTCCTTGGCCGGCTGGCCACAGATCGACATCTCAGTTGTGAAACTGGTCTCACAGTTCGAGAAGGCCCCCTGATACGAAAATATGGCATGCGTGCTCGGTAAGGGTAGTTCAGGCTCAATCTTCACCATGGACTCGGGTTCTGGGTAGATTTGTGAAGGCGTCACCAGATAGTCAACAACAGCGGGCGAAGCGCACGGCTCATATGCAGATGGAGGTATCATGACATCGTCACAGGTATAAGGAGGAGACATATAACATCCCATATTCATCCAGTTCGTGTCGTTGCACTTGGGACTTCCCAGCGCCGGCGAAGAGGTGGGCTCGCTGCTCCAGGGAGACGAGAAGCCTGTCGTGAGAGTGTCGATATCATCTCCCATGCTCGTCCAGGACATGTTAGATGTGGGATAAAGGCCTTTCATAGGGATAGCTTCCGGAGTGAGATGAGGTTGGAGGCCTGAAGGATGTTGACTCATCGTGGGGTCCGTATACGACGACTCATACTTGCAAGGGTACAGTTCATAATCCTGGGGAACACTAACCCCGGGTGCTGGTTGGGGAACATCGGAGAAGGCTGAGAAATGGTCCATGATATGGAAATGAAGAAGCAAGCAAGAACTCGCTTCGAACTATAGATTTGTCTGTACACAGGACCACAACACAGTCGGGAAAGAAAATGTTTGGCTCCATGTGTCGCGGCAGCCAGGGGCATTTATCTTTCAGCTGGACGACCACATGGCTATGATACGGGAAATGGGGCACTGTAGCCCGAAAAGAGCCCAGAGTCAAGGCCATTGTTGAGCCGCATAGGCTCAATGGGCCGGGCGATTATTCGTCGAAATTGTTTGCGGGATGGATTGATGATTCCATGCATTTTGAGAGACCCAAAGCAGGAAACCCCTGCAGCGGCATCTAGCCCGGGCTTCAGGTTCTGGACATCTGGACGATCCATTTTCATTTCCCATTTCCCAATATACTTTTCTTGACACTAACGCTCAGTTCAGTCACGCTATGAAGGGGTCCCCCCTGCCAGTTTGTTGGGATTATCGCGCACATCTTTTCCTGAGAAGTCTCTGGAACAAAGCAAACCGTTGTTATCATCTAAATTTACAAATTTACTGCACAGAAGGAAGCATTCCAATCCCTCGTGGCTCGCACAGCCCAGGTTTCATGCGTGCACATTCCAAGTTTCCACTGATTGATTGGATCTGGGGGGTTGCTTCCTTCTGTGCCCGACGAGTCTCCCCCAGAGCCCCCAGAGTGCCTGCCATTCAGCCTCAATTTAATTGATAGGCAGTGTTGCGCTAAGTCGGCGTTAGCTGGGCCAAACCATACCAACAGGGTTTAGTTAATTTGACTTGTCGGGGGCCAAAACCCACCCCTGGGCCCATCTGCCTGCCAGCGTTGACTTATTATCGCCTCCGCACCAACCACAACCTTCAATAACGAGTCATTGAGCAAAGTCGGTATCGCTCATGCAGGGGGTCTCAAACAGGTAAAAATCCACAGCGATCATCACTTCGTTCAGCTGCGTGGTGACTATGACTGGTTGCCTCTTTGCGCACCTGTTGGCTTTTCCCCGGGCGCGATTTGACCCTGTCGGCGAGGCACGCACCCACCGCATCAACCCGCGCCACGCTGTCTTTTGATACGCTTTTGGCATGCATGTCCCACCTGGAAATAATAATAATAATAATGACGCTCCGACCTCATTCTCCAGGCGTACCGTTACCCGCTAAACGTCTGACAGGCTCACGGATCGTGTGTCTTCCGTTAGCACCTTGGTCATCCTCTTGAGATGTACGGAATAATTATTCTCATCATTATCGTGACTCGCCAAGGATTCCTGATATCATCCCTTAGACATGGCAAAGGGTCCACATTTCTTTCCCCCTTTTACAACCTTGAAGTATAGTTGAACATTCGGTATGCTTGAAGCAGCGGTTGCTCTCCACTTCGTCCTATTTTCTTTTTGGGGGCCAAATTGGTTCCGATGGACCACGCGACAACTCCCGCGCTATGCAGCGATTCGACAGATCGGTATCTCTGTTATGAAACCAACTAACGGGGGGGGGGGGTGGTTGAGGATCGACCTGGGCTCGACTATTCACACCATAAAGGGAAAGGTCAGATTGGTGATTATCAGAAGACGAAGGTTTCGCGACCGATGGCTGAATATTCATCATCGTACGTTTTAATTTCGACAATTTCGAGAGACCGGCAACTAGATACCTCGAGGCGTTCATCGGTGGCTGAGGGGTTGGCTGTGCTGGGAATGCATCCGACCGCTTCGGTGAGTATACACAGGGATCATGGATATCTGGCAAGGCGCTTTTCTATCGCGGTACGACATCGGCCACCGCTTCTTTATCCTGTCACTGCAATACGTAACCCGTAGGGCTCAAGGAACTTTCGGAAGAAATCCGGGTTTCTTCCTTGTCCACGGCGGTAAGATGTGGTTCGGAAAGTGGAAAAGAAGCGGTGCAGCCCCAGTGACTCCACCACTGCAGCTAAACTGACTCATAACTTACTTCCTTCCTGCCTGTCAGTTGCCGCAGCTCAGCTACTACCTAGGTATACTCTGTAGATGTGGAAAGTGCCTTTATTATTATTTCCCATCGGAGGCATTTTGCTTTCCGTTCCTCGCAGCCCATTGGTTTGTTCGTGTAATTACATCATTCTCTTTCTCCTCCCGTTAACCCCGTAAGGTACCTTATCGTGACTACTAGCTCAGTATCATCATTCTCGTTGATTCCCCCCCCCCCATCCCAGCTGAACGTTCCGGGCGAGTTCCTCCCAGGCAGTTTCCGAAGGGGACGGACGCCCCGCGACAAACGCGCGTCTCATGCGAATCATGCCTGTGGGCGTGCAGCATCTCGAGCAACCCTCTTTTGATCCTCGCCTCTTCGAATTGACATCATTTCCCGTGTCACCGGGTGACTGCTGACCACTGCTTGCTTGCTGCTTGCTTCCTTGCGACGCCCGGTCTAGGATGATCCTGTGTTGGGACGTCCCATAGAACTAATTCCCCGTTGTTTTTTTTTTTTGGCCCAGGGACTGGAACTTACTGGGAGCCAGCAGTAACTTAGCACTAAGCTCGACTGTAGATATGTACGGTACTGTAAGTTACCATGTATGTCACCGACCTCAACGGGGAACCACTGCTTCTAAACCAAGCCCAGATAAGATACAGTTACGAGGGACCGGACTTGCCCCACTCCTACCGCCCGCCCCATCCGTGGAAGAGACAGTTGAAAGGTCCACACCATAACTTTGAACTGCACTGACCTGACACTTGCCATTTACCTACACGGACACTGATACTCCATCAAAAAGAGACGAGTTGCTTCTATCTCCTAAGACCGAAATGGAGCAAGACTCTAGCTGGCCCACCCACATCACCCCCATAAACATACAGTACAGCCACAGACACAGCCCCAAATCCTCACCAAGACCGAGCAGAAAAAGAAACCCCAACAAACGAGCCGATTCCAAACCATGACCAAAACACCTACCCCTCAGCAACAAGCAAGCAAGAAAAGTCAATCACTCCTGCTTGACCTTCTTCCCCCACCGCTTCGGCACCCGCACCAACCAGTACAGGAACACCGCGGCCGCCGCATTGAACACCACGTACACGAACAGCAAGCCGATGTTGCGCCAGCGGTCGGCGAACGACATGCTCAGCGTGGCCAGGAACTGGTCGGTCGTCGAGTAGGCGCAGACGCGGCAGGTGGTCGTGTCGGACGGGTTAAGGAGGCGGGCCTGGGCGGCTGCAACCCAGGGCCCGAGGTAGTCGGCGCAGGTCTGGTTGGCGGGCGGCGGGATGTGGAGGAGCTCGATCTCGGAGCAGTTGACCTCGGCGCCGGCTAGGCCCACGCTGAGGATCGCAGAGACGAGGTAGGTGAAGGGGGAGACGCGGTACATGAAGATCCAGAAGCGGGGGAGCGCGGTCGGGGAGGCGAGGACGCTGATGAGTGAGTAAGGTTTGCGTTAGCGTGACTGATCCTGATGCTGATACTGGTTCAGATGGGAAGGGGGGTTGAGGAGTAGACTCACCCGTTGAAGATCAAACAGAAGGAGAATAACAGCTGGGCAACGTTGCTGCCGGTTTCGGGCTGCTCGATCCCGGCGATCACCATGGAACTGAAGGTGGAGGTGAACATCATGAAGACCAGGATCAGCAGGAACATGGTACCTCCGCGGTCGGTCACCGCGCCCGCGGGGAGGTGACGGTAGAATCCGATCGGGTAGTACCACGAGAAGTAGGCGGGCGCGGCCATGAGGATGTTCCAAGGGAGCTCGACGAGGATGCTGGCGAGCATGAACGCTTTCCACGAGTAGGCCTTGGACGGCCGCTCGCGCACCTCGTATAACGACCGCTGGCTTACGAAGTATGGCATCATCTGCTGCACGAGATTGGGGAAGATCACTAGTAGCATGAAGATGGCGAACATCTCGTTCTGCATGCCCTGAATACTGGTCGGCTCGCGCCAGAAGGTGAACCCGATGAAGAGAGGCTGTATCGGTCGTGGTTAGTGATGAGTCCAATTAGTGATCGTAGAGACAGAGGAAGTAAGAGACGTACAGGAATGATGCACATGGCGGCCTTGGAGTAGATGTACGACGGGCTGCGCCAGTATTGCTGGAACATGCGCTTCAGACACAGGACGAACTGCGCCCAGATCGGCATCGCGAACTCCCCGTACCCAGTCACTTGCGGAGGGGGTGGCCGCTGCAGAAGCTCCGCCTTCATCTGTGCAAGTTCGTGACGCACGTGCGTGCGCTCGGGGCTCTGATTCCAGACATCGGCCCAGTCTTTATCAGCATGGGACCCTGGGGCGGCTCCGATCACCTCGAGCATCCACTCGGCGGGGTTGGCATTGGGTGGACACTTTGCGGATCCCTTGTCCTCAAAGTACTTAATGAGTGTTTCCATGTTCGGACCCAGCTCGCCAAAGTAGACGGTCCGTCCTCCTTTCGCCAGGAAGAGAAGTCGATCGAACTCTTGCATGAGGATCGCCGACGGCTGGTGAATTGTACACAAGATTGCTTGGCCGTGGTCTGCTAGCTTACGCATCAAGGAACAGATAGACCATGCCGTCTGACTGTCAAGACCTGAAGTGGGCTCGTCGAAGAAGAGAAGGAGGTCTGGTTTCGCCGCAATCTCCACCCCGATAGTCAGCCGCTTGCGCTGTTCAACGTTCAGACCTTCGCCCAGGACGCCCACAACTGCTTCAGCGTATGCTTCCATATTGAGCATCTTGATCACTTCCTCAACGTATGCGATCTTTTCCGCACGCGGGATACTGGCCGGCTGGCGTAACATTGCACTGAATATCAGGGCCTCGCGCACAGTACTCGTCTCTAGGTGCAAGTCCTGCTGTTGAACATAGCCCGTCTTGCGAGAAAAGGAGTTATTGCGCATGCGCCCGTCGACCAGCATTTCGCCCGTCACGACGCCCATGGTAACGCGGTTTGCCAGCACATCGAGCAAAGAGGTCTTTCCAGCGCCCGTCACGCCCATCAGCGCTGTCAGCGTTCCGGGCTGAACCCATCCGTCGACGTGGTCGAGAATGGTGCGGTTTTGGCCCTTGATCTTGATATTGTAACAGACATCTTGCCATTGAAAGATCGATGTTTGCTTAACAATCGCTGCAGTATCTTGGTCCGGATCGTGATTCTTCTCTGCAGCTAGCCGGTTCTCTTCGGCCATTGGCGCGTGGCTCTCTACGTCGCTGCTGATGCCCGGTTGTTTCTTTTTGATGAATGCCGGCATCTTCCCCCGCGGGAAAACGAGGATCTCACCTTTTGATGGCTTGGCGCGAACCAGCTCGCTGCTGACGACGTAGCAGGCTAGGGAGAACAGAAGGAATGCCCAGATAATGCCGTAGTTGCGCCACAAGTGCGAGCGATAGTACTGGTAAGTGACATTGATGAATCTGTCCCCATCGACGAAGCCTTGTCCCGCGATTGCGCCGTTAACGCTACAGATCTTGGAGCTCAGGGGTGCATCACTATAAGAAGGGACGTAGAGTGCACAGGGAAATTGGCGGTCACTGAATTCGTTGATCATCAGGCTTTCGAAGGCATACTGTTGCTTTATTAGTGGAACACCTTCTAAAACTCTGAGTTTGGGTAGACGTACGCCAATCGGGTTCAGGTAGTTCAACCACCGGAACCAAGGATGCATGTCTCGCACTGGAATTGTGAAACCTGTGTAGATGACAAGGATCATCATGAAGATGGACGATGGGACCATCGCTTGAGCCATAGACCGCGAGACGGCGCCAGTAAAGCGGAAGATGTTGGACATGGTGAGCGTCACAGTGACGGAGAAGAGATAAAACACAAAGAAGTGACCCGCCGTACGGCGTAGATTAGACATGAAATAGAGGATTATGTTGAAAACCACCGACACTATGAGTTTCGACGGCAAGTCCACTAGCATGGAACTGATTGCTTCCGCAGACGGGTGGTAGAGCGCATATTTATCATGTTTCTCCACGATCGGTCGCTGTTGCCACAGAGTCAGAATCTCCAAGGCACTCGCAAACGCGTTGAGAAGGATGGCAAAAAATAGGAGGGCGCCACGCTGAAAAAAGCTGTTGGTAGTGGTGTCCAAATTATAGAATACACTGGCAACAACCAAGGCCATGATGCTGTTTCCAATAACTGAGGTAAGAGTCATGGTCATATCTCCCCTCAAGCGCTGCATACCTCGTCGAAGACACAGGCGAATCTGCATAGGGTAAGACAGTGTATAAGGGGACTTGGCTCTTGTTCCTTTTGCCTTCTCGGCCGCGCGGGACCGCGAGAACTCTTCGTATTTGTCTCCTTCTAGAGGGAATTCAGCCTGAAAAGCCTCGATATCGGCAAGAAGTTGCTTTCTTTCCGCACTCTCTTTCCATC
Source organism: Aspergillus aculeatinus CBS 121060 (assembly GCF_003184765.1). NCBI lineage: Eukaryota > Fungi > Ascomycota > Eurotiomycetes > Eurotiales > Aspergillaceae > Aspergillus > Aspergillus aculeatinus. The sequence goes on from NW_020291474.1 coordinate 375,482, forward strand.
GAGAGGCAAATTCGTCGGGTGTCCGGGGAACCAGGTGTTCAAACCCTTCGCGAGCTTTCCGCTCCGTAGGACTGGTTAGCGAGGTGAGAAAGTCTGCTGTGGTTTGCCTATCAGGACAATCAAACCCCATGTCCACAAAGAACCGCTTAGCGTCATCTGCATGGCCGAAGTATATTTGGCGACCTTCATATAGAACGGTCACTTTATCGAAGATGTCATAGATAGCCTGACTGGCCTGGTAGATGGCCACGATGGCTGTTGATCCGGTGTAGTCGGTAGAAACCCGCAATCGTCGCACAAATTCGAGAGCTGTAGAGGAGTCCAAACCTCGCGTGCTATTGTCCCAGCATTGCAACGGGCTGCCACACAGCATTGTCTCGGCTATGCTGACTCGTTTTCTTTCTCCTCCCGATACGCCTCGAATGTACTCGTTACCAATTTGCGTGTTCAGTGTGTGGCTCAGCCCCAGCATCGCCATAACTACGTCTCGCATGTGGGTAGCATATTGTTCACGTGTAACGCCCGGAAAACGATTGGATGGTGCTCGAGCATGGGCTGCGAAATGCAACGTGTCTCCCACAGTAAGTTGCGGGAAATGTGTCTCTGTTTCGGCCTGGTAGATCACCTCTCCGCGGAAACGACTGTGCATTTCATTCCAAGAAATGCCTTGATACTGGATGTCGGTTCCTTCCTCGAGCCACAGCCCATGTGTTTCCCCCGCGATCGTCTTGAGGAATGTCGAGCAGCCACTAAGCGAGCGATCAATCAGCGTTGGACAATCCACCATGCATGGCTAAGGTCAAGAGAATGGTAACACACCCAAGAGGCTAGGAAACGGAAAAGTCATGATTGTCACCAACGGGTGATATAGCTTACCTTCCAGGGCGGCCAAGCACGACGAGCATCTCACCACTGCGCACAAGCCCCTCAAAGTTGCGGAGAATATCGATCCTGACCTTGTGCCGGTGACCCAATACGCCCTTCAGCCAGTCAAAACCTTTCAGCCACATATTAGCTACATTTGCCTGATAGTCCGCCGCGGTTCCGTAGCCAAAAGCGTTGAGATTGCGGAAGGAAACGCCCGCTGTGCGACGAGGGTATCTGTCTGGGTCGCGGGATGTAATCCGGAGTAGATTCTTGGTCCATTTGCGCGCATTGAATTGGTCTGAGCTAGGATTCAGCTGAGGGTCGCTGGGCTCTTTGGAGAAGGTATCGGTGCCCTCGCCGATGGTACTCTTTTCGGACAGATGCGACAGACTTCTTGCTAGAGAAGCAATCCTCTGTTTATCTTTGTGGGTGATACCCTCTTCCGACTCCTGACCGAGGGACTGCTCGCTCTCTTCTTTCTCCTCGATGGTTTCTGTGACGTGAAACGAGCTTTCGATCCCCGCGCCCACAGTAGCGGAAACGGCCGAAGCTCCAAAAGGAGAGGGAGGTACTGGTTGCATGATTACTGCAGGAAGCTGGTCGTTACAGAGCTCTTTGAAGTTGAGGGGAATTCATGACATCAAGTCCCGGCCTTTGGAACGAAATAGACACGAAGGAAATGTAGGGTAGTAGATGAGAAAGTGGGATGAGGATGTCGGGTACCTGAGAAAGTTAAGTATGGGGATCCAAGCCAGCGAGAACAACACAGGCGGAAGACGGGAGAGTCCACATCCGAGGGGATGCCATCACTTTCCTCCTACATTATTGAGTCCTCGAGCCATGGTCGAATTAGTGCCAGAACCAAACTGGAGAGGCTTTTTGCCCGCCCGCCTGAGCGCTCTTACCGTTTTGGTCGTAGTCTCCCGCGTGGCTCTCGTTGTATAGACTCCGTACGTCGCTTGCAAGTGGCGCGTCAAAGAAACAGTACTTCGTATAGAGTATCCCCCGCCAAGAAGGGGTCTTAGCTGTCAGCTTGGATCTCTGCATGGCAAGGGAGGTTTCGGGGAGGGTAAGCAATGCAGGAGGAAAATGCGGAAAATATGCATATGTACACAATCGCAGTGAATAGTCTGCATATTCAGGAGAATTGCGGATGCTGTGGTACCATGCTAGGTAGTGAATGTGATGGGATGGGGATGAGATGGAAAGTAGGTAGGAGGAATAACTATCTTAGTGCATACTAGGTATGCAGGCTCAGCTTGCTCCACCCACTTCCCGTCACTACCCCGGATCTGATCCAATCCGCGCGGGAAGGGAAAGTTCCGAATCAGTCATGCTTGGATCACCTGAGCAGTACCTCACCACAGCCTGCAATGAGATTAAGATTGCGACCAAAGACGTGCTCACTCTTGAGAGCCATTCGATTGAAACACTTCTAACAAAACTCATGGCCATCTAGATTTTCACGAGCCAATTCGAGAAGCAAAACCCGTGATTTAGCTATTTAGCACTCACAACGGGCTCAAGTAGATCGAAACCTGACGATTAGTTAACTTAGAGCGACGGCTTTGACTAATGATAAAGATGACCTTACCCTTAACTTAAAATCCCCAATAAAAAAACCTATCGCTCTACACCCGAGAGTCTTGCGAACGACTCAAATACTCGACAACAGAGAGAATTGCCGTCGGGTCTTGGAGCAGTTGGAAGTTCAAAACCTGAAGGAATCACCCAATGTCGGCCCTGAGCCGCATTGCCAGAGATCCTGCTCTCGATAAGCATGCAAACTCAGCAAGATCGATTGATAAGCTTGGCCATCGTGTCAAAGTGGAGCACGATTCCGTGCTGACTTCCCCACTGTGGGGGTCTTGTTCACTGTTGATAAATTTAAGCCAGACGCGTCCCTGCGTCAGAGTCAATCCTCAAACGATTGCGTTCCTAACTCGGAATATCCAAGCAGTAACTTACCATGACCACCCACGATGCACATGTGTCTGATGTCGAGCCAGCGCTGCCAAATGCTCAGGAAGAACAGCCGCTGCTGCGCTCCGACCCGGAAGCTTCATGGAAGCCACCACCAGGTTTCGTCTGGATACAGCTAGGTTAGTAGTCCACCAAAAACATGGAAGCCACTCCATTAATCAAAATCTAGCAATCATGTCAAACGTCTTTCTCTCCGGGTTCGATGGTACCATCACTGCATCGACTTACGCAGTCATCAGCTCCGAGTTTGTTGCCGCCAACACCGCCTCGTGGCTCACCACATCCTACCTCATCACGAGCACCGCATTCCAGCCATTATACGGTCGCTTTTCGGATATATTCGGTCGGCGAGTCTCTTTCTTCACGGCCACGATCACTTTTATCGCTGGCTGTCTTGGATGTGGGATTGCGAAGAATGTGGTGTTCCTGAATCTCATGAGAGCGCTTACCGGCATCGGAGGAGGAGGCCTGATGACCATGGGTGAGTTTGACAATATGATTGTTTCGTCAAAGTACTTGATCAGGGTCTGTCACTGACATCAATCAGCCACTATCATCAACTCGGATCTGATCCCGTTCCGTCGCCGAGGGATGTATCAAGCGGTTCAGAATGTGATGCATGGCTTCGGGTCAATCTGTGGTGCATCCCTAGGAGGCTCTATTGTCGACTCTGTCGGCTGGCGATGGTGCTTCCTGTTGCAAGTTCCAGTTGGTCTTCTGGCATTGCTCACAGGGCACCTTGTTCTTCAGCTTCCTGCGCCGACGAGATACCTTGAGGAAAGACACGGCTTTCGGACCATCTGGCGACTTGTTGACATCTCTGGGGCATGTGCTCTTATACTAGGTCTATCGACCCAGCTGGTAGGTCTGAGTCTAGGGGGCAACGAGCTTCCTTGGACCAACGTGTGGGTGATAATTTCGTTGGTGGCAAGTGTGGCTTTCCTGGCCGTGTTCATTCTCATAGAAGGAAGAACGAGTGCAGTGCCCCTGATCCCACCAAGGATGCTGAAGGGGGTACTTCCTGTGGCCACCCAGGTTGCTAATGTTTGCGTGGGAATGGCCGCCTACGCTGTAAGAGCCTCGATCCCACTTAGGTACTGATCCGCAACTGTGACTAACGAAGGCAGTTTCTTTTCACACTACCCCTTTTCTTCCAAGTTGTGCTAATGGAGTCACCTGCAAAGGCTGGCGCCAGACTCGCAATTCCATCCTTTGCTACCCCAATTGGCGGAATTATCTCCGGCTTCGTAATGTCTCGTTGGGGTAAGCTCGCTTACCTGGTTCGAGCTGGGTCGTTGCTCATGTGTATCGGCAACGCATTGGTGATGCTCCTGCATTTCCAGGACTCAGAATGGAAATACTTCACTTACTTGATTCCAGCGAGCCTTGGGCAGGGTATTGTGTACCCAGGGATCTTATTCACTTTTCTCGCTGCATTTGACCATGCAGGTAAGTCCCTTGTCGTCTCAGTGCACTAATTGTACGAAGTTGACCTGGCGGTAAGACCACGCCGTGTCAGCTTCCACCGTATACCTGGTTCGTTCAATGGGCACTGTTTGGGGGGTTGCCATTACTTCCACCATTATTCAGAATACACTGCGCTCGGGCCTCGGGGAGGCCTTGAGTGGAATACCAGACAAATGGAAAGTAACACTCCTTTCCTTGAGCATACTAACCCATGGGGGCAAGGACTGATCAAGGTCATATTCCACTAGATTATCGAGGAGATTCGTCATTCGGTCTCCGCAATTCACAACCTTCCACCGGACATTCAACTAGCTGCGCGGTTGGTCTACTATCAGGGCATCCGTCTGTGCTTCTTGGCGTCAGCTTGCTTTGGGCTTGTGGCCACCATTGCGGCACTATTCACGAAGGGTAAAGGCCTGCATCGCTTGCACGACGCCTAAGGACTGGCCGCCAGACCCCAACTGGGGTCCACGATGCAACCGCGCTAGCCACCAAAGCGGCGATTGCTTTGTACAGGGGCCAGAAAGGTATATCGAATGATGAAGAAGTCTCCGAATAGGTGAGGCTAGACTGGGTGAGCTGCGGAAATAAGGACGGTTCTAGGAGGGGGCAGACACTACATCCTACCCGCAAGTGACAGGTGCAAGTCTGTTGCACGGAAGCATATATAACGCCAGTCGAATGAACGAGTAGTATTTGAGGAGTGAGACTGTTTCCTGCTTGTTGATTGGGACTTCCTCAATACGAGGACCATCGTCGAGCAGCTTGATTCCGCCTCCCCCGCGTTGCGGAGAAATAAACTCTGAATCTCTGATTGCCGAGGGAAACCCCCCCGTTAGCCTGACGGCTCGGAACCGCTGTTTAATTCCATCGTCAATTCGCAAGACATATAGTATAGTAATGTGTCTGCCTGTGAACTGTGGGGAATGGGAATGAGCTAAGGGTCCCAGGTTCAGGCCTTCAGTAAAGGAGGTCTCTTCCACGGGCAGTCTGGCATCACTAGCTACATCTCCCCCGCATTATCAGCGACGATCAACTTGGGGCAGACAGTGGATAATTCCGCCCCAGTTCCGCTATAATGGGTCTCTCTAAGCTTAATCTGGGGCCAACCCGGGGCCCGCTTTGATAAATTTGATAAATGGGCTCGGAATTCGATAAGCGTTCCGGGCTATCTGTAGGTAAACAAGTATCTGTCATTACCTATCAAGTAGTCGTGCTCCTGATGAATCATCGAATTCCACCCTCCCCACCCCCAGGAATCTTATCAAACTACTGTACTAACCTCGCTTATCATATTGTGGCTTTCTTCCAAGGTAAGTAAGTATGGAGGCAAAAGTCATGTGTACTGTAGAAGGATGGAAGATGCCATATAATGGAATGGCTCCTCCCTTGGCACTCTTCATTCCACCCCTCCCCACATCGTTTCTTGACCAAGAACCACACTTGAGAAATAATGGAGTCAGACAACCCTAAGCGATCCTCTTCCAAAGCGGATCATGAGGCTTCCTATGACCCCGAGGTCGATATGGCCAAGGGCCATGTTGCTATCACGGGCGTGCCGGATGCGCATATGAAGCGGAATTTCAGTATCCTCAGCATCATCGCCATGGGGTACAACAATACCAACAGCTGGGTGGCGATAGCTGCGAGTTTTTCGATTGCCATTCAGTCAGGCGGCTCTGTCTCGCTACTGTATGGTATCATCGTCGTCTTCCTTGCGATGCTCTGCACGGGCATCACCTTGGCCGAGCTGGCGAGCGTCTACCCGACGGCGGGAGGGCAATATCATTTCACGTCAATTCTGGCCTCGAAGCGCTGGAGCAAGGCCCTGTCATACACCAGTGGCATCGCTGCCCTATTTGCGTGGATCACCCTCGGGGCGTCCATCGCCTTGTCCACGACCAACGTGCTCATGGCGATTGTCATCCGGTGGCAGCCCGAGTATGAGACCAAGAGCTGGCATTACTTCCTGGTGTATCAGCTGTTGAACGGCATCATGGTCGCCTACAACATCTTCCTGACCAACAAGACCCTGTGGATTTATAACCTGGGCTGTAAGTGCATGCCTTCCTCACAGGTGAAGTCAACTTGATGCTGACCATGACCAATCCCATGTGCTACAGTCCTCCTCTCCATCTCAACCTTCCTTGCCCTCACCATCACCTGTCCATCCCGCTCCGCAGCGCACGTCAGCTCGTCTCATACCTGGGGGGAATTCGTCAACGGATCCGGCGGCTGGCCCGACGGCATCTCCTTCCTGACCGGCCTCTCCACGCCGCAGTTCATGTATTCGGGTCTCGACGCCACCCTCCACCTGGCCGAAGAATGTCTCGACCCGGAGCGGATCGTCCCCAAGGCAGTGATTGTGACCGTCATCGTGGGCTTACTGACGGCGTTTCCGTTCGCCATTGCCATACTGTACAGCTACAACAACATCCAAGCCTCTCTCGACAGTCCCACGGGGTGAGTTTCTTCCAAGATATCCCCACCCCACCTGCCCGCCCGCCCGCCTGTCAAGCAATCCACTAACAACATCCCATGGGACACACACAACAGCTTCCCCATCTTCTTCGTCTGGGAGAAAGCCACCCACTCCCCGGTAGCCGCCACGATCTTCATGGCCGCGCTCTTCGTCGTCTCGCTGGTCGCCCTGAACGCCGTCCACCAGACCGCCTCGCGGCTCACCTGGTCCTTCGCCCGCGACGACGCCCTCTTCTTCTCCCGCCGGCTAGCCAGCATCCACCCTTCCCTAGGCGTGCCCGTCTACTCTCTTCTTTTAGATGGCCTCGCCGTCCTCCTCGTAGGCATCGTCTACGTCTGCTCCACGACCGGTACGCCTCCCCCCTTCCCCAAACCATCCACCACCAAACACAGCTGACGAAAAAAAAAGCCTTCAACGCCTTCATAAGCACAACGGTAGTCGTCGCGCAGATCTCCTACGCCATCCCAGCGGCCCTCCTCCTCTCCCGCCGCCGAAGCCCCGACTACCTCCCGCCAGACCGGACCTTCAAGGTACCCCACGCGCTGGGCTACCTATGCAACGTGGTCTGCATCCTCTGGGCGATCATCATCACCATCTTCTTCACCTTTCCCACCGAGTTTCCAGTCACGGGGGGGAATATGAGTACGTTGCCCCGGTCTCTCTCCATCTCAACCCCTTCCACCAGGGAAAAAACAAAAAAAAAAAAGCCCGTCCAGCAATTCCCTCCCCTACATCTCCCCCCACCCCAATCAAGATGCACTCTTCACCCAGACAATATACTAACTAGGACACCCATTTGGGAATTGAACAGATTACGCCTCCGTCGTGCTGGTCATCATGCTCATCCTCGGGGTGGGGAACTGGTACGCCTACGCGCGGCGGCATTATCATGGGCCGAGGTTGGAGATGTGATAACTTACCCCGTAGCACTAGTTATCAATCACTTTACCCAATCATATGTAGTTAGCAAGCTAGCGAAGACTTCTGATGCCTAATGACAAAGTATATGAACCTTGACTTCGAATTCATGCGTGATTCGCTTCCCAATCGGCGTAAGAACCTGCAGCCTTCCAAAATTCCATATCTAAGCCTGTAGTTGTTCAGTATTTCCACAGTTTAGGAAGTGAAAAGTAACTCTCTTGGCCGAGTTCATCCTCTGATATCCCGATTTGAGGGGGTTGATCTACTGAACATATGGGTATGTGCTGAACATATGGGTATATGCATAATATACACATCTAGTCAGTTGTGCATAGCCAGATAGATACAGGATGTATTCACGTCGCCACAAATTAGAACATCAAGGAGAGAGAGAACAGACGAGAGTTGGTTCCTCAGGTTTGACTTTGATAGGTAGGTAGGTGGTGATAACCGCATACTCATGGTAGTTATCCAATCAAGATGGATAGATACAAGAGGCAACTGCTTCGTTTTGAATCGTCGTAGAGTCCGGTGACGAGTTCGACTTCGCCTATCCGGTCCTTGGGCTGCGTTCAACATCCAGAAGTGATGGTTTGAATTCCGCGATTGAGTCTATTTTGAAGCACATGACATCATGGGAGTAGGAGATCACTCGACAGATCACATGCCCTAGATGAGCACATCAAGACGAAGGCATACCGGTTGTTACAATCAGAAGTGGCCACAGTAGCATCCACAAGAAGTTCCCAAGTACTTCCCAAGTCGCGCAAATGGTTCTGTTTCGTCCGTACTTAGCCTTGGGGGTCGAATCATAGTGAAGCGACGAAAAGGCCGATCCGCAACTGAGATATCTACTCGTCACAAACCAATTCCAACACAGCCAAGATTGCCGACATCACATTCGACGGGCACTGGACGAAGCAAAAGACCACCACAGTAACAACAGCGCAGGGAAACGAACTCGATGCGCACGCCCAGCAGATACCAAACTAACAGTAAAAGGTAATCATGAATTAAGTGCCATGCGGCTATGCAGGAGGCCGGTTGTTCTGGAACCTTCTCTCACGGGCACAACCTCAAGAGCCTAGAGCCCGACTCCCAGCCAGAATAAATCACACAAATCACCGTACAACAAAAAAACCGCAGTTCCACAAATCAAGCAGTGCAACGTATGAGATTAGAACATAAGAAAATAGGAAATTATCCAGGAGCGAGGCCCGTGCGGCGCAACCGCGACAACCATGCTGCCGCACCCACGCTGAACGGCCCCCTCATTCCCGGCGCCCTTTTCAGCTAAACAACTCGAGCGGTCTAGTGGTGTGTAAGCGGGAGTGGCGGTCGTAGTAGGGGGGGTTGTAATAGAAGCAGCAACGCCATTATCGGGAGGAAGTTCGTTTCGTTTAACAAGGAGGTGGAGGGGGTCATGGATCGATCATGGCGTCTAGCACATTTCACAGCACTCGATGCAGTCAAAGCAGCACTCGCAGGTCTCTTCGCACAGACACAGACAGCACAGAGTAGCCAAGCTGAGCAGAAGACAAATGTTAGTAAGAGATTCTGGCGGGACTGGAGAGGGCAATGCAATGGATCGCTTACCAGGTTCCTAGACAGCCGCGGTCCTTCTGCTGGGGAGGGGGTTGCTGCTGGTACTGCATGGGTTGCTGGAAGGGTACGGTTAGTGACAATCAGTGGCATGATCTCGAGTCGCAACGTACAGGAGCATAGCCCTGGGGAGGAGGGCCAGGGGGGTATCCGCCCTGAGGAGGGTAACCCTGCTGGTAACCTTGCGGGGGATATTGGCCGTAACTGTAGGGAGGCGATGAGTTAACAGTTGTCGCGCACGATGAGGTGGTCGGGATCAGTCCCCAAGATAAACTGGTCGGGAGAGCGCAAAACAGGGGAATTGCATGACCAGTTGGACATGACCCTCATGGCGCTCGACAAGTCTGTCGGGTTGGATCCGCCATTGTTGTCTGGATAAGAGGAAAGGCCAGGGGCGCGACAGGAGGCACGGAGGCCAAGAGACCGGGCGCAATGGACGAGGGAAGGGGAAAGGACTTACGCCTGCTGCGGCGGAGGAGGACCGTTGTAGTATCCTTGTTGAGACATGGTGACAAGAACGGGATCTAGAGAACCAAGAGATGCGAAGCAATGATGGTCAGCGGAGAGAAAGCTTGGAAGAAGGAAGAAAGAACGGAGAGTTCGGGAAGACGGCTTCAGATGAGTGAGCGAAAGAGTGGTGAGTGAATTGAGTGGAAGCCGGCCGGGCGGGTTTGAGAGGGCCAGAGAGAGCCAGAAGGGGGGGGGTTAAAGAGAAAAAGAGGAACCAAGTGGCTGAGAGAACCAATAATAACGGAAAGTGGAACATACCTAAGATTACGCCAAGAGTAAGATGGACGGAAGTAAGACAGAGAGAGAGAGAGAGAGAGAGGAAGAGTGAAAGACTCGAGGTAGGTCAGATCAAATAACTTAAGCAGAAGAGAAGAAAAGGGGGGCGAGAAGATCAGAACCAAAAAGGGATTGATTGAGTGTGCAGGATAAAAGGGACGGAGAGAAGGGAAAGAGGAGGAAGATGAGGAGGAAGAAGAAGAAGAAGAAGAAGAAGAAGAAGAAGAAGACTGGCGATGATTGATGGCTGAGCTCACTCACTCATGCAACGAGGCTGAGGCCGCAGTCAATACCACCGACGTATGGAGTTGTATGGTATGGTATCATTCCCCCTTCCCTCACCTGCTGCCTGCAGTGGTCTTGCCGTATTCGTATGGTTTCAACCCTCTCTCAATGCATCTGCGGCGGCAAGCACCAGGCGACCACGAGCCAATTTGAATCGTGAGCCCGCCCCCACACGTAGTTATTATTGATTAACTTATTGAACGTCTCCATTGAAGATGGCTGTTACATAGGTAGTAGTATCTTCAGGATTCCGCCATCAATTCGCAACTCACTCGGTAGGAATGACGCAGTGGTTTCACCCTCGGCGCTTATTTATCTTGCTTGCGATTCCCAGTCAAATGGTAGTCATCTACTACCTACACATACTTCCAGTCCTCAATAAATTACTGAATGGTATCAGGTACAGACAGAATCATACCATTAGAAACTCGACCCGACTTTTGGTGGACCGCAACTCAGCCACACCGCAATCCAACCTCCGCCCAGCACGCAGCCCTACGGGAACCAAAGAAAGCAACCAAAAGAAAAAAAACCCTTTTCCTTTACAGACCGCAGCCCGCAGACCGCTTAGGCACCAGCCACGAGCGTTCGTCGTCACTGGGTCCCAGAGACCCTCTTTTTTCTTCCCGATTCCAATGACAGTGCCCAGACACGGGCTCTCGTTGCCCCCAAGATCATGGATGGTTCCAGACGCTGTGTGATATTGATACTGCTGAGTTAAGGTAACTTGGCAGCCTGTTGGTCCAATGGACCATTCGTGAATTGTCTGTACCCTACGGTTTATCCCGCCTGCTTACCCGATTCGTGCAGCTGAATGTTCTCGATAGGGATTTATGCACATAACTACCTGGCAGTGCGAGGGCCGCACGTGAGCGTACTCTGTGTGCGCATTGGAACATTGCTTTGGTTCACGTGACTGACGTCTCCAAACCATTGTAATCGTATAGACTAACGCTCCTCTAGATTCATGATAACGACCTTGACTGAGATTAGAAGAGCGTCACTAGAGCAGCTAACCCATCTATTCCCTGTTTCTCTTAAAAACCCGTATCTAAATATCTGGCCAGATCTACCTCAGCCTTGGCTTTTGTCATTACTCTGTCCCCTAGGCTGCCTATAAATTAGATAAGTTACCCGACTCGTCTTCCCACCCTATACACCATAGAAGAATACACTATAGAACAAAGACACCATGCCCATCCACCAGGCCGACTCAAGCGGCACCTCCACCAAAGACCAGGACCCTTACCACCCAATCCTCCAAGCCTACCTCGCCGACAACAACCTTTCCTCCCCGGAAGCCGCCACCACCATCGCCGCCACCACCCTATCCCCTCCAGCCTCCGGCGAATCCCTCGAAGACAACCTCGCCCACCTATGGCGCCAAATCCTGGACCTCGCCGCCCAAACCCCCGCGCACCAGGCCAAACTCGTGGACCTACTCACAGCTCTATCCCATCTCCCGGACGCTCCCGCACCCAGAGCAGCCGATCAAGCCGAAGACGCCCAAGGCCCGCTAACCGTGCACGACATGCGCGTCTGGCAAGACCTACCGATGCTGGGCTGGGAGATCCGCCACCGGTGGAACGACTCCGTCCCAGAGAACAAGGGGACGGAGGGGGAGCGAGCCGCGGCGATCGCCAGGATCGTGAACGTGAATCGCTTCGTCGCGCGGCTGGTCGCCACGCGCGAGCCGGGCTTCCGGGCGCACGCGTGGTTCGCGCTCGTGACGCTGCGGCGGGCGCTGGAGACGCCGTGGGGGCAGATGGCGCCGGAGGATCCCCTCGCGGCGTGGGTGCCGGCGGCGGCGGCGTGGGTGGAGGTGCTCGGGGCGGAGATCTACGGGTGGGAGGAGGAGTATGCGGCTGGGCCGGGGGTGGGTGCGAGAGGTCGCGGCGGGCCCCTGTGGAAGGGGAAGCATGGTTTCTGTCGGGAGCGGTGGGGGCTGTGGAGGGAAAGGTTTGGCGAGGTGGCCGGGATGGAAGGGGAAGATGAGGGTGTCCGGAGCGTGGCGCGGGAGGCGGAGCGGAGGATGAAGGGGATTGAGGCCGGGGGGGTGTAGATGGATAAGGTAGTATCATGATTTATGAACCTCATTCTCTATGTTCAGATATAATCCTCGAACTATATCTATTATCGCCTGTCTCTCGTTGGGCCCTCGATGGCAAGTTCCTAGCGACTTGTAGTCTACATGATCAGCGAGGGTGTGGGGAGATAGAGCGACGCATCAGTCTACCCTTGCATCCACTATACCGTACAATCAGAGCTATAAGAGTCGTTTGCATCCCCGACTTGCCACTGATAAAACCCCCATTCCCTGGTGAGCCGGGATGCATCGTAACACAGACCTATTATACCATCAAACCAAGTCGATGTCCGGCTGTAGACTTAGGTCAAAGACTGATATAACGAAAGACTTGGTTCGATTAGGCCTTATACCAAGCGACACCTGCATTCACCTCACAACGTTGAGCGGTGGTACGTCCGTTGCGCAGGTAGATCGACGCGCGTACGATATGCCTGCAACTCTTGTTGCTTCCGATCAAGGATACTATCATCATAGTACTGATAGACTGATGGGCAAGCATCGCTGTTTAACCGGTGTCTCGATGACATTAGACATTTGGACTTCAGCAAAGAGCTTCTAGGCTTGCTGCGCAGGAATACCGGATGAAAGGGCAAGTACCCGGAAACAACGTTGAAGCGGTGGATGGTAGACTATCATCATCATTTTCGGCCGATGGATAGCCAGGCTATTGACATACTGACATGTTGAGTTAATTACCGCATGTCTAGGTGACTTCCCCTGCGTGGGGCTTGTCTGAACCGACCTCGGAGACTAGCAGCAGAGAACGCTACCTAGTTTATTAGCGCCTAGGTGTTCGCAAGGGCGATGAGGACGGGCGGGCTGGGAAGCAAAAAAGAGATACGAAGATACTGTTGGTGTACAGTACACGGCTTATTGAGAGTCATATGACTAGCATGTTTCAAACCGACCAACAGCGCTTAGTTTCTAGTTGTCTTTGAAATCGCTAACGGGGCAGTTCGGGATTGACACGCGCTTTTGCGCAATCACCCCACGCTTCCGCGCCGCCCAGTGAGCGTCATAGTCAGGCCTAAAGTGCAGGTGAACGGAAAGGTTGCTTCAGTCATCAGTGCCAACTTCCGCAGAAATCCTGTTTGGCGTCGAGGAAAACTAGCAATGTCAGGGGGCTAGTGCCAGACAGCGTCCCATGCTCATCGTTTCTCTTCTCCGGCTGTGCCGCCGACACACCCTCCCCGCCACCTGTCCAGCCACTGGGCGTCACCGCCATCACCAGCACTCGGAGTCTCGTGGACATCGGCTCAATGTGTATAATCAGTAGTAAGTCCAGATTAAAGTACCAAGCACCAGGTATAGTGGGTCGGCCAGTAACCTCCTTGCCTTACCCTACACCGCTTAGAGACTAGGAGAGTAAAGCAGGATGCCTCTGGATATTTCTTCGGGTCATTGTACTCAGTAAATCAATATATTCAGGATTCTGTGTCGGGTTGACTGTCTGCTCATCACACATTATGTCGTGGCGCGCCCCCAGGGCGGCCTAGAGGGCGACGAGATCGACCCTTGGTGTCTGAAAGAAGAAAGAAGAGGGTAGCAAAGAGAACCCAAAGAGAAAAGAAGAATAAGTGGCGGGAGAAGAGTAAGAAAAAAATGGGGCTAGGAGAAAGAATCATAGACAAGAAGATCCCGCAAGATAGGAAATCCCAAAAGCCGAAGAATTAGTATCACATCAGGCTGAGATGCCAAGAATCAAACAGAGAAGATGAGAGAAAATGCCCAAAAATGCAAGATTAATGCTGAGGTGATAAAGAGCGCCTAGCAGATCGCACGATCACACATACGAGTCAATCTCAGGGGGGAGCGTGGGAGATTCAAAATAGCAAGGCGTCGGATCCAAGGGAATCTCCATGCCCATCGCAGGGAACGGAACCATGGGGTCATACCCGTCAATGAGGGCGGTCTCTAAGACTTGAGAAGAAATCTCGTCAGCCGCTGCCAGAGGCAGACTAGAGAATTGTACATCTTCAGCGCCAACCACCAGCGGTGCGGCCGTCAGATCATCCCCTAGTGATTCCTGGTTATTGAAACTCGGAGCGTTGCCCACAACAAATTCGGTCTTCTGCACCATCCAGTGCTTCAAGACGTCCATGGGTGGGTGGTTACCACCCCCCTTGCCGCCGCGCTTCTCGCTATCTTTGCCACGGCCACCCCGACCGCGTTGGCAGGGGTTGAAGTGGGTTCGACGGAGATGAGCCGCGGCGTTATAATTAGCACCATATCGTTTGCCATTGCGGCAGGCCTTGCAATTGGCCAGGAAGGTTTTGTCAGGAGAAATGTCAACACAAACCCAAACCTTGCGAACCACGGCGTGCACCCGCTCGATATGCCGACGCAGCTCGTGCTCCCCGTGGAAGCCGTCCGGCTGATCATTGCACATGTTGCAATACGTTTTCGGGCGCGTGGGCCGCTGGATCGAAGCTTTGGGGATGGCGGCCACCTCTTTAGCCGTCCCATCGGAAGATGAAATCCTGATCATCTTATGCTGCTCACCCACCTTGGGTGGTGAGCTACTCTGAGGCTCCGCTTTGGGAGCAATAGGGCGAGCGCCCTGCACAATCTGTTCTTGGGTTCTGCGCGCTGCTCTGGAGGGCTGGGAAAGGGATGAGGGACTGTCATTCTCAGTAGATAATGAGGGCTTCATCTCCGTCGCTGGAGATGCGGAGAAAGTAGGAATGGGGGAGTAGAAGGGGGTGGAAGAGGGTGCAGAGCAAGAGAAGGAGACTGGGGCAGCGGAGTCAGGGTAGGAGAACGCGAGATCATGAGTGGGGTTTTGGTGCAGGGGGTTGAAACTGGTGGGAAAGGGAACATTCATCGGCGAACTGGAGGGCATGAACTCGGTTGAAGGCACAGAGAAAGAGAAAGTAGAATCAAGATTTGGTCCGGAGGAATCAAACCTCATCATGCCAAACCCCCCGCAAAGCGAGTCTGTGGTAGTACTCCTGCTCATCTCCACCGCGGCCGGCTGGTCAACCATCGTGGGGTTTGCCAAGGTGGCGAAGTCGGCCATCAGCTCAGGCTGGGCCTGAACTAACTGCGACCTTTGTTGGTCAGATCCAGAGAGCGCGGGATCCGCCGAAAGCGCCATGGAGAGAGCCGAAACGTTTCCTTGGCCTTGGAAGTCACCCAAGTATTGCTTGGCGTACTCCGAGGGGGTATATTCGTTCACATGGTCAAGCCGACGCTGCACGCGCTGAGGTCCATAAGAGTGTCGATGTCCCTTCACATTGGTGGCGGCCAGCGACGGGCGGTGTGAAACCGGCGTTTGCTGACTCTGTGAGCGGACCATGGCCGTTTGTCGCGAGGACCCAGGACCCGAGAAAGTAGCCGCGGTATCCTTCCGTGAATTGGTTCTTGACAAGCGCCGAGCTGTCTCAGGGGCCGCCGGGGAGGAAGCATGAGACAACTCGCGTGTCAAGTCGACGGTCACTGGAGGTTCCGGAGTCTGCCATTTGTCAATCCAGGGACTGTTGTCGGGAGATGGAAGAGAGAGACAGTGAGGTCATGGAGTAACGCGAGGAGAACAGAATGGGAAAGGACGAAGACATGAATAGAAGGCGGGAGTAGAAGACCAAGATGATTCACGTACGGTGACTCGTCGTTTCGGTGGGGGGAGACCAGAGCCAGGGAGAGTCCGGGGGGTATCCTGTCGCGTCCTTTTCCCAGACTTCTCCAAAGCAGCGCTGTCGTCTTCGGAAACACCAGAGCCGGGAACCGGGCGATAGCTGGAGGAGGCATCGAAGGGGGAAGCTGACGAAGAGGCCGTGGTGGTCATGAACTGACTTAACCGCTGACTCCAAAGTTGATTCCGCTCGGGTTCCGGAAGGTGGGAGTGTCGAACCAAGAAAGCGTCCCGATACCCAGAGATAGCCCGTGTGAACAGTTCGTCGTCGGCCATGGTGCCAGCCATAGTGGGTGGGGAGATCCTCTCTTTGCGTGTCGCCTCTTATCACGTGGGGCAAAGGAGGGCTGCTATCAGTATCAAGTGACTGGAAGGGATAGGAGGGGTTCTCTGCAGAAACAAGATGTTAACAAATTGATCCCACCGAAATTGAACTGAACAGGATAGGTGATAAACCAGGCGAGACTGACTGAATTTTTGAGACAGGTAAGGAAAGCCTGTCGCTGATGAGGGGGTGGGTAGGAGTAGCGCTGGCGGGGACGAATTCGCGGATGCGGCCCCAGAGAGTAGATGGTATAAAGAAAATGAAGAGAGGATATGAGGAGAAAGCACTCGCGGAAAGTAGGAGTAGATTGCAGGAGAGTAGCAATGTGAGTGGAAAAAGGTTAGGAATATGAGGAGTGGGAAGAAGAAAGATGGAGTATATGAAGAGTAGGTAGTAGGAGGAAGTGGGAGAAAGTATATGGGGATCCCTGATTTATGCGACGAGGAGAATAACGATAACGATAAAGAACGAGGAGATCAGGGAGGGAGGGGAGGTTATCAATTTAATAGAGCATCTACCATCCCCACAGCTTGGGCTTGGTTGACTGGGTCGGGAGAGAGGGTCTAGGGTGAAACTAAGGTTGAGAATTGGGATTGGGAGAAGAGGATTGCGAAGAAAGAAAACGAGAGAGAGAGAAATGAAAAAAGAGAGAAGTATCGGGAGAGAGAGAGAGAGAGCTAGAGAGGGAGCGCGCGCGCGCAAAAGATCCGTCAGAAGGGGAAGCAGTAAGTTGCAGGTTAGTTTGGGAGTGCCTCCTCCATCAAGAGGGTTGAAACTGGGCGGGGATCAAAGATGGAGGGCCGGATTGGAGGGCGCAATGGGGGTTCCAGACCCTCTTGGGGGGGAAGAGGGTGGGCAGAAATCCCTTATCCTTCTGTTTTTGTTTTTCTTCTTTTTATTTTTTTTTGGGAGCAATGATTTATCCAAATTTTCTTAAATTTCTTTTCTATACTACGACTATTCCGGAAAGTCGACTAACTTATCTCATTTACATAGTACATACTTGGTTCACTTCAGGAGCTTATTCTTTTGTGGTTGTCTTCCCCATACTTTCTTTTACCCGCCCATAACAAGACAAGCAAAGATTCGTAGGGAGACCATCAACAAGCAAAACAAGAAAAATATTGAGAATAGTAGAGGAGAAGAAGAAAAAGAAAAGAGAAAAAATAATTCTCGACAGTATCAAGGACGAGAGGAACAAATAGATAGACCGGGAAAAAAAAAGAAAAGTAATAATACTATGGATACTCTTCCCTTCCCCATAGCATCATGGTGATCAGAACACTAGTGCTATTTAGGCAATCCATCGTTCTAATTGAAGTGGTTGGAAAACTGCCCATGTTCTTGCCATGGATGTTCCTCCCTAGAAGAACTATCCAAAAGAGACTAGATTGGAAAAAGAGTGAGAAAAGGGGATGGTGACACGCTGACTGTTCAACAGAGCCCGAATTGGCCTGGTTACAAGACTGCCCGGGTCAGGATACATTGGTGATGAGAGGGAAGACGGATTGGATGGATGGATGAATGGACGAACACGGTGTGTGCCCGAAAGTGAGGCGGCGAACCGGATGGCAGCAGCCTCCACCCGGACCAGCAGGACGACAGATGCGCTGGAGAGACCTGGATCAGTCATCCGAATGGTTGATTAGTTAACTTAGTGCTAGTTTGGTTATGATGGATGGATGCTGTGCACGGGAGTAGATACTGACTAGGTAGGTAGGTACTAAGATACAGTGTATAGTACTCCGTACCGTGGACCTCATACACCTGTAGTAGTACTATGGTATTCCGTATTCCGTACTGTGTGTTCCGTCGAACAATAGGTATGGAGCCAAGTACCTCGGGGCGCAGTACCAAATACACCCATCACCCGGTCTCCATTGCGGGTGGGACGCCCCTACGTCGCCCGCTCTTTTCGCCCACGGAGGCGCCTACGGCGGTACATCGACATCCTTAGGTGTTGACGTACCCAGTACTCAGTCATCTCCGTACCTCACCTGCTCAGGAATCAGGATGCCAGGATAGACCAGCTGCGCCAGTTCGGAACGACTGTACGGCTGCCACGTCGATGCGGGCTACACCCGTTCGGGCAATTTCCTACCCCTTCACCTCATTGGTTTCTTTAGATACTCCCTCACTTGGTGATTGTTCGCTTTTACTGCCACGAAGTAAGCATCCATGGGCTCTATCAAGGGACTGTGCCTCGCTACCCGGAGACGCACCTCCATTAGTCAGTCTTGCTCCTACCTACTAGTTTTAGCGTCCGTTGAGAGAGATGCGCTCACAGTAGAGATTAAAAGGTTCCCTTGATGTTATCATCTTTGCGACGGACATCTTTTACAAAAGTCGAGCACATACCTCTTCCTGAAGCAAGCTGTGCCTTATCCTCCAGGAGCGCTGTACATTCTAGATGAGCCTGCCTATCAGATCAACCTAAGTGGCAGCTCGAGTCGAGCATCATCCGCATCACCTTCAAGAATTCCATCAACGCAAGCCCGTGGTGCTTGTGAAGTTGCAACAAAGTACGGAGTACGTTGCTGGCTAGCCACCAGGGGCAGCAATCCAGGTACTCGAGGTACTCTCCCGGAGCAAACCCGCGGTACCACGCGGAAATCACCCAAGGTTCCCTCGGTGTTATCTGCACATGGCCGCCCTTCCTAAGAATGATACGATCAGTCATCTGTGACTATCAAATCCACGGGATTCTAGACAGCCCGTTATGGTTATCGGGGAGACCACAGCGGGCCAGCGACGAAAGTCTCTCATGAACTGCCTTCCTGGAATTTTTTTTTCTTCTCCCGGATCATCCCTGGGCGCCGTAACCGGCCGATCTCCAGACTATGGATCGATGACGGATGAATCAGTTTTGAGAGTGGGGCGCCAGAGGAGCCAGGAGTTATGCCACCAATCCCCAATCCAGACTATAACTTATACGATCACATGACTCCACGTGACTGGTCTCCAGAGGCGGGTTCGCCGCTATTGTACGAACTATCGATTGTCGTCGTGGAGGGCGGTGGACACTGCACTTGGTGCTGAGAATGAGACATCTCCGGATTTCTCCCTCCTTTGTGTGTGTTGGCGTTTCACTTTCGCAGTAGTAGCATCAGAAGCTCCCCTTCTTCCAGCTGGTACCAATTCTACACTACCACGTAGAACGGGCAAGCTCGAGACAGGTTGAGCTCAAGCGAAGAGAAAAACTGAGTTTGTGAAGTTTGCTCAAACTAATTGATTCTCAAACAGCACCCCGCCCACAGTTTTTTTCTTTCCTCACCGAGAACTTGATGTCCCCTATTCCTACCAATCTATTATTATCGGCTACCTGGGCGGTCAAGCCGCAATCCCATCGTCCAAACCGTTGTTTCAGCGCCCACCGCCAACCCATGAAACCCGCCACGAATGCCACCGCTGGTTGTTTGTTTGACTGTTGCGTCCCTGGGAATGGAAATTAAACATGATCCAAGGAGGGGCAAAATGACAACTACTTTGTTGCTAACTCGAACTAGTAGTACATTATGGAGCGGAACGGATCCAGATCAACGGCACTTCTTACGAACCGTGTGTGGTTTGACTTAAAACGGGCAACAAGAGAAAGGCCTAATAGGCAAAAAGCCATTCATGATTCATCCCACTTCCACCTCCCCACCCCTCTCTCTCTCTTGCACTTACACCGGCTATTGATTATCGTACCTGAGGACATCCTTTCGTGCAAGTAGCAAGCCAATCAGCGTGTGAGCGCATGGGGCTTGAAAGAGCTTTCAGATTGACAACTAACCCTCCTCTAATTGACACCGGTTGACAAAGTCCATTCCCCCTTTTCCCACCTATTCGGCGATGACCAAAGTAGAAGAACAAGGAGGGGTGAGGGGTGAGGAATGAGGGGTGACCAACAAAGTGGGAGATTCGTATGCGACAGCTAATACGTTTACTCCACATTTTGCTTCTTGAATCGGCATGAACATGAATGAACAGTGTGATAGTGGGGGGGGGGACGAGGGGGAGGGGTATGTTAGATGGGACAGCATTGTTCCAATTTCATCTGATTGCCCATCAAGCCTCTCAATCGTAGCACATACTCAGTACTATCTAGGCCAGAGACAGAAAAGGAGTATTCATTTACATAGGAGCAAACTATATTCAGGAGCAACAGAGGCCAAACCCATGAAATTTGTTTCCGGCCGGGCACAGTCTTCTGCCCGATAAACCTAGATAGATTGGAAGAACTACTACGATTTGGTGTTGTTTTTTCTTCATCCCTGTAATCAGGTTGCAGTTCCAGTTCTAACACTACACCACGATTAAAAGAAGAGAGGTGGGAACAGCGTACTGTACTCACTCACTTACTCCATACTGTAAATAGTAGGAAGGAACAACAATGGCCCCGACAAAAATAGTACTGTAGAGAAAAAATAACATGACGCTATCTCATCGGTTCTCTGCAAGAAAGAAAGCACTCCCATTCGACAAGCACCAAAGACGATCGGCGCCGCCAGGCGGGGGCCGCCAGACGGCTTTGGGGTGCGATCGGCGAGTTTTGCCCTGAAAGGGGGAAGAAGAACAAGGAGAGGGGGGGTGGATGATAGGCTGGCACTGATTGATTGACCTTACACTTGGATCAACTATTGTAGGTCTTCACTACGAGTATCGGTGCTTCTATGCAGGATGCACATCCTCCAGCATTAGTAGTCTACTGTCCATAACGAAGTAGAAATGCAACTCTGGTAGCACGCAAGAAAGTTCTCGATTTTCCTGGTTTCATGATGGAAGGGCTACAATTCCAGGATGAGGTCAGGTTAAATTTAGAAATGAGAGGCTCCAGAGCGGAGGGAAGGTGGGAAGGAGGGACTGGATTGATTTACTTGCTCATAGTCAATGGATTTTGACGGGGGTCGTCTGATCGGGAAGATCTAGGTCATAGCTGGGTGGAGGTAGCTTACCTTCCAGGCTTATGGCTGCCAACTCTCTCCCATGACAACATCTCCTTCAGTCCTCTCTCTCTCTCTCTCCCCCAACCCACCCCCCCAAACTTCCCGCGTGCCCAAACGAAAATTGTGATTATGATGCCTTAACATAGATCCTTGTACAGCCAGGACCACAAGCTCAGATCTAAAGCACGGTTTGTCAGACAAACCGAAGTGGAAGACTGCAGGGATGGAATAAGTACTGTACAGTACCCAAGTACTTCAGCTACCAACTGGCTAAGCCCGCGGATGCCTGAACTGATGATGTCCATCGACTGGCTGACCGACTGCCTTGTCGCTCACTCCGTGCCGATTACCAAGCCAGGTGGGCAAAGTAACCAACTTTGTGGTGTGATGTGTGATGTGTGATTTGTGATGTCTTCTCCCAAAAGATCTCATTGTACCCGACACCACTACTACGACCACCACCACCACCGAGCCTGTCCGGGCGTCACTTCAAGACCTTCGTTCTAGAATGGCGCTTGAGTCAGCCACTTACTCCCAGTCTCCGTCCCGCTGGCTCGGTCTGAATGGGTGCTATGACCGCTGGCCGTCACGGCGCCCAGAGGCTCTGCTCCCTGCTCCATCGATTCACATCACTGGATACGCCGATGACGCGGCTGATCAGACGGAGTGAACTGGAGCTGGCCTCTTGTTTGTGAGTCCTGCTAAGCCTTGCGCCTCGATGAGCAGTGAGCTGCGAGATTCTGTCGCTTCGGCCTCGGTGTGGCTATGTTTATGTCTGAGCATATGTGAAACGCCGCTTCGGCAACCGTAGGCCCCGCTACATGATTTGTCGTGGCGATGGCCACATAGGCAGCATTTTTGTCTGAGGCATTCGATAGGAAGCCAATGCACGGTACAGCACTTGTGATTGCCGCTTTCCTTGAGCTATTCTAAGGCGATTGTCGGTACTTTGTGCCCCCAGCTTTGAGTGGATAGACGATCTTAATAGACAGTGGTATGCTGTGGTCGACTCTCAAGTGCATCGATAACATCCTGTCGATACGGCGTGAGTTCAGGTGTCCTTTGCACTGCAAACAAATTTTCTCGGTTGACGGTCTGCAATACAGCAAGTCATCCTGGTCCCATCGAGCGAGTCTTTTATCTTGACATAATATGGACCAAAGGTGCGAGAGGCTTCTAACCGAGCTTCAAATGGCACTTCTACCGACAACACCATTCTGCAGTCGCATGAATGCATCAAAATTCAATGACCATGTCGAAGCCTCGAAAAATGTGATCGGTGCCGAATTCTGAAGGGTCATATCAACTCATTTCAGGTTGTACTGCAATTGACGGCCACTGTTAGGGAATTCCTATATATACCTCAAGTCAGCTACTGAGCACATCCGAAGATCGCGTGACATCCTCATCTTGTTCTTCGCAAGGTCAATCCCGGCGTCGATTGATATCTGGACTAACCACTGAATCGTGACACTGCGCAACGAGTCATGTACAGATAGCGTCGCGGGCGCCAAACATCCTGTGGGACGTTGTAGGATGTGACACTTCGCACAGCGCCATCATTCACATTCGAGGTGGCACAGAACCTGCAATCCCTGCTAACTTTCCAGATGCAACATCAACTTTCTGGGATTCAAATCCCATCTTGTCATCTACAGGGACAGGGATGACCGACAATCAGCAGCCTTCCACGGAGTCAGGGTCAGAATGAACAGAAACGCATCTGCCGCCAGGTTATTGAACTGTCGAGGCAAGTCTGCGGATGTTGAATTTTACCCGAGACCGAGTGGTGTATTTACGATCAGTAATTTGCTCTGAAGTCTTAGGTTTGCATGATGAGATGCACATGCTGGAAGCTACCGACGATCAGTCATTGGATATGAAGTCATGGGTAACCAAAAAAGCGGACAATCAGTGACCAGAGGAGTCAGTGATGGGTCTGAATGACATCAAGGGCGAAGTCTCTGAAGTGATGGGACATATTTCTGCACGATGGGGCAGCACTTGCTCGCACTCGATATACTTATATACAAGACAAGTAACCTTGTAGATTGGCAATGAAGCCAGATGACGATTACAAAAAGCATATCAATTCGAGCGAGAGCTCCCAGCGCTGCGACGCAACAACCAAACAACCTACGGCAAGTGGTTAATTGATGGCTCTTGGTCCGATGGCGGTCCGGAAAGCCATCGGACTGACGTCAACTTGCCACTACACGGTGACAGATCCCCCACAATCGGCCAAGCTTGCCTTGAGTTCGAGGAGGTGGGTTAAATCAGAATGCGAATTGCGATATATAGTCGACTGGGCATCCCTTGCCTTCTTTTTCCTACCTCCGACTTCCTAATTCTTCCTGGCGCTATTCTCCATCAAAATAGATGAACTGATATGATCGATCGATCGACTAGTTGGTGTTCACGCAACAAATAGTCTAATCTGTCCTTTTCGGTTTCAAATTAATTCTTTGATCTATTTGATCTACCTCAATAACCTGAAAAGAGAAAAGGGGCCTCCTTCGAACAAAAAGGGTGAAAGGTCCAAAGCACCACGTGATCTTGTTAAAAGGGGCCAAATTCGTGAGCCACGTCATAGCAACTTGGAATAGCCTTCAAGTTTGGTTCAGTTTTCGGTTTGTACGGTACCGCGGCGGTGAAAGAAGGGAAATAATTTGATAGGAGGTGGGAAAGCGTTTGCGTTTGAGTCCAGTTGTTGGAGTAAAAGGGGGAAAAAGAGAACCTTGAAGAAAAGGGAAAGCGGAGACAGTTCAGTCCCAGAAGCGGAAACCGGGCAAGCTGGACCCTCCACTTCATTGACAGCAACGATCATCATCATCTTTCTCTTCTCCTGCGCAACTTTCCCTTCAGCATCATCCACCATCACCACCACCACCATACTCTCAGCTCAGCTCGCTTCTATCGACACGCGTACCTAGAAACAGACCTTCCCGACTTTCGCTTTCCTCTCCACCATGTTCGAAGACTCAGACAACAATCTATACCTCTTCACCTCCCTTACTGCGGGGTCATCGCACATCGTCACCGCAACGGCAACCCTGGAGCGGATTCTCAAAGCCAACAAGCTACCATTCCTGGCCATTGATGTCGCAACCAACGATGTAGCCCGCAAGCTCTGGGGTCGTCGCGCCAAGGGCAAGAAGCTGCCGGGCCTAGTGAAATTTGGCAGCGTTATTGGGGTATGTACCCCGCATAGCTTCTGGCCACCGCGGGGGGTGGCGGGCATTACGCGCCTCCCCCCCTCTTTGCCCCCTCTCCCACCCATCTACTAAACACAACCGACTGAAGACTAATCGTCTCATACTATAGGATCTAGAAGAGGTCGAAGACTGGAACGAATATGGCGAGCTCAGAATGCAAATCAACAATGTCCAACCCATGGATAGCATCTTCGCCTCTGGCACGGTCGCGCAATCCGAATCCACCACCCCCACCGTCTCTACACCTACCACCGAAACTCCCGCCGTGAAACAAAGCACCATCAAGATCCAGAGCCCCCCTGCAAAGGAGACTCCGAAGGACGAGTCTACCACGGCTGCCATGCGCCTGGCCAGTGAGGAAGCTGCTGCCAAGGCCAAGGGTCACCCCACGAACGGCGACGCGAAGAACAATACTAAAATCAACAGCAGCAACGTTTCAGCTGCTGCTGCCACCGAGCAGAAGCCGACCGAGCCTGCTGCGACGACGAGCGTGGACACTCCTGCTGGGAAGGAAGACACTGCAACTGGAGCCGAGGCTATCGAGATACCGGCCACTGAGGAGACTAGACCCAAGCGACCGCCGTTGGTAGTTCCCGAGTTGGCTGCAGAGTCATCTGCCAACATTCGCGCGGATGCCGCTGTGGTCGAGCACCATCGGGGGTCGATTGTCTCGGCTACCTCTCCCGAGGAGCAGGCCAAGGTCGCCCATGATCTGCGCAAGTCCATCTCCGGTGGCCACCAGGAGCTGCTGAACTCTCTCCGTGAGGATGTTGCGGCCGGAGCCAACCAAGAGGAGACCATCGAGGAAGAGCCCGAGGTTGGCGAGCAGAAAGAGGCGGCATCGGCGACGGCGGAAGCCACCAAGGATAGCCAGTAGACCAGGCGAATGTTTATTTGTGGGTTTCTGTCGCAGGACGATAGCATTTTAGCTCCCGCCTTTGTGCATGTGTCACCTTCTGCATGATCGCTTGAAACTTTTACATACCATGTACAGATACCAGACTTTATTCTCTTATTGTTTCCCCTTTCTTATTCCGAGATTGTATGTTTGACATTGTCTCGTCGTTATCATCGACAGAAATTGCAGATGGTCATCAATTGCATGCCTCCAGGCCTTCACACCGTAGCTCTAGTAGGATTTTCGCCTATTATACTTTCATACCTCTTTACTTCCACATCTCCGGGTCAAAGCATACTGCGACGGGTTCCAGCAACAGAACTAAGTAAGAACCCAGGAAAAAAAAATAAACAATTAGAAACTCGAAACCCAATTCAAACAAGAGAAGAAACATTATGCTAATGGTATATCCACACACAAGAGAGAAAGATAATGCCAAACGACTTCTATTTCAACACCGAGGGAGGGGGGGGGATTGAAGGTAATATTTACTCGTCTTCTTTCCTATACTTGTTCACCGCCTGGCGCAGCTTCTCGATGACGTCGGCGGGATCCTGGGCGCCGAAGACCGCCGACCCCGCGACGATGACATTGGCGCCCGCCTCGGCCGCCTGGTCGATCGTGCCCACGCCCAACCCGCCGTCGACCTCGATGTTGAGGTCCGGGTAGCGCTCCCGCAGGGCCTTGACCTTGGGCAGCTCCGAGGCCATGAACTTCTGGCCGCCGAAGCCCGGGTGGACGGTCATTACGAGGACCATCTGTTTTTGTTCTTGGGTGTTAGTCTTGGGTGAGCGATTTTGGGTTGCGGGGGGTGGGTGCGGTTGTTGGAGGGAGGGAGAATGGATAAAAAGTTTGAAGGGGTTGAGGGCTTATGGTGGAGGGAGATTTTCAAAGGTGCATGGCAAGGTAGGGACCAAACGCACATCGGGCTTCTCCTTCGCATCCTCCGTCTCCAGGATCTCCCAGAGCACATCCACGGGGGTATCGGGCTTGATGGCGATGCCGGCCTGCATGCCTTGCTCGTGGATGTAGCGGATCAGCTCCTTGGGGGAGGTGTGGCGGGTGGTGGTCTTGTCGGCGGGTTCGGTGGCCGCGACGGAGGAGACGGCGGCTTCGTAGTGGAAGCAGTAGAGGTCGCAGCCGGCCTTTTGGAACTCTTTGACCCATTTGTGGGGCTGTGTTTTCGGGGGTAGATGTTAGTGATGGGATGATCTTGATTTGCGTTCGAGGGGGGGGAAAGGGTAGGTAGGGCTGTTTAGGGAGGGGGGGGGGCTGATTGTTTTGCTCCTTTGGCAAGGTGTTTTGGGGATAGGTTTGGTTCAACAACCTCGACTAACTCACCTCCGCAATCATCATGTGGCAGTCAAATGTTCCCTTGCCGTGAGCTTCCGTGGGACGGGCGACATGGGATCGGATCGCAGAAACAACAGGGGCTCCGAAGGTGATGTTGGGGACGAAGTGACCGTCCATGATGTCGACGTGCAACCAGTCGGCGCCCTGGGCGATCTTGGTTGAGCATTCGCTGCCCAGGGTGCCGAAGTCGGCGCTCAGAATGGAGGGGGCAATGATCGCGGGGGGGCACATGGTGGTTGTTGTTGGTTGGGATCGTTCAATTGAATGAGGGGGTGGTAGTAGAGAGAGGGGGGGAAAGAGAGAGGTGGGTAAGAAAGAGGTTTAAGAATCGCACGGTATACAAGGAGGAGGGGAAATAGTACGTATGAGGGGAGGTGTGGGGGGGGGAAGAAGAGGGGCTAGCTTTAGATGTCCTTAATTTTCTGTCACTTCTACAAGAGATAAAGCGGAATTATGACAGACTACTAGCGATCGATTGAATCAATGCTGGAACTTTCTGACAGCCTCCGGCAAGAAAGGGAAAAAAACCGTGTGGATAAACCGGCCATTACTCGAGGATGAATTCCGTAGTAGGGGTCTCAATCAGCTCCATCCGGGCAAAAATTGTTGGTGGTCGTTGATATCATCTTCCCTGCTTCGGTCGACGTCAGTCCGGGGAGCCCGATTGGGAATGATATCACGCCGATAAGGGCTAGGGCAGGGGATTACACGTGGCAGACTACTGGGTACGCCAGCTTGCAGCCAGGTCGAGGCCTGACTGCCTGACCACCTGACCGCCTGACTGCCTGAACTTAGTGGATTCAAATGTCAGGCTCCAAATTAGGAAAGGTGTCGGACGGGGCCCGATTACTTGCTCCATACTTTCCTCTTTTCCTTATCCCAATGCCACTTCGTCATCTGCATCTTCCCTTCAACAATGTCGGTCGGGTGACTCCCCAGCGCTTCCTGCTCAACTGTCCGAGCCAGGATCGTCCTTGTTCTTCTCGCCCGGGTGGGGATGTCGTGCTTTTCATTGTGCGTCGCGATGTCTGATAGGTCGGACGACAGGGCTCCTCAAGGGCGTCAAGTCCAGCCTACCTAGAGGACTCGTACGGAATACAGTCTTCGCTTTCCAGATTTTGAGTTGACGCTCGGCAGAATCATAATATCCTTCGCATTCCTCAGTTCTTGGATGTCATCACGAGTTCATTAAATGCGGGTCTGCTGAAGACACTGATCGCTTGAAGCGAACTCCGACTATCACTGGGCACCATCTGACCACTGCATAGTCCGGAGCTTCCTTTCTAAAGATAGCCTCCCCGGGCGCTTACAACCCGCCAATCATGCGAAGCTCCCCTCACCACTCCAGAGCTCCTGTTCGCCGACAGTCATTTTGTACAGGCATCAAGAACCTTGCACCATCTGATTGGCACAATGAAGCTCCCAGACCACTCTGTTGTCGCCCATCACAGATGGTCGCCCACTGAGATTCGTCCTTGCCGAAGCGCCGACTCGACCAGCACCAATGATAGTATCTTCAGGCTGCCTACCTGCAGGGATTTCGGGTGCTTTGTGCACAGTGATGCAGTAGTTCCTGCATCTTGGGTGGCAGGTGTGAAGAGCACCGCGTCCGATCTCTCGCCTTCCCCTCCTTTCGGTGGTCTATTTATCAGTGTCCTGCGCTACCGATCGAAGATGATGATCTTCACCTAACCTTTTCTTGTCTCTTTGGCTATAGCTTCGTTTTTCATTTCTTTTTGCATCGTTTGCTCGTGCCTTAAGCTCTGGAAGCTGGGCCGTCAAGCGCTCCTGTCATTAATCACGTACTCGTCGACCTGTTGATCGGTGTTGAACGCAGCTGAGATACCCATAGAAGGCTCTTGTGGAGTTGATGGTTTGGTATTAGCCTTGATCTTGTCTTCGCACCACCTACTGTAATTGAAACCTTAGAACCTGGGAGCATATCTCACTACTTGAGCATTATGGCCGACATGCAGTACTCTACCGCCTCAGGTTGTCCACCCCTACGGCAGGTCCGGGGGACTCGACTCGATACTATACCGGAGGACTATCGCGAAACACAATACTCGGTACAGAAGGAGCAGGTCGCATCCGCTTCTCAGAAACCTGCAACAATTCCCCGACTGAAGTTGAAGACTAGCGGTCTATCGTCAGGGTTTCTGAGGCCGAATCGATTCTTCTCACCGATATCTGCCGGTTCTGTGTCGTCCTGCTCGGACACGGAGTGGCAACAGCAGATGAAACCCTTTGAAGACCTCTACGATGCCACAGACGAGGAGTCGGTAACGAGTGACGAGTGTACTTCATTTGCCAGCACTCGGCCGACGAGTTTGACAACTCCAACGACGCGAAATTCCATGCTATCGCCAATTTCTCGTAAGCGCTATCCGAGTTTGGCCATTCCACCTTCGCCAGTGTGGCCATCATTGCAAGGTGCTTGCAAAAGCTCCCCCATTCCTCCGACGCCACCTTCCAAGATACCAGTATCTCCGGCAGCTCTGTCAATGCTTGGTCGTTCTGTTCCTGCCGTGCATGCTCCACCCTCCCTGGATGGAAGTATATCCTCGGATCAGGTGTCGAATCTAAGCGCTCCGGCTACTCCAGATCTACAGTCAATCCCTGATCAGGACTGGGTCGTGCCAGGAGTTCATGTTCGACCAGACTTGGAAGATGTGGAAGACGTTGACCTCCCCGCACTCGATGCAGATCCAGATGTGCAGAGCATTGAGATCGCCTTCGATGCTGCTAGCGAAGATTTAGCTCAGGTCTTGGGCCGGTTTCCTCGCATCCCCGGTCAAATGACGCCGCCTGCCTTCGATATGGACATGGAACCGGATTTGGTGCGGGGAGATACGCCGTCGGACACAGGAGTACATCTTCCCGAAGATGCCTTGGAAACTTTACGGCACCTGTCACTCAATAGAGTGCCAGATCCTTGGGCCGAATCATCCGATAACAACGACGAGATGTGGCAAGTTGAGACTCTACCTCAACGCCCTCGTAGTGCTGATGGTGTAACTCCTGCTTCTGAGCTTTCCGGTTATAGCTTCAGCAGGTTGAGCATTCCGTCTCCAGGTGGCTTCTTTGCTTCGTTAGCCCCACGTGCCCGCCATACCTGGGCGATCCCGAACGGAAACAAACCACCCAACTCTGCCACTGCTGAAAGGTTCTACAAGCTACCTTTTACCCGCACTGAGGGAGAGATTGTTGAGCAGGTCATTGATTATCCGGAAAGAGCGACGGACGAGGAGCTAACAGCAGTATATGATCCAAGCGGTCCACCAACTGCTATTAGGATTCCCGCGGAGCATGCCATTGAGCCTCTTGGTACGCTGAGGAGCCCCGTGAGCACGGTTGCTGAGGAGATGAATCACGATCAGATGCCCGCTCCGTTGACAGATCAAGCCGAGCGAGATGAAGACTATGAAGCTGAACTCAAGAAGAAAGCGATGTCAGGCTTGGATAGGACCAGTGTTTGGCTGGCAGCTCAAGCTTCTTACCTAGCAGCCTTGAACGAGACAAACCCCGCCAATTCCATCGACAAGGAAAGTGGCAGCGAGATTGAGGCTCGTCAGAAGCCTAGTCAACAAGCTCCAAGCTCTCTTGCCCGCAAGAGATCAGCCAAATTCACTGGAGTTCTTCCCGCTGCCCCCAGTTTGCAACCTTCCGCTTTGGCAAGTAAAGATTCGATTTATTGGAGAGGATTCCAAGCTCTACGCGATCAATCAAGCATCAAGGATATTCATGTACATCAACACGCTCGCTTTGATGCTGTCCAGTCTGTTCGTGTCGGTATGCCCGGCTTACACGTTGACTGTTTGACGGGAAAGTACGAGTTAATTCCTACTCAACGTCCTGCATACAAAGGACCCTTTTCGATGGCACCTCGCAATTCGACACTCGACTCGGCTCGGGTGCAAAAAGCTCAATTCTCCATAGTTGAGAAAGAGCAGTTGGTGCTGTCGCAGATCCGTCAGGCTATGTGGGCTATGGATGCACTGAGGTTTCTCAATGGCGGTCGCATGCTTGTCAGCCCTGCATCAAGAAAGCTTCGTGGCTCCAGCCGTTCGCCAAAAAGGTCAACAAATGCGAATCAATGCGGTGTTCGGGTTCTGGATCTTGGAGGGCATGCGTCGTGTGAATGGGCGTGGCAATTTGCCTATGACTATCCTGATGCCAAAGTCACAACGGTCTACACTGGTTCCCAGGAGGTCAATCGCGGCATCAAAGGACCTCCCAACCACCGACATGTTTCTGTTTCACAGCTGTGGAAGCTCCCCTTTCCCGACAACAAGTTCGATGTGATCTCAGCTCGTTCGTTGCCAGCTCTGCTGAAGAAAAAATGCCCGAGCGGAGAGCTCCTTGACGAATACGATCTGTGCCTGAAAGAGTGCCTTCGCTGTCTCAAGCCCGGTGGCTATCTGGAGTACTTCGTTCTAGATGCTGAGATCTTACACGCTGGTCCTCAGGGATCTGCCATCTCGGAGGAGTTCGTTGCCAATCTTCAGGCCCAAGGATATGATCCGATGCCGACCAAAAGCTGGCTTGGACGCGTACAGCAGCACTTCACCGACATCAAGCGAGCCTGGGCCTTCCTACCAATGGGGATCGAGCCCACCAAGACTGAGCCACCCAGAGAGACGCCGGATCCGAGAGTCAAGAGCCTTGCTGGGGATTACGAAGCGATACAAGGTCCTGTCGGTAGTACTGCTGACATTGCCAGTATCACGGGGATACTAGGCGGATGGTTTTGGGAACAGTGGTGTGTCAAGCTGCAGCAAGAGATCGGAATCGAGCGGGAGAAGTTACTCGCAGGAGTAGGCGCTGTGTTCGATGAGGGCCGCAAGAACGGAGCAGGCTGGACCTGTTTATCCGGATGGGCGATGAAACCACGGCGCCAGAGACGTCGTGGTGGTCAACCGAAGGGCAGGGGGGTGAGGAGCCCTTGCATGTGATTCTTTCCTTTTATTTTGGATGTAAACCCAGGAGGTTCATCCGTCCTTCTTGATACCCCCTATCTGCCCTGGTCGGCGAAAGTTAATGTAATAATCGTGCCCCTGGAACCTCTTCATGACGATGGTGAGCTTCAGGCGTGCTTTCTTATGTATGACGTGTTGATGGTTGGATGTGAAGAGAATGTTCGGGATGGGTACTCTATCTGTCCTAATTCCGAAGCGATGTTTGACAATTAGCCTATAGCCACACTGACAGGAAGTGATGATGGTCGCCTTAACAATAAAATCTCCTCTTCGGAGGCTTCCAATTCTCGTATACTTGAAACAAAAGTTGTCTACAGTGGCTGCACCAGGTGTGTAGTTGCAGAGTCTACAAGTAGGCGTGCTAGGGTACTAGGCATAACAATTACAACTTCGCTGCTTGAGCTACTGTCCCCCAGGGATATATGCTTTCCCGGGAACCCTGCGCGTGCTCAATCGAGATGCGCGCTGGCGATCATTTTCAGGAGTGGGAGATGATAATAACAAGATGTTAAAGACGATTGCAACCAGTGTGACATATCTCTTTGTACCGTGTATTGGGGGCTAGAGGCATGAGCAGCTCAGGCTGCGTTGCATGGAAGAAGATGTCAATGCGAGAGAAGTGAAAAGCGTGGGTGGGATGCAGCGTGGCGCAGCGTGACTGCAAAGGTGTTATAACGTGATGCCAGATGTAACTGACATCAATGGCCCGGATGGTCTAGTGGTATGATTCGCGCTTCGGGTTCAGCACTTGAATATGCGCGAGGTCCCGCGTTCGAATCGCGGTTCGGGCCCACTTACCTTTTTGCTTCTTGGCAAATCAATCATTACTATTGTTTTTGCTGGATCTGCTGCCTTTTTTCCAGCCGTGCTTATCAAAATCGAGCGCCTGCTTTACAACCGGTGGCGTTAACAGCGCCTTAGTTGGTGTCTTCATCCACCGTGTTTTTGCCTCATGATCATTATTCTGGCCGGGCGCCTGTCTCGCCGCTCAGAGGCGAGGCAGTGGAAGAAGGTAAATAAAAAGTAGAGTGCCTTTTCCACTTTGTTCGTGTAGAAAGGGAAACCGGCAAAAAAAAGGCAAATGGGCCCGAACCGCGATTCGAACGCGGGACCTCGCGCATATTCAAGTGCTGAACCCGAAGCGCGAATCATACCACTAGACCATCCGGGCTGTGATGATGTCATGTTCTTTGTCCTCCAAAGCTTATTCCTGCCAACTTACAGTGTGAAGATAGTGCTGCACTCCCGGTGCAAGTAAAGTGGTCCATGTTTACTCACATTTGCAATTATTGGTGTCAGGCTCAGTGCTGGTGTCCTTGGCCCCATGATGGACTTTTTACCTTCAGGGAAACAGCGTAGTGGGGAGGAGGGGTGCAAGGAGGGGGGAGAGGGCAGAAGCCTGCAATGGATCACAGGAAACACCTTCGACAAGCCTGGATTTGTTTCACTCATTAGCCAACCTTGCGCATCCTGCCGATCTGGGTTGTTTCCAGGCACGTTACTCCCTGTGCTGCCTATGCGCTAGAATAAGCTGTGTGACTGAGATCGAGGTGAGTGGAGAGAAGAAAACGCTGCAATAAGGACTGCTATTGACGTTTATAGAGATCTCGGGCGCACGCTCTTCTGCCCTACCAGCAAGGTCCCTGGCAATATGATACAGTGTCATTCGGCGAGCTGTGCTGTGCTTCCTCGAGGAACAAAAACCAGCGTGGGAGACTGCAGAGGCTTGCTTGTGGTTGGTGTATATACTCGCCGATGGGAGTACACAACATGTTGCCTGCGATCTTCTATCACCATTCCCGGGTTTCCCCCGGTTGGCGATGGAGAATAAAAGTCCCGTCGTGTATCACTTCATGTCGATGGCCTTGCTGCGTAACTTCCCCATAAGAGGATTGGTTGTTTCATATATACCTGTCATGGCTTTCTCGAGCTCTATTCCAAGTTTGGACAGGATTTCGACATGAGCATTGCACGCTTTCCCGATCCCCATAGCAATGAAGTCCACAGTGCTCGCAATCATCATTCCAGGAGTCCTGGGGTTTAGGGCCGAAACAGGCGGTTTATTGGAGGAAACTCTGGTATGCTGGCAGGCACGAAGCACTAGTGCTCTTCAACTGACTCCGGGACCGTCGACAGAATCTACCCCTGCCTATGATCCAGAACCTTTCAACGTCCAACAGCTTTGTTCCTAATACCACAAACTCATGGTGGTCATCCTCCTACGTTCATGCATCTAACAATCATGATTACTTGATCGTCTCCCAATGTTTGCTGATGAACGCTGGCTTGTACCGAGGCTCCATCCTTGATGTCACCGATCCGAGCTTCTATCGCCAATTCGAGCGTTTCGCAAC
The DNA here is from genome assembly GCF_003184765.1 of Aspergillus aculeatinus CBS 121060. Taxonomy (NCBI): domain Eukaryota; kingdom Fungi; phylum Ascomycota; class Eurotiomycetes; order Eurotiales; family Aspergillaceae; genus Aspergillus; species Aspergillus aculeatinus. Next base: position 409,647 of record NW_020291474.1, read on the forward strand.
TGGCCCCCTTACAGATCCAGGTCTGAGTAGCGGTGGCATTCTCAACATCACCTTTGAGCAGTATGGCTTCCACACGACAAATGACGACGATCCACTCCAGGAACTACGCACCTGGAGTGCCGTCGAGGGCGTGGAGTTCGACATACGATTCCATCTCTCTACGCCTGTGATACTCAACGGCGGCACCGGTCTGTTCCAATGGGGCTCCGAGTTGACCCACGAATGGTCCATGCCTGCCGGTCTCACGCTGGGCAGCTTCGTCGTCAACGGGTCCCGACTGACCATTGATCCTACGCGGTCCCTAACCTGGTACGACCGGCAGTTAATGTGGCCGAATACACTGGCGAAGGTGGCCAACAAGGCCAATTGGACGTGGTTTGAAGTGCACCTTGACGACAACTCCCACAACAACAACGCGCCCGCCGGCAGGGCCGACAAACTGTCGATCTGGGTGTGGGACACCACCGACCATCGCCGTACGCAGTTTGCAACGGCCCGCCACCGTCCGGGCATTCACCAGGTCCTGCCCGTCACTGCGTTTGTCCCATCTCGGAGGACCTGGACCTCGCCGGTTTCGAAGGCTACTTACCCTCTGGACTGGGTGGTTACCCTCTGGGATGGAACTACGCTGTCGATCTCAAGCGTGCGACCGGACCAGGAGCTTTGTGATACAACGGGGCTCTCGCCTACATACGAGGGTTATATTCAAGTCAATGGTTTTGATGGAGACGGTGGAATGATCTCTGGGTATGGTCTGGTTGAACAGGTTCCCGTCGGGTTTCTTCCGGCCATGACGCTCTCGAGCGAAGAGTGATGATATTGGGAAATTCCCTTTGTGTATGTCCTTGAGTCAGCTGCAGCTGGTATGCTGTGCATCTGATACTTGTTGCCTGTTTGGTCACGTATCATATTTGTCCTATGCAGGAGCATGCTATGGAAGAAAGATTGAGTGTCGCCACATTTTATATGTTGAGAGGCCGCGGTTGGGCTTGAACAATTTCCGAAATTCCATCTCAACCACACACCCTCTAATAGACCAAAGAAATTGAGCAAGCAACCCAGTCTTCGTATATGCATGGCTTGTTCGACAAGTACCCTATATTCAAGTGATTGTATAGAAAGTAGGATGTATTGAGGCGTGGGTGAAACAGTAAGGCTTACTAAGAAATGAGTCATCGAAGCGATAGCTGCCTCACGTGTCGGCTCTGATAATCGCAGAAACACCCGACAGTATCAATCAACTTACCCGCACAGGACTTATACAATTCGCTCATAACTCGACTCTTTCTTCTCCTCTCTTGTCTCAAAGCTCCCGGAAGAGCTTCTGTATTTATCCCATCTCTGTCTCCTGTTGGTAGCGACCCAGATTGCTTCCTCACATGCTGAATTGACCCCCGATAAATTGCGCCGAACATCCCCTCCCCCACACGCAAGACAGACAAGCTAGTCGACCGCAATCATGCTCTTCTTCAGGTAAATGGCTCCTGCGCGCCGCTACCCACCTATCGCTACCCCCTCACTCTCTCCATCACGTCAATAAATTACTAACACCGTATCCCAAAACAGTTTCTTCAAAACCCTCACCAATCAGACCGTCACCATCGAGCTGAAAAACGACATCCGCATCCGCGGCACCCTCAAATCCGTCGACCAATACCTGAACATCAAGCTCGACAATGTCGATGTCCTCGACCTGGACAAATATCCGCACCTGTCGTCGGTCAAGAACATGTTCATTCGGGGTAGTGTGGTGCGCTATGTGATGTTGCCGCGGTCGGAGGTGGATATTGGACTGTTGGAGGATGCGACGAGGAGGGGTGAGTTCCCTCCCCCCCCCAATTATTTTGCGGGAGCTTCGAGAAAAGGGGACGCGATCATGCTCCGAGCCGGGAATGCCCAAGAGGCAGACATATCGATCCGAGATTCATTGAATAGTGCGCTAATTCTCTTTTGTCCGCTGATATAGAAGCTGCGAACCAGGCTGGGAAGGCCAAATAAGCGGGACAGATGAGAGAGATGACTTGAGCGACAGTGGGAGGATTCGAAGCGGAATTGGGAGGATCTGGATTGATATCGGACCTCGAGAGGACATATCCTCCGGGCTTTATGCTTTGGCCCCTTTCCCTAAAGGGCGCATCATGTTATGGCACGGTCTACACTTTTTTTTTTTTACGTTTCTCTTTTTATAATTCTATCATGATGTCATGCTGCACTGTTTCGTGGGAGATAGAGGGCTTTGTGCTTTATGCATGCTGGCCTGGTGATGGAGCTAATATTGCGGTGTGTATGGTGGTGACGAGGATCGGGTAAGGATAGCCCAAGGGTGGGAGGCAACGGTGATGATGATACGTTGACAAAGAAGGGAATGCGGACGGGGTGATGCTGGTCATGGGAGATGAGTGTCGGGTTGACTTTATCTTCGAATATCTCTTCCTTCAACCATGTTTGGAGTGAGCTTGCAGGCATTGATGCGGGCAGGGCACAGGCTTGCCACACAGCGGCCACAGGCCCAACATCAGCACTATACTTGGAGGACCCATGCTCTTGGCTCTTCAACATGCGGAAAGTGCTTGATGATTCAGTCGGCGGTCTGGTCTCAACCTGCTTAATCGACAGATACTTATTCCAGGTCTAGCTCCAGCATCAGACATGACTATCTCGCTTATGTCGCAAGTCAACATTTATATTCGATCGAATCCCTTCGACCTCTAACCCTAGCATACTCGGCGGTCATTCTCCATTAGGAACGAAGACATAAATTATGCAGGACTAAAGTCGCACTGCTTACATAAAGGTCTTATGCACAGCAGGAGGGTGACCCCGCATTACTGACATTCAGGCATGACCAAAGGGAGGAATATTGTAGATTAGAGTATCTTGTACTAATTGAGCTCTTCTGATTTGAAGGATATGTAATGAGAACTCAACATGCACACATATAGTCTAATCTGAACATGAATTCAGTTATATCTATTGATTCTTTGTCCAACCATGATTGACATCATTGAGACAGTTGAAGCCATCATTTAATGGGTTGAATGCACGTGACTTCGTGTCGTGAAAATCGTCGAGGACGGGATCCCGCCGCGCCGCGCCTTCACCTTCCGCTTTCCGTCCTTGAGCTTCAACCTACAGTCGTTCCTGTTTGCTAGATAATGCAACAGATTTTCTTATATATCCAAATCTATACTCTCTTCCATACTTCGGATATACGAACATGCCAATTGACCTATCCTTGACCCAATAACCGTACCACACCTCCCTCTCGTCCCGATAGACCCTCTCGCATCTTCGAGGGACCGACAGCAGCATGGCAGGATCCGCCACCAAAAAAGGCTCAACGCCAGCCAAGGTCCCCTTCGGCGCCAAATCCCAGACTCCCGCGAAGCGCAACGGCAGTCTGCTGAACTTCTTCCAAAAAGCCGACGGACCGCCCAAAGCCACCTCCACCCAACCCCGGATCACTCAATTTGCCACCAAGACCGCCCGGCCGACCAGCAATGGCCACAGCAGCACACCGACGCTGCGCAGACAAGGGAGCTCCACAGCCAGCAACGGCGCAGGCGATCTATTTCTCGAGGACAAAAACCGGAACCGATCCGCAACCTACGCAGCCCCCGAGCCGCAACGGACAGCACGGTCGAGGACTCCCGATGATATCTGGGAAGGCGAGCCGGAAACGCCGGCGCCAGCGACAGCAGCGACCGAAGAAGACCGCTACAACGAGAACGGATCCTCTGGCGTCAAGAAACGCAAGCTTGATTCCCCGTCCGCCGCCGGCGATGACGCAGCAGCAGCAGCACGAGCGAAGTCGTCCGATGCCAGCGCTACCCCGGTAGCGGCGCCCGCGAAGAAATCCCGTCACCTTAGTGGTCCCTTCATCGACGAATCCGATAGCGAGGAGGAAGAGGATCTGGAGAAGTTCCGTGATTACGCGGATGGGCCATCGGTCGCATTAACAGACAAGCCCACTGCCAATGCGACAGAATCGCCCGTCGACACCGAGGAAGCAGACCCCACAGCTAAAACACGACCGACGCCCGCTGTCGAGACACCACCATCCTTGGTAAGAGAAACCACGAGCTACACCGAACCTGATGAATATACGAATTTTGACGATATGGAAGACGAGTTCCGAGGGGAAGAGAATTTCTTAGATCCCTTTGATAATGATAATGATGATGACGACGAACATGATAATCAAGAGAAGGAGGTGTTGATTGGATTGGAGGATTATAGTAATGGCCTGGATGACGACGGAAATACGTTTGGCTGTGAAGTGCCCATTTGTCCGATCTGTCAGACTAGTTTGACTGGTCTGAATGAAGCTGTAAGTTGTTCCGGTTACAAATTGCATGGGCAGTATGGTAACAGTTGTTTTGTTCAGGATGTCTCGGTGCACGTCAATGACTGCTTAGATGGCAAGCCTAGTACAATACAGCCAAAATCCGATCCTGCGGTCAAGTCTGAGCCTGAGATCGAACCAGATCCCGAAGTCAAGCTTGAACCCGAACCGCCATCGAAAGCACTGACTCGTTCGGACCGGGCAGCGATTGCTCGCCCCGCACAACGTGATCCTTACGCTTCCGGCGAGGCTGGGGCCAGGTCAGCCTTCTCTAAGCTCATGGCTGGAAATGCGGAGGATAGCGCCTGGGCAGCAGCAGCAGCCAATGAAGTGGCATCCAGAGGCAAGCAGGCATATCAACGGACCTGTCCGTTCTACAAAATCATGCCCGGGTTCTCAATATGCGTGGACGCGTTTCGCTACGGTGCTGTCGAGGGCTGCAATGCTTACTTTCTGAGTCACTTTCATAGTGACCACTACATTGGCCTTACGGGTTCATGGCGACACGGTCCAATTTACTGCAGTCGTGCGACAGCCAATCTCGTGTGCCAGCAGTTGAAAGTCAATCGTAAATGGTTGGTGCCACTCGAGTTTGAGAAGAGGACGGAGATCCCTGGCACGGGCGGAGCACATGTGACAATCATCGAAGCGAACCATTGTCCAGGAAGTGCCATCTTTCTTTTTGAAAAGACCATGGGATCTGGCCCATCGAAACGAACGCATCGGGTGCTTCATTGCGGAGATTTTCGCGCCTCGCCGCTCCATGTGCAGCATGCACTCTTGCGCCCGGAGGTTGTCGATCCCACCACAGGTCAGCGTCGTCAGCAACACATAGATGCTTGCTACCTAGACACCACGTATTTGAGCCCCAAATACGCCTTTCCAAGCCAGGAAGATGTCATACAGGCTTGTGCCGATCTTTGCGTGGAGCTGAACGAGGGGCAGCAGAAAAGTAACGGGCTTGCTTTCGGCTCATCAGGTCGCTCGCCCGGGGTCGGGGGAGGGTTGATGAGCAAGTTCGTTTCCAAAGTGACTGGCTCTTCGGGGTCGCAGTCTTCGACATCAAGCTCAAGTGGCCGATTGCTGGTGGTGATCGGGACCTATAGCATTGGGAAAGAGCGTATCTGTCTGGGAATCGCGCGCGCTCTGAAGAGCAAAATTTTCGCCACCCCGGCCAAACAGCGGATCTGCGCCTGCCTGGAGGACCCAGAGCTGTCAGCGCTGTTGACGGATAACCCACGCGAGGCACAGGTGCATATGCAGACCTTGTTTGAGATTCGAGCGGAGACGCTGGCTGACTATTTGGACACGTTGAAGCCGCACTTCACGAAAGTAGTGGGCTTTCGACCGACCGGCTGGACGTACCGACCGCCCGCGGGACGTATGCTGGATAACCCTCCTGTGTCGACGGTGCTTCATTCGGCACATTGGCAGACACCGTTTTCGGCACGCGACCTCGTGCCCCAACGGGGCAGCACGCGGGAAAGTGCCTGTTTTGGGGTGCCGTACAGCGAGCACAGCTCGTTCCGGGAACTGACCATGTTCTGCTGCGCCCTTCGGATCGGACGGGTCATCCCGACCGTGAATGTGGGCAGTCAGAAGAGTCGTGAGCGCATGAAGGCGTGGGCTGAGCGATGGGAGGCGGAGAAACGGAAGAGTGGTCTGTACCAGGTCAAAGGCGAGCGGTGGTGACGCAGGATGGCATTACTGTACATAATCTCATTGGACTCCGGACTTGTACATACATACCTTAGTAGTAGGAGGTTTCCAAACTCATGGACATAGGACACGAAGTCCCAATGAAGCAATATGCAACGAGCTCGATCTCATTGGTAGAGCCCTCTTGGGAGACTGACGTTCATCTCAATTCTGACTGGTTTGTGCATCCCAAATGCATGAAATAGACTTCAATCTATCCCTGGATCGACATTCAACGGGGCTGATCCTGTTCCCCCACAAAGGAATAACCGTGATACCCGAGAGTTAAGCGGGGAGGAAATGTAGAGTCGGGGTTGGAGATCGGCTGGGGAGAGGCAGCCAGTGCCAGCCACAGTAGTCGAGTCCGGGCTGTCAATCCCGATTTATCTCCCGGCTGGTTTTGATAGCCTCGGGGAAAGTTGTGCCTCCTTTCCCTTTTAAATCCCAGACCCTTCGGTCAACCCTCTATCTATCATCTGTCAACCTTCCTTTTTGTCTTTGATTCTTTGATGCTTATTCTATAAGATTTTGTCTTTCGATTCTCTCGATTAGGGACAATACCGGGAGTCTTCGCGAGGTAAGTGAGCGTGTGCCCAAGTAAATGCTGGGAATTCCGGCAAGGGATTCCCATTCCGTTCCTTCGGCAGTTGAGATCGGCTGTCATTCCTCCCTCACATTCCACAATTCTTCCCTGCTACGTAGCAATCAGACTAACTGTCAGCCCACCCCCCCTCAGTTCACTACTCTATTACTCTATTACCCCGGATTTTCGTCGAATATCCAATCAGACCGGTCGGCCGCCATGATTGCCGACCTGCTCTCGCTGCAGGCCACCCCTTACCTTTTCTTGGGCTTGGTGGCCATCTACTATCTCCTCCCCTACTTACAAGTCTGGCGTCTACGTGATATTCCATCTCCTGGTTTCGCTGCCTTCTCCAACTTCTGGCTCCTCCTCCAAACCCGTCGCGGATCCCGTTTTCTCGTTGTCGATGATGCCCACAAACGCTATGGCAAACTCGTCCGCATCGCGCCCCGCCATGTCTCCATCGCCGATGACAACGCGATCCAGGCTGTTTACGGTCACGGAAATGGTTTCTTGAAGGCGTATGTTCTCTGAAATATATTTTTATGGGATCCGACTCACGCAAGTAATACAGGGACTTTTACGATGCTTTTGTTTCCATCCGTCGCGGTCTGTTCAACACTCGCGACCGTGCGGAGCACACCCGCAAGCGCAAGACCGTCTCGCACACCTTCAGTATGAAGTCTATTGGCCAGTTCGAGCAGTACATCCACGGCAACATTGAGCTTTTCGTTAAGAAGTGGACGAACATGGCCAACACCCGGCGCGACCCCCGCACCGGCTATGCCAGTCTCGATGCTCTCAACTGGTTCAACTATCTGGCTTTCGATATCATCGGAGATCTTGCTTTCGGTGCTCCCTTTGGTATGCTTGAGAAGGAGCAGGATATCGCTGAGATGCGCAAGACTCCGGATTCTCCTCCTTCCTATGTCCAGGCTGTTGAGGTGCTCAACCGTCGTGGTGAAGTCTCCGCCACCCTCGGCTGTTACCCCGCGCTGAAGCCGTTTGCCAAGTACATTCCCGACCGCTTTTTCAGGGATGGTATGGAAGCCATTGAGAACCTGGCTGGTATTGCTGTCGCTCGAGTCAACGAGCGTCTGCGTCCCGAGGTGATGGCCAACAACACTCGTGTGGATCTCCTTGCTCGTCTTATGGAAGGAAAGGACGGGAATGGTAACAAGCTTGGTCGCGAAGAATTGACTGCTGAGGCCCTGACCCAATTGATTGCCGGTTCCGATACTACCTCCAACACCTCCTGTGCTATCCTATACTGGTGCATGCGCACCCCTGGTGTGATTGAGAAGCTCCACAAGGTTCTCGATGAGGCTATTCCCAAGGACATCGAGGTGCCTACTCACGCTATGGTCAAGGAGATTCCTTAGTACGTTTCCTCCCTCTTATCGTTGTCGTTTACAGGTTCTAACTACCGCACAGCTTGCAATGGGTCATCTGGGAGACCATGCGTATCCACAGCACCTCGGCGATGGGTCTTCCCCGTGAAATTCCCGCTGGCAACCCTCCCGTCACTATCTCCGGCCACACCTTCTACCCCGGCGACATTGTCTCTGTGCCGAGCTACACTATCCACCACTCCAAGGAGATCTGGGGCCCTGACGCCGACGACTTTGTCCCCGAGCGTTGGGACCCTGCCCGTCTCACCGCCCGCCAGAAGGCCGCGTTCATTCCCTTCAGCACCGGTCCCCGTGCCTGCGTTGGTCGCAACGTTGCTGAAATGGAGCTTCTCACTATCTGCGGTACCGTGTTCCGCTTGTTCGAGTTCGAGATGCAGCAGGATGGACCCATGGAGAGCCGCGAGGGCTTCCTGCGTAAGCCTCTTGGGCTGCAAGTTGGCATGAGAAGGAGACAGATCGGCGCTTAGCTTGGTGCTATACAATTGGGCTAGTGCATTTTGAGTTGGACTTGGCGAACCGAAATTGCATGTTTGAGGGAAGGATGGATGTCATTATGTATAGATGGATGATATGATGAGATGACAATCTAGCTATGAGATAGCTCTGCACATATATATGTACTTTATGTTGTTTGACGTGTATACGCATTCTAGGCATTCAGCCGTGGGGGATATGAATTGTCTGTGCGCGAGTAGGAATTGGATATTAGATCGGGGCTGCATCGAGAATTGAGAGGATATCCCATAGTATTGCTGGACAACTTGTTGGCCACCTTATTCGACGGGCAGATCGCCGATATCAGAGTGATATACTAGATCTCTTTCGATCGACTGCGAGACAGAGTACACGCCGATTATGTACATAATGAGAATACCCATCATGGATGATACGTAGCGTGGGTTCCACAAGCGGTAATTACCACGCTGATCATCGTATTTGTCACTTTTAGCCTCGGAACAACCACCACCACCACCAGCAGCAATTGGAAACCTCAACCGCACCTCGCAAAAAGACTATCTACATAGCACATTATTCAAACCCCACCAACAGCCCCACAGAATCCGCATTCGCGATGTCCACCCAAAGCATGGTAAGCAACCGACCCTCACCTCTCGTCGCTGAGGATTCTTGCACCCGTGACAGCATACTAAACTCCCCCACCAGTCCGTCCAATTCCGCTACGCCGACGACATGGGATTCGGCACGGAGGAGACCCGCGATCAGGTGAAGAAGTATGGTATAAGTACCAGCCTGTGCTGGAAACCCCTTATCGCTGTGTCACATCGATCAACACCAACCGACTACAGGATCATCCAAGCAGACACCGGCTCCGACATCTGGGCGAGCACGCGGAATATCCCCCCGACTCACTTCTTGACGTAAGTTTCACCCTGGAAATCGTTAAGTTTATGGAAGGTGGGGAAAAGGAGGGAATTGTCGGTTTTGGCAGAGATTGCTTATTTCTTGACTTCGGGTTCAGGCTCTCTGGGAAAGCAGTTGAGGAGCTGCGGGCGGTGGAGGGGGTGGTGGTTTTGCGGGCTGAGGGGGTGGATTCTTCCTAGTGATGGACCGCTGGTATTTTTGGTTGGGAAGGGGGGGGGTTATTGTCGCTATTAGCAGCATGCATGTGTATAAGATTATATGGTGCTTCTTATGGCTCACTGAAGAACAACACTACTACCCGAATCCCTAGCTGTGAGTAAGCTTTGCTTATAATATAGTACAACTCATTCCCCCTCAATCTCTCCCCAAACCCACCTCAACGCCACCTTCCACTCTTCCTCCTCCCCCTCGGCCTTGAGGATGTCACACACCGTCTGCAACACCTGTCGCCCCCACCCGGCAATCCACCACCGGTGCCGCAGCGCATGCAGCACTACGCAGTAATGCGCTAGAATGACCAGCGCCAGCGGTCTGCGGTGCCGCAGGAGGTCGAGGAACCCGGTGGGTAAGGAGCAGATCCAGAGGAAGCTGGCGGAGACGAGATCTTTAGGGGTGGTGGGGTCGGTGTCGTCGTGCTCTGCGAGGAGGTGGCCGAGGTGGGTGATGGTTGTGAGGTAGATCAGGTGTTCTCCAGAGGAGTATTCTCTAGAGGAGGAGGTGGAGGAGCGGGTCAGGGAGTGGTTGAGGTGCTGGAGGATGATTGTGATTGCTTGACGGGAGGAGGGGGATAAGTTTGGGGGGAGATGGTTCTTGAGGGTGTTGGTGTTGTCGTCATGATCGAGGTGGAGAAGATCCCCCATCTCGCTTGTGCGGAGGTGCGGTATGGTCGGCGTGGAGAAGGCCATCATTTTGTGGATGTGGGTGAAGATGTTGAGGAGGTCATCGAGGGCGTTTTGGCGATGGTCTTGTGTGACTGCTAGGGGGAACGCAAATGCGAAGCCTACTAGTAGGCAGGAGAGGGCGAAGGTGGTGGTTTTGTCGGTGTCGGTGCTGATGGGGAGGGCTTGGGTGAGGAGAGTGATCGCGGCGCTTTGGTGGTGTTCTGCCGCTGTTATCAGGCTGCTTTTCTGGTGGTCTTGGCTAGGTGCTAAGGTGGACTGCTGCAGGGCGAGGTGGAGGGAGGAGACGGCGAGGAGGCCGTGGAAGAGCTGCGGGCATCTGAGGGCTTGTTGTGGGATCACGGTTTGCCAGATCCGGCCGTCGATCGGCGTGCGGGCGATGGAGTGGCAGGTGGAGGTGGTCCAGTTGAGCAAGAGGGGGTGGTGATGAGGTGAGGTCTTGATGGGTGGGAATGATGGGGGGATTGTTGTCATCAGGAGAGGGTCTTGATGAGTGCCCTTTGCCGGTCTGCTCATAGGGTTTGGGGGTTGTCGATGCAGCGCCGGGCCCCGGGTTGATGCCGATGCTGTACGGTTTGCATGGGCTACATGAATGGATGGCTGTGTCCAGAGCCAGGGCCCTGAGGCAGCATAGTGGCAGATCTCTTGTCGCTTAATGCAATTGGAGCAATCAGGCCGCTTTTCGTCGCACTATACGGCATGATCATGGAACAGTAAGCAGAGGCTACCTTATCTTCAGACACCAGGGCTGGTCCGCTTTTAACCTGCCTTGACACTTCGCTGTTTGCATCGCAGACAACCGTGGTGCGACTTTTTCTTCTGTTCCCTCTTCTGGCCACCCATGAGGACACTATGCTTTACGAGACCTACTTATTAATGAGGTTTGGATTGGTATGGTGATGATTTGCAAGAGGAGAATTGGTGACGAAAAGAATTCGCTCCCCCGCAAGAAGTCAAACCTGGTCCTGTGATGACTAAGTTTTTCTTTACTTTAGGAACAATCTGTCATTCTAAAACCAACTACACATCTTCAAAACAAGGACCTAACGCGACTCAGCGCCTATACCACATCCGAGTCAATTTTCTATGCCGAATTTTCTTTTGCACCAGGGAAATCCCATACAGCAACGCTTCGGCCGTTGGCGGACCTATAGAGTCATCAGTCATCGGCAAGCCCTTCATGGAAGCTCTAGCCCGCGGAGGATAGCACTCACATCCTGGTACATATACATCCACTGGAACAATCCGATCGCAGCCTCGGACCACGGAGTAACTATAGTGATAATACCCACCCCCATTCGCGCAGCTTCCCATACTGATCACAAATCGTGGTTCGGGCATTTGATCGTATACCTGTCGGAACGCTGGCGCCATCTTGTTCGTCAGCGTGCCGGCGACGATCAGAAGATCCGCCTGTCGAGGGGAGGCCCTAAATAGCATTCCCAGGCGTTCTATATCGTAGCGAGGACCGGCCGCATGCATCATTTCCACGGCACAGCACGCCAGGCCGAAGGTCATGGGCCACAAGGAGCCCTGAAGAGCCCAGTTGGCTACCTGGTCCAGGGTGGTCCTGGACGCATCTCAGTCAGACGGGGCTGGCGGAGAGGAAATGAAGGTTTGTGAGAGTACTGACAGGGCATATTGAATGGAGCTTTGGTCTTGATCGTGCGTCGCAAGGGCGACTTCTTTTCGGGGACTTCCACTGGCCGTCAGAGACGAGTGAGGTCGCTTGTCTATCGGTCTTTGGTATTGGAATGGCGTAACTCTCGTGCTGTGCAGAAGCTGCAAGCTTCCTTGAGAAGTGGAATATGTTAGAAATCGGATTCGAGAGTCGTCGCTTATCGCACGTCTTACCTGCTATAGATCTTCGAGAGAGGAACATATCGTAGGGTACTTGGGGTGAAGGTTTCGGCGCAAGCCACGAGCGTTGAACAGCTATTCAGAAAAGCCCTCGTCACAGCCCAAATATCTTATTAAGGAGATCATGGTCTAATAATCACAACTCAGCCAGCTGCTGATTCTTTCGGCTGTGAGACGAAGCCAGGCACTGTACGTTGGCTGCAAAGAGTATATCTTACGAATGTTACCGCTAGTAAGATAGCTGGTCGACATACCACATTAGGCATTAATTACGAGATTTTCCGTGGTGGCCCGTCGTACCAGACAATACATACTCCGAGCACCCTTCTTCGTCTATCTTTTCGAATCCACTGGCTTCATCTCGATCGTCTCATACCGCAACGACCATTCTCGGGTCTCCTGAATGATCCACTCTTGAGAGTCTCGATGACTCGAGTCTTCCACAGCCGTTCTGTCCCAATTCTTTTGCCGCGAGGCTTCCGACCCTCCTTTCGAAGTAGCATGAGACCTTTCCACGGTCGCTGATGCCGTGCTGGGCTGATGGTAATAGCTACTACCATCTTGTCCAATTGTGCCTTGACCCCAACCAGTATTGAACGCCACAACGAACGGTTTGAGACAGGGCAATGTCGCTGCCATGATACTGCAATGCAAGAGGACCTGAGTCAGGATGACTGCGTCGGAGATGTCGAGAAGGAGGTCGTTGGTATGTGCAATGGTGTTTAGCGTGGTTTGCCGCACAATAGAAAGGATGACAATTCTAGGCATCCAGAGATCAGAAGCTGACTTTCATCGAGGCAGGGGACTTTTGAAAGAGCAGACGCCCTACCCGATTCTCGTCCCAAACGCGCCAATAACACCAGCCTTCCGCATTCGTGTCAAGCGGATCGGCCAGACAAGATACAAACTGAGGATAAGCAACGAAAGTTCGGTTATGACATCTAGAACGGTAATCGCTTGCCAGCGAGCGAGCTAGGATTGTCGTCAGCTTGGAAGCCATTCACAAACCGAGCGAGGACTTACAATGTTCGCACATTGGTCGATGAGCCACGGGTGACGAAATGGACATTTCAAAGAGACGATCATGATCGATACCACCGCCCATAGTACAATGCCCGCCATCACTCCCACGCATGCCCTCAGATATGATCTTTCTCTTCCCAGACGTTGCAAGAGAAAGAGAACCGACAGTTTGGCTGCACAATGGCCAGCCAGGAACAGAAGATTTGTAGCATATAAATCCTAGACGAGTCAGTCAAGCCGGCGCACAATGCTCAGTCTTGTTCCATCAAGTGGAGTATACCTGTTCAGCGAGGTTGATTTGAGACACCCTTTGGTGGTTCTCTGTGCTTCCCAATCCATCGTTGACACCTTTCATCGTTACCCCGACATCAGCGATCCCCATCATCTATCCACATACTCAGGTCTCAGTATATTTCAGATCTGTCGCGTTATCCAGATATCTGGCGCATGGCTCAGTACTCACAGCACCAAATATAGCCATCAGATCGTCCAGTCCCCACGGCCCTATGATAGTCAAGCGCATGTAGATGCGAAAGAGGCTGACCAGGACCATCCAAGACATGAAAAGAGTGGCGACAACCACCACCAGACCACGACGGTCCGTGTCGGAGATCGCATAGGCTGCTTGTGGCATATCGACTGATCCATACTTCTGCTGTCGCAGTGGCAAGGTGATTGTGCTTGAGAGCAGCGAGAGACCTTACTGTCAATTGGCAACTGGCCCATGTTTAATAAAATCAGAGATTGACACCTCCCCTATTCGACAACAGTTTCAAACCTCTTTGATCCTTGTCTACTGGAGTCGGTCGAACATAGCCAAGGAAAAATTCGCGCAGACCGGGGTGCGTCTCCCCATTGTCTGATCTAAAACCGGACTAACAGGGATGGATATAAGTAATTAAGTATGCCATCTACAGAAACGTGCTGAGCAGTGCCCTCCTGCAGCGAACTTCGTGGCACAGTCAATCTACATAACGACGGGGATTTTAGTGTGCATAAGTGCCGTTGCATTTGCAGGGATACTGCGGGATAAGCACTTTGGGAAATTGGCCCGCGGAGGTCACACAATCAATTGTTCCCAACCCTAGCTTTTAGCTGCTGATGGACCACTTCAGTATATTAATCTTACCCGTCAATGAAATGTCCAGACCTGCCGGCCCATGGACACTCCGTGCTATGACGATCACGTTAAGTAGAGGGGATCCCCTTCTTCGAGAATTGTGCGCTCTTCTCTGCAGTCTTCCCTCGGCTTAAGTACTCTCACCCGCGCATTCAGCCATAATGTCGACTACCACGGAGAAGGCACCGGGGTTTTCTACGTACTCATCCCCTGGCGAATATGAGAGTTCCACGACTACGAGAAAAGATGGCACGGTACAAGATCGAAAGGACATGTGGCGTGTAGGCAGAGAACAGGAATTGAACGTGAGCATACCACCTTGGTCAATACAGCCTGTGAATGGGATCTAACTTGATCAGCGAAACTTTCGACTTCTTTCCGTTGTCGGGTTCAGTGCAGTTTTGATGTGTACCTGGGAAGCCGTCTTGTTGTACGTTTGCCGAGCAGCATGTACTGCACCTTTGACTAATTGGGTCGGACAGCGGTGCTTCGTACGGCCTCACAGATGGAGGGAAGGCAGGAATGATTTATACCTATCTCGGGGCAGTAATAGGCTTCAGCTTCGTGATTTTATCGATGGCTGAAATGGCCTCCATGTAAGTGATTCAATACAGGTGGATGCATATAGTCGCTGACCACTTCAGGGCCCCGACATCTGGCGGACAGTATCATTGGGTTTCGGAGTTCGCACCCCCCAGTAAACAGCGCTTTCTCAGCTATCTCACCGGTTGGGTGTGCGTCTTGGGCTGGCATACGGGAATCGCAGGCTGCTGCTACACTGTCGCCAACATGTTGGTCGGCTTACTCGCGATCAACTACCCTGACAGTTATGTCTATCAACCGTGGCACGTAACGCTGATCGTGATTGCTGCAGCTCTAGGGGCACTGTTGTTCAACACACTTTTTGCCCAGAAACTGTCTTTCATCGAGGGTATCATTCTGGTCGTGCATTGCTTTGGCTTTTTCGGCATCTTGATTCCGCTGTGGGTGTTGTCGCCCACGGCCCCTGCGTCGGAGGTCTTTGGCTCGTTTGAGGACAATGGATCGTGGGGTAATATGGGGCTTGCGTGCTTGGTAGGGCTGACAGGCCCAATCTACGCCCTTATCGGTATGTCGATGTCTTACTTGGCTACCTCCTTCTTCATACTGATTCAATCGTGTCATCTAGGCCCCGACTCTGCTGTGCACATGTGTAAGTTCCTTAGCCGTGGCCCCCGCCCCTTACCAGGATCTGGAACTGCATCTAGTTTCCTTGTCAAATACTAAAACCTCACCAGCCGAAGAAATCCGAGATGCCTCCCGCGTCCTCCCCGTAAGCATGGTTAGCACCTTGATTCTGAACGGGACCACTGGCTTTATCATGATCATCACCTTTGCCTTCTGTCTCGGTAACATTGAAGAGGTCATGGCCAGTCAGACCGGATTCGCCTTCATCCAGGTCTTCTGGAACGCCACTGGCTCGACCCGCGCAGCCACCGGGATGACGGTCGTTATCATGATCATGCAGTTCTGTGCTGCCATCAGCAACGTTGCTACGACCTCGCGACAAATTTACGCATTCGCGCGTGACCAAGGCCTGCCGTTTGCTGGATTCTTCTCAAAGGTACAGCATCCTTTGCCTACCCGAATCAATATTTGTTTGATGCTGGAACAGTGTGACAACGCCAAAGTCCAAAGATTAATGTATGAAAATCAGATTCACCCGACCCTCAAAGTACCTCTCAACGCCCTATGCGTCAGCATGGTTATTGTGACCCTCCTCTCCCTCATCAACATTGGTTCCGCGGTCGCCTTCAATGCCATTATGTCACTAGGCACGGCTGCCTTACTTTCCTCCTACCTAATTTCGATCTCGTGTGTGCGTCTCCGGCGATGGAGAGGCGATTATCTCCCTCCGGCACGGTGGAGTCTTGGGCGCGCCACGCCGTTCATCGACACCGTCTCAATCCTTGTGCTGGTTCTGATTCTAACAATTAGTTTCTTCCCTCTCACCAACCACCCCGATGCTGCGGACATGAATTGGAGTATTGTGATTTTCTCGGGGGTGGTGCTCTTGGCTGTGGGCTATTATATGCTATATGCGAAGCATCAATATCGGGGGCCAGTGACTAGGGTCAGAGTTGAATAGAGGCTTTTAGATGGAATGGATTAGTAGGTAGTATGCCTGCAATGAACGGCTGCCTCTCCCGCAGGGGAAACTGTATAGAAACCGCTACCTGACTCGGTCTGAAATGAATGGGATTTATTGCACTGTTGAATAGCGCGGAACTCATTATCCAATGGATTTGCTGCCCGCGGGCGCCTGTTTTGTTCTTACCGCTTGCGGCTGGGCATGTCTCCCCGGAGCTCACAGCTTGACCCAGGCCTCTTTCTGAATCTCAACTCATCCAGTACCCATCAGCTTGAACAGAAGATGACGTCGTGCGTGGGTGTTGTCTGGGGATCCCCGTGCTGACAAGTTGACAACCAAGGATCTTAGGACATGATTATATATCAACATGTCGGAAACAGTGCACGAACCGTGGTTCGGCCACTGCACGAGACTCCCAGATCGGCCCAGATCGAGATCGAACACGACTGACGCCACGGAGCCAGGAATCCTGATAAGCAATTTGTCATGCACATCTGCTGTCTGAACAATGCTAGGATAAAGTCAAGCGAGGACTGTTGGACAAGCATGGTGACCTTGTTTGTCCGGACATGAGATACTCAACCCATCCCATCCCAGGCTCCCAGATCAGCAACTTTCAGTCATGACGGAGACGATCAATCCTCAATTATGCGAGGCGAAGGCGCTCAAGGCCCTCATTCCGGGTCTTCTAGCAGAGAGTGCGGTTACAGGTATCACTTTCGACTTCGAACATCAATCATGGGTACGGTCGCTAATTTTATGAATGGTTCTTAGATGATGGACGCCTGCTCGTCGACCTACAAGAGAACTGTCCCCGGCTTGCGGGCTTCCTCGATGTCCTCCGGCGCCAGGCTGAGCATCATCGTCCCTGGATGCCAGAAGACAGCATGACGCGGTTTCCGCTCCGGTTGAATGTGGTCATACACGTCGTGGGGTCTCGCGGGGATGTGCAACCTTTCATTGCGCTTGGACAGGAACTACAGAGACACGGTCATCGCGTCCGATTAGCCACGCACCTAGTATTCCGAGATTTTGTGCGCGCTCATGACTTGGAGTTCTTCAACATTGGCGGGGACCCGGCGCAGCTTATGTCGTTCATGGTCAAGAACCCCAACCTGGTGCCCAAGGTGGAAGCGATCACGCAGGGGGATATCAGCCGACGGCGGAAGGATGTGCGAGAAATCCTTGGTGGCTGCTGGCGGTCGTGTTTTGAGCCCGGCGAAGGCATTCACCCCTTTAACCCGGCTGAGTGTACCGGTGCGCCGCCATTCGTCGCAGATGCTATCATCGCCAACCCCCCGAGCTTCGCACACATTCACTGTGCGGAGAAGATGGGGATTCCTCTTCATTTGATGTTTACGTGGGTTGTTCTATGGTGGTGGGTGTCTTATCGATAAACGCTTACATAGAGCACAGGATGCCATGGTCGCCCACGCAGGCCTTTTCACATCCACTGGCGAAAGTTCGCTCGACAAATACTAAATCGTCAGTAGGCAAGCTGATGTCGTACATGATAGCGGAAACAGTGATATGGCAGGGCGTGGGTGACTTGATCAACGAATTCCGCCGGCATGAGTTAGGACTGGAGCGGCTGGATTCTATGCGTGCGCCTAGCCTTCTTTCTCGGCTGAGAATACCTTTCACATATCTTTGGTACGTACAATTGAAGGATAAATATTCGTTGGGAGCTCGAGTTAAACGGGATGTTTAGGTCTCCTTACCTCTTGCCGAAGCCTGACGATTGGCTTGACCATATCGATGTGGTTGGGTTCTGCTTTGTGCCGCATGATGACAAGCATGAGCCGCCTCAAGATCTAGTCGAATTTCTTGAAGCTGGAACACCACCGATCTACATCGGGTTTGGATCAATTGTTGTCGATGACCCGGAAGCACTCACGCAGACTATTCTCGAAGCCGTTCGAATGTCCGGTCAGCGGGCAGTAGTCTCCAAAGGTTGGGGTAATATCGGTGCTGATGAGGCTGATGACCCGAATGTGTACTTCCTAGGCAATTGTCCGCACGACTGGCTGTTCTCCCGAGTGTCATGCGTTGTCCATCATGGTGGTGCAGGAACGACAGCAACCGGGTTAGCCCTGGGCCGGCCCACTGTCATTGTGCCATTCTTCGGTGATCAGCCTTTCTGGGGAATGCTTGTTGCCTCCAATGGTGCGGGGCCTGCGCCAATCCCCTTCAAACTATTGACAGCTGATAAGCTTGCGGGCGCAATTCGGCACTGCATGGAACCCGAGATCAAAGAACAAGCCAAGGTCTTGAGCTGTAAGATTCAAGCCGAGCAAGGTGCCGCAGCGGCAATGGACAGCTTTCATAAGCACTTGAGCCTGAATAGTTTAAGATGCGCTTTGTGCCCTGATCGTCCGGCTGTATGGCGAGTCCAGCACACAAGAATTTTTCTCAGTGCATTCGCTGCTGCAGTCCTTGTCCACTCGAAGCAGCTAGACCCAAAGAACATTAAGTTGTACGCTCTCTTGCACTTCCATGGTTTTTCTGTAGACTCATATTGGGCAGGCTTCGAATTAAATCCTACGATACGAACCTTGATCCGGGCGTTCCAGGTCTTCCCGGAGCCGAGATGTTCGCTGGGTCCCTCACAAACTTTTTCACCGGCTTGGTCGAGATGCCCGTTCAACTAGTGCAAAACTTTGCACGGTCGCCTTCCATCAGATTCGCCGAGAGGTATAGTCTCTCGAGCTATTGCGCGACGCAAGCGCCTGTCTCCCCGTCGCGCTCGACAACTCTGGCAGATAAGCCTGAGACTCGTCAACGATCAGACTCGGGCATCTCCATCGCCCCTTCGAGTAATTCGCTAAAATCATCCTCGAGCCAGAGCTCCCTGGACATGCCGACCATGAACCGTGGCACGGCGTCTGTGAGTAATGTACTCATCAATTCTGGCTACACTGGACGTCAATTGTTGGACTGGATCATTGAGATCCCAATGAGCGTTACATTCCTATTGTGCCATACATTCCACAATGCTCCTCGATTCTATCACGACCAAACTGTGAGAGAGGCACCTATAGCCACAGGAGTCAAGTCAGGATTTGTCGCAGCTGGCCAGGTTAGATTCGCGTATGACGTATCGCTTTGCCACAAATGGCTAACGTGTTACAGGAGTTCGTGTACAGCTGGTACGATGGGATCACTGGTGTCGTGACTCAACCTCATCAAGGATGGGATAGCAAAGGCGCTTCCGGTCTAGCATCCGGGGTGGGCAAGGGAATTGGAGGATTGTTGATCAAACCTCAAGCAGGTAGGCTTCAAATGGCTTCCCTAGTCTGACAAGCGCCAGACTGACAGTTGCGTACAGGTCTATGGGGCTTGCTGGGATACCCTCTAAATGGGGTTCACCGCAGCATTGCCAATTCCTATGGGAAGAATCGACGATGTTGTGTAGTGAAATCACGCATTGCCCAGGGCATCGCAGAACTCCAGTTGGCCTCGGATGGTCAGCGAGCAGCCGTTCTCGCGCGATGGAAGGATCATTACGAACGGAAGGTCAAGGCCAAACTAGAAAAGAGAAGTCGGTAGCAGAGCGGCATTTCAAGCGATATCAATTCAACATTCTTTCACAACGAACGAACGATTTACAGATTTATTCCCTGAGCCAGCACATGCACCACCTTCTCTTGAAAGTCCAAGGCAAGCCCTGCATCTCCGTCGCGGAAATTTCCTGTCAGACAATCGATCGTGGCCTGGGCATAACCCTCGCCCATCTCCTTTGGCAGATTCTGATGGGCTAGCGCAGTCAGATCCGAGGCGACCTTTTTAGGCCTTGGTAGTCGTCCGGTCTTTTCTGCGTCGCGGATTTTGGGCTCCATCAATCGAGACAATGTCACCCAAAGGCCGATCTCTAACAGCACTACACCCAAGGCGTAAATGTCATGGCGCCGTTGAAACTGTCGGGTGGGCTTTCCCTGCCGCTCAGGATGACGGTAGAGGTTCGCTTCGGGCTCGAAGTCCCCACGCATGTCCGTGCCCTGTTGCTCGGACCGTGCGTAGCCCCAGTCACTCAGGTATGCGAGGATTCGTTCTTGAGACTTCGGGGTGTTTGACAGTCGGTGCGCCTGAAGACCTGAGGCGCGAACGCCTGCTGGAGTCTGCAAAAACAAGAGGATTCCTTTGCTCCAGACATTCTTGTGAACCCACTCCGAGGCATGAACATTCAGCAGGGTCACTGCGAGGCAATGCGCCATGCTGAACCTATCATTCAAGGATGGCCGTTTCAGTGGTCGTTTGTTCTCCCGGTCTACAGCGTTGATAAAGCTATGGAGGGTGGTGAGTTTCGATGTCGCTGCTGTGTCTTGATGCTGATCCACCTCGTCGGACGTTGGAAGCTTATAGAGGAAGACGTTGCGCTCCTCTTCCGGCTGGTCGATGAACCCTAGACACTCCATCGCATAAATCTGAGGTGGTTCCAACCCTAGTTCAGCCTCGGAGGACTTGTGGCTATTGAAGGTGCTGTTTTTGAGAAGCCAAGCTAGATTGCGAATGGGCTCCTTCAACTCTTCGATCTCATCGGGCTCCAGATCATCACCTTTTAACATGCCTTCATACTCATGAAATTCTATAACCACCGTCGTGCCGGATGTTGAGCTGGATGGCGTCCAGCGTCCCAGCTGATAGCCGCCCGACACATTACCTTCCTCACTGACTTGGCCCTTCAAGCTTTGAAAATCGGCCGGAGCATGCGCTTCGACCAATTTTCGCCGCTTGATCACGGGTTCCAGCCCGGTCGCCTTCAGGCCCTGATCGTCCTCATCCACTACCCTGGACAGCGTGTCCTGGGACAGATGCTGCATCAAATTGCGCAGGTCGGCTGACCAGTCGGTGTAGGCTTCGAGTATCTTGTGCAGCCGTTTCTTGTCGAACAATGACCAATCGTAGCCCTTCAACTTAAGGGACGTGGCTTTGGTCTTGATGCGATGCAGGAGTGATTCCTTGACCTGCTCGGGTTTCTCTAATCCTTCATCCTCATCATCGCCCATCACAAGGCCATACTTGACAGCCACAAGCTCATACTCAGTCAATGTCTTGCGCATTTGAACAAGCAGGCCCTCGATGGTCTGTGCAATGAGAGGGTCGAGTTTGCCCGGCAGGAGTAGGCCATGATCTGGATGAACAAAAATGCGACGGAAAAAGAGCAGGGTCGAGAGCTGCACGTTCAACTTCAGGCGGAATTGTGCTCGGTCCTCATCGAAGGACTTGATGTCGGAGATAACTCCTTGGATAAAAACGGTCACCTGGTAGGCCTGCGTGATGGCCGTTACCGCTGTGCCATAAACATCCATTTTGAGTGCGATCGCTCGGTCGTTGCAATTGATTGAGTCCGAATGGTGGATGAAAAGAGCACGAACAACACACAGGGGAGAGGGTTGGGGGCTGAAAAGATGTCATAAATGTCAGACGCGGCTGAAAACATGCCGGCTAATAAGCATAGTGAGGGGCTAAAATGGCTCTAGATCCATAGCGCCGCCACCGTTTCATTTACAGGCCGGTAGTAAAGAACAAATACTTGCTTCCCCCGCTTTGTGCGTCAAAAAGCATCATCCCTGACATTTGCATACACAACCATGTCGGACGATGAATCTTTCGATCTTCTCTCCTCTCTGGACAATGGAGACCTTTCCCCATCATTGAGAGACTGGGCCTCCGGCACTGCCGATAGCTATGATGTGGTGGATCTGGACCTGGATCTAGATAGCCTGAGCCTGAGCCTGTCGTCGGTTCATTCTAGCGACCTTTTGGAAGCGGCGATTACTGCAACTCGGAATGGAGAGTCGGCTATTCTAAGTACAGTATCTCAATTTGCGGGCATATTGTCTCAGACTGGAATCCATGGACCGCGACTGCTGAAGGCCCTCAACCTGGCGACGCGAGCGACGAAAATCGGCGCTGGCTCTCAATTTACTGTCTTCAAGGAAAAGTCGCATGAAGGGTATACCGGAAATGAGGGTCTGGTGATTAAGCGGGTGAACGTGCCTCTCTCACGAAAAGCCGCTCAACGATTCGCCGACACCCCGGACTATCGCCTTCAGTTGCGCACACTTGGGCTAGAACTCCTCGCTCTCTGCAATCCGTCCCTGCGGCGTCACCCCAATATTGTTCGGCTTATCGCGTGGGGCTATGACTATCCGTTCGCTGATATGCCGGTTCCGGTCCTCTTCGTGGAGGCCGCTTTGATGCCATTAACGGACTTTCTCGCAGTTGGCAATGACTGCTCGTCCGAAGTCAAGTATCAACTAAGCTTGGATATCGCGACTGGATTAGAGGCATTGCATCATCTGCGTATAGTGCATGGAGATCTTAAGCCAGACAACGTGCTTGTATTTGGCATGGAGAGCGAGAAAGTGCCATTTAGAGCTAAATTAAGTGATTTTGGGGTCTGCATTGATCTGGAGGCCCCTGACTCTCGGCTTACCATGAGTGATTATCGTGGAACGCCCGCGTGGCTGGCTCCCGAGGTGGCCAACGATGATTTAGCACGCTTCTGTCCTTTCAAGCCGGATCTGATGTTTCGATTCGATGCATACAGCTTCGGCCTGACGGTGCTATCCATGTTTGTCAATCGAGGAGAGCCGGTAGATCTTGACGAAACCCCCGAAAATGCAAGCGAGGAGATCTCTGACATGCTGTATGAGCGTGAAGACATTCCTTCCGCTTTGCGTATGGAGCTTCGTAAGGCGTTGCTCAAGCTTCTTGCGGAAGATCCCAGGAACCGACCGCTACCAACTTCTCAGCTACTGAAGGCGGATACCCCTGCGTATGCTTCTTGGTATGTGTATCACTGATATCTCCTTATGAAAGATTCTAAGTCCGTAGGTTATCTATTGCCAAAATCGGCAGTGAATCTGCTCCATATGTTGGCACACTGGACCCAATGTACAACAAAGGACCATTATTTTGGTACCGACTCGATCCGTCCGTTCTGTCTGAGCTGGAAGCACAATACATGGCGGCGAAGCAGGGTGCATCGGCAGAAACCCCGGGCGATGTTTTACTAGGAATGGCGCAGACCGTGACAGGGGCCAAGCCGTCATATCTTGACCGTCTTCTATTGTACGTGACTGACGCCGCAAAGAGTGGCTACTCCCCAGCAAGAGCCGTCTATGCTCAAATCATGGCTGCTCATGACCTCTCGCCCGAGTTCGACGCGAAGGTGCTGGAAGAATGGACTTTCCAGGCCGTTGCGGAAGGTTATCTCTTCGGTCCTCCATGCGCTCTTACAGATGAGAAGAGGGAACAGGCAAAGAGCACGTTTCGTCGCAATGGCGGATTATGTGCGGATCCCTTCCTCGGGAAACAGACTGTAGTAGATGCCGCACGGAGTTCCCAGAAGGCTGTCAAATGGAAGCTGGAACATGGGTCGATAGTTGATCAGAAGGGGAATACCATCCTCCATGTCGCTGCCGCGTTGGGAGAGCTTGATACAGTTCAGGCACTCCTTGACGAAGCGAACATAGCTGTCAATATTTCGAACGACAGTGGGGAGACACCGCTTTACAAAGCATGTCAGGCTGGTCATGCAAGCGTGATCCAGTACCTGCTCCAAAGAAAGGCAGATGCGTCCCGTACAACACAGCCGGGTAGATTATCTCCGTTGCATTGGCTCTTCATGTTGCCGGATGAAGCCATCCACTTGATTGCTGAGCAGCTAGTTGCAGCAGGTGCTGATGTCAACGCTGTCATCCGACCCGTTGTGGGCGAGAACAGTGGAGGATTTCCAGAACGAATCCAGATAGTGCATTAGTGGGTTTCCATACGCCTTGTACTATTCTAGCCATTGCTAACGCTACGAAGCCCATTTGAACTACCTCATGGAACGCCCCTGCATTGGGCTGCGACTTTTCGCAACGTAGCAGCGATGAATGCTCTCATCGACCTAGGTGCTAATATAAATGCCAAATATCATGGCTGTGATAGCGCAACCACACCTCTTGCACTTGCTGCGTGGTTTGGTGATGTCGAAGTGGCTCAGACTCTCGTGACCCGTGGAGCTGATGGAAAGCTCATCGACTCGATGGGGAGAAACACGCTTCACAGCATGACCAAATACTTCCCTGAGCGACATGGATATCTCCCCCACCACTGGCACGCATGGATCCGGCACGGGAACTGGGAGACGTATCTCGATCATACGAGCAAGCTAATTCGTCTGCTGTTAGATGCTGGGGCAGATGTAAATGCTAGGGACACGGGATATCCACCGCTCACCCCCATTGCTGCTGCTGTCGATCTGGGTGTCTGGAATGGTGGCGTAGTCAGTGCCCTGCTTGATGCGGGTGCAGACCTTCAGCAATCAATCTTGTCGGCTGGAGACACTGGTATGTCCCGGGGCAGCTCCTTTGTCGCTTGTCGCATGAATTGACAGGAAGCGTAGTACTTCACTCGTGGGCGTCGATCGTGGGTCCCCGACTAGACTATCCACGCTCATACACTCCTACCCTCCGACGGATTGTCACTGCCATGCCCGATATAGACATCCGGAACAAATTTGAAAACGACACGCCCCTGCATTCCCTAGCAACAACATATCACCCCGAGGACGAATTCGAACAGGCGTGCGAGATCCTGCTTGAGCACGACCCTCCAGCAGACCTCAACGCGCAGACCCGCCGGGATGCCACTCCTTTGTCGATCGCATTCGAGACCGAAGACGACCCAGCTAGGCGTGGTCTCTTCCTGTTACACAAAGGTGCCTCACCAACGCTTTTTACGGATCAAGGTAAAGATATCTTTTTCGCCATCGCCAACAATGCCATTATTCACGATAAAGACACTTACGACCTGATCACCGCTGTCCTGCAATACATCTGTTCGGGCAGATCCGCCACAGAGAGTAAGGCGAAAGGCACCGGGGACATTCATGAGACTTACCAGAAACTCTTCCTCCCCAATCAGGGGGCAATACACAGTCTCATAGCCGCCGTGGTCCGCGGCAAGGTCCGGACTACCACGCTGCTTCTCTCTTTGGGCTTGCGGTCGCGCCTGAATGACCTTGATCCAAGCAAGCCTCGTGGCTTTACTGTCCTCGATCATGCCCTGCACTCCGCCGAGCTCAGTCGTCGGGCCCATATGGAGAAACTGGCCATGTACAAACCGGGTCCAGCACAGCGGGCCGCTGTAGACGACCAGGTCGTCTACGACGATGGGCAGGGTCCACCTGCTCGAGCTGCAGAAGCATACCATGCTTTTCCGGTGGTGCTGCGCTGCCTGTGCGAGGAAGGTGCAAAGCGGGCTTGTGAGTTAGAGATGTCGGGTAGCCATGCTGATGGTGCTGGTGCTGTAATTGATGGCACGTATATTCAACAGCAACAATGGTGGGATTGGACCTCCATCTATATATATAAGTTTACCCCGGTCACGCAGCCGCATCGGGAGCGGTGGGAACTACTTTACAAGCTGGCAAGATATCCGGTCGGTTGGAAGGAGGAACAGATCGAGGAGTTGGCGGAGCGGTATGTAGACGAAATCTGGAGGCCGGATATACGCTTTCTGGAGGAAGAGGAGGACCGGCAATTTGTTGGCGCGGTGGTGGCTAAGGTTGGAGTGGTTAATGGCGGTGGGGATGATGAGGGCTCGGTGGTGCGGTTAGAGGCAGTCGATCCGGTCAGGGGCAAGGTGGAGGTAACTGTTGGGGTTGCGGATGGGAGGGTGGTTAGCAAAACAAAGGTGAAGTGATATGCTAGATGTATGTGCACACCTGTTGTTGGATTTAGGCTGTTGAGAATTGAATTCGGTGCAACTTCTAGACTGGCCCTGTCCAGTTTCTTGGAACGGTCTTGGGATGTCCGCCGTGGCATTGAGGATGGACGAAAGGCAACCCCGCTTCAAGACCCACTGGAAGCCTTCAGTCCGTCTCCCATTCTATACCCTAGCTCTGCGACCAAATATGCGCCGCCGGTGATATCGGTGATGATAAAAAGAAGATACTCGGAGTTTCAGATATTCCTCTGTCCACCATCGATAAAAAGAGCAAGAACTTGAGAGAGAAAAAAGAGATGGTCCCAGAGGGGCTCGAACCCTCGACTTTAACGTTATTAGCGTTACGCTCTAACCAACTGAGCTATGGGACCCAGTTGATGTATTGGGCTTTTTCTGTTGTCAATATATCCTGCTGTTAAACCCTTGCAGCCAATGGTTCATGGTAGGTTGTGAGCAACACTCCAGTATTTGCGTACCTAGAATCGAGAGGTGTTGGTTAGAGAGTAGTGAGTTTATCGAGACTCTATGCTGCAGGCAAATGAGCTTCCAATAGTGAGATTTACATCCATGGTGTGCTGTGCCATTATTATCTGACATCATGCACTGGCGGATGTGGGTGAGCAAATATAAACTGGCGGATCGCCTCAAACAGCACCCTGTAATATTAGAACTGACCAAGTCTGGTACAGAGAACAAAAAGTCCTCCCTGGGAGTAGTTGGAATCGCCACTACTGGTGCTACTTGCGCAGTCACATGATCATAATGGGGTTGCATATCCTCCCCGGGCCCTTGTCCCCGGCTTCTCCAAGCTTCCCCAACACTCTTCCATCCTATCCTCATCTGACAGACCATGTCCACACTCAGAGCCACGAGCAGCAGCCATAAATAGTCAAACATACACTACATCTGCTACGCAGGCTATACAGCGTCCGCCAATCACGGAGAATAGCCCAAGTCCACAGCGCTTCAGCCGATCTGCACTGCAAATGTCCCGGATCTCCGGCCCAGGCTGGATCGCTACAGTCACCACGATGTGTCATACTCACGACAAACGGGGTCCCACCACGCAGTTAACCTGATAGATAATTGCCGACCCCCCAGTGAAGAGGTGATATTCCTTCTGTCAATGCTTCTCCCATTATCTTATATCTTATCTATCTTGCCCATTAATGTCCCGGTTACAAGAATCGCTGACCAAGGTCGATAGTTTCAACGAAACTGCCCGCCCGCCATTTCGGCCACACAGGAAGTCTTATCTCCCCTTGACCGCGATGACATGACAAGAACATCCATTCGAAAACGGCCTCATAAGCGGAGCCAACGCGCTGCCGCCACGAGGGGAGCTCTCGTGTTTACTTTTCATGATGGCTGATCTTCTGCCACATGTGACTTTACCCTGGCCAGGGGTGGAAACACATCTCACCCAAACAAACGTTGAAGAAACCCCTCAACCCCCTCTCATACCGTCCTGAAAGGTCAAATGAGAGAGTGAGGTAGCATCGCAGTTGCACACACCTCCTCGTTGCTGGCTGGGTTGGCCCTGGCCCGAGGTCCATTGCCCCCCATCGGCCGGGTCCGATGGAAGCCATCCCGGCTAGTGGGGACTGCCATCGACGATCGCCTGTAGTATCCAGTGGGGAAAAGAGGGAGGCGTCGCCCCGGGGCCTCGCTTACATTCTTTCGCGTCCTTCCCTCTTCCGTCCTGGCGACTCACGCCGTGCCTTTTCCAAGAAACTGAAATCCGGGGAAACCTGGTCAATGCGGCGGGCCTTGCCACGGCCACCGGCGATGACCGGCCCTCCACCAGCGAACATCGGAGGGTTTTCTATAAAGTGATCAAGCTGGATCTATACAAAAAAGGGGCTTAAATGGCTTAGTTTAAGTCGATTTAACAGTCATTGTGACGTGCCGGACAGGATCCTGGCCGATTGTTGTGATTGTCACACATAATTCTTCTTCAGATGCTCCCTCGCTGTTTCGGGTCCCATCTATACAACGTGCCAGCATGTCGCCCTACTTTGGCCTGCGAGGCTCGCGATTGGAACGTGCCGTCATGTGGCTCGTTGTCTGTCCGGCATTCGTGTGCTATGGCTATAACCAGGCCGTCACCGGCGGCTTGCTAACCCTCGAGTCGTTCGTCAAAACCTTTCCGCAGATGAACACGCTCACCACGACGGGCGCGCAGCAGAACTATAATTCAACTATCCAGGGTATTTTCCCTCGTCCAATTCCCCACAGTATTCGAATCGGAATCTAACCGTTCACAGGCACGGTCGTCGCCCTCTATACCGTCGGTGGTATTTTCGGCTCACTGTCATGCATCTACCTGGGCGACCTCCTGGGTCGCCGGCGGGTCATCTTCCTCGCATCCGCCGTGTCCATGATCGGGGCTATTCTCATGGCGACTTCTTTTGGCTTGGCCCAGTTCATCGTCGCTCGACTGGTGTTGGGACTGGGCACTGGCGGCTATGTTGCCACGGTCCCGGTGTGGCAGGCTGAAATCTCCCGACCCAGCAAACGAGGCGCCCACGTGGTAACGGATGGTATCTTCATCGGCGCGGGGATCACCATCTCGCTGTGGATCGACTTCGGCTTCTACTTCGTGACGGGGAGCTCGGTGTCCTGGCGGTTCCCGCTGGCTCTCCAGGTGGTGTTGTCGTTGATGGTCATGGCGTTTGTGATGGTGATGCCCGAGTCACCCCGGTGGCTGCTCAAGCGCGGCCGTCCCAAAGAAGCTAGCGAGATCCTGGCCGCGCTAGCAGACGCCGACCCCGAGGATGCCGTGATCACGCTGGCCGTGCGCGATATCGAACGGTCGCTGGCGCTAACGGGTTCCGGCTCTTGGAAGGATCTCCTGAGCATGGGGGAACAGCGCCTGTTCCATCGCGCGGCTCTGGCGGCTACAGGCCAGATTTTCCAGCAAATGTGTGGGATCAACTTGATTACCTTTTACGCTACAACCATCTTTGAGCAATATCTAGGGCTAGACGCGCTACAGTCACGTGTCCTAGCCGCCGCCATGTGCCTGACGCAGCCGCTAGGGGGTTTCCTGGCCTTCTTCACGATCGATCGGCTGGGCCGTCGGGTGCTGATGCTGTGGAGCGCGGCGGGGATGTCGGTATCAATGGCGATCCTGGCGGGCACGACATCGCTGCCGGACAACACGGCGGCGCTGGTTGTAGCCGTGATCTTCCTCTTTGTTTTCGAGTTCATCTTTACCGTGGGCTACTCCGGCCTCACGTTCTTGTACGCGACGGAGGTGGCGCCGCTGCAGCTGCGGGCCGCTATCAGCGCGGTTTCGACGGCGGCGGTGTGGACCTTCAATTTCTTATTAGCCGAGGTGACACCAGTGGGCTTCGACACCATCTCGTGGCGGTACTACATCATCTTCGCCGTGCTGAATGCGGCGATCGTGCCGACGGTGTATTTCTTCTTCCCGGAGACCAACGGGCGGTCGCTGGAAGAGATCGACGAGATTTTCATGCAGTCGAAGAGTGTGCTGGACCCACCGCGCCTGGCGCGCACTTTGCCGCGCATGCTGCACGTGGCGGATGTGGTGGATGAGACCGAGACGGAATCCGGGGGGGAGAATGGTAATGGTAAAGGAAAAATGTGACGAGGCGTTTCAATTGGAGGATCTTGGCGTACCTGTCTACGCGAGATGTTCCTGATGTATCTACCTATAGCCCGAGGACAGTGACTTGGCCATGCATAATTGGTTCAATATACCGAACGACCCGAAAAGAGGCGTTCTTCGATACGAACTCGAAGGATGAACGATAACTTTAACGAGGATTGTCGCACCAAGGAGAAAGTGGAGCACGGGCGGAACAGACCGGAAACAACACCCTGAAACCGAAGCCGCCAATGAGATGTCTACAATCTATCTCGTCCCTGTGAGCACTGGCCCCCAGTGATGAGCCGGGGTCTGAGGAGTACAGGAGTACATCCATTCACCCTCAAGTTCGATCTCTACTTGCAAGAACAAAAACAAAAACAAAAACAAAAACAAAAACAAAAACAAAAACAAAAGTATCATGAAACGTTCCTGACATTATCATTATAACCTCATCAAAAGAGCTAGGTAGGTATCTCTATTATATCCTCCAGGGATACATTTACCGCACGCAGTAACCACCGTCGATCAACAAATCAGCACCAGTCGTGTACGAGCTCGCATCGCTGACGAGGTAGACATAGGCACCCTTCAGCTCCTTGGCATCACCGTTGCGGCCCATGGGGATCATGGACATCCACAGATCCTGGACCTTCTGGTCGACGAAGTCGGAGAGACCGGTGTCGATGTAGCCGGGGGAGATGCTGTTGACGCGGGCGAAGTCGCGCCACTCGTTGGCCAGCGACTTGGCCATGTGGATGCAGCCGGCCTTGGCGACGTTGTAGGAGGTCTGCTCCTGGGGGAAGTTGGCGATGTGGCCGGACATGCTGGAGGTGATCACGAAGCTGCCCTTGCCCTGCTTCTTGAAGTGGGGGCCGATCGCCTTGGCGCAGTGGAAGGTGCCGTTGAGGTCGGTCTGGATGACCTCCTCCCAGTCCTGGACGGAGCCGTCGAGGATGCCGCTGTTGGCGGTGCGGCCGGCGTTGGCGATGAAGGCGTCGACCTTGCCGAAGTCCTTGATCACGTCGTCCACGAGCTTCTGCACGCTGTCGTAGTTGCCGACGTCGCACTTGTAGGCCTTGGCCTTGACGCCGTAGGTCTTGGAGAGCTCGGCCGCGTTCTTCTCGCCGCCCTCCGGCCGCGAGGCGTACGTGATGGCGACGTCGGCGCCCATCTCGGCGCAGCCGCGCGCGGCCTCAATGCCCATGCCGCGCGGGCCGGAGGCGCCCGTGATGATCACGACCTTGCCCTTGAGGCTGAAGAGGTCCTGGAGGCTGTTGGCGCTGGGGACGGGGATGGGCATTTTGGTGGTGTTGGGTGGTTGGTTGATGTAGGTAAGAAAGAGAGAGAGAGAGAGAGAGTTTGGATGGATGGATGGATGGAATTGAGTTTGGAAGAGTTGGATTGAATGATTCTGGGAAAAGAGCAACAGGGGAAAAGGAGGGGATATAAATACGAGAGAAGGGGTGAGGGGTTGGAGGGGCAGTGGAGGGGCATGGATCCCTGCAGAGGTACGTACGTACGTGTACGTAGCTCTCTCCCTCCCTCGTATGGTACGTGGTACTTTTTTTTCTTTACCTGCTTACCTGCATATTGCATATTGCATATACGATGTCACAGAGTCTACTGGAGCCTAGTGTCTGTTCTAGAGCGAGAGAGCGAAACAGAAAGAGAGGGGGAAGCAACAACTTAGGGTCAAACTTGGCGGGAAAAGCGGGGGATGAAGTCATCGATTCCTGCCTTTTTCCTCTCCCATGATGTCATCGCCCAACTAACCCTGAAAACCCTCAAACCCTCAAACCGGCTGAATTGCACTTCTGGTTCCAACTCCACTTCCACTTCCACCAGACCCAGTCCACCCATTTTTTCACTTCTTTTCTTTTGGATGAAATTTTGTCACTGGCTTTTGTTCTGTCATGTGCTGGATTTCATAATCAATGCACACAAGCCCGCTCTATCGGCATTGGTCGGCATTCTCCACTCGGCCCGGATGCAGGTTCATGACGACAACGATCCCTTGACATCCGACCTTCACCGGGCTGCCGAACCAGGGTCCGATTTGTGGGAAAGGGTGGGAAGTATATAACAAAATGGGGAGGGACAAAGGAAGAAAATTCTGCTGCTGCGTGCAGAATTTAGCCTTTGCTGTTGCTGCTGTTGCTGCTGCTGCTGCTGCCTCACCATGAGTGCTGCTAGTGCTGTTCCTGAGGATAGACGCCCGTCCATGCGGCGGGCCAGTACGGCGCATACCAATGATTTCGATGACTCGTTTTTCGGGCGGTAAGTCTGTCAGTGTGTGGGATTTTCCGGGCATTGGGGACTGATCGAAGGTCACAGGGTGCGATCGTTCTTCCATCGCGATCGCCATGTCGGGGTGGTCAGTCGCAATGAGTTGCGCGACAAGGAGGATCTGGAGATTCACACCTGGAATGGCAAGGATGATCCGGACAATCCGTACGTTCAATCTGGGGAGTGCAGGATAGGCGAAGGCCAAGCGACGGACTGACAGGTGCGGATAGGTTCAATTGGAGTCCAGCGTATAAATGGGTTTTGACAGTCACGGTGTGCTTCATGTAAGCCCCCCCCCCTCCTTATAGCCCTTCCTCCCACTCAGACCAACCCTAACACAATCTCCTGCGCAGCTCCATCCTCACCGGTATCCCCGCCGGCTCCTACGGCTCCGGCAACGACTACATGGAGTCGCGCTTCCACGTGCAGAACACCCCGTTCCCCAACCTGTACTGGGCGACGTGCTCGTGGAACATGGGGGCCGCGTTCTGGCCGCTGATCTTCGTGCCGCTGACCGAGTCCTCCGGCCGGATGCCCGGCTACTTCGTGGCGTACATCATCCTGATCATCTCGCTGTTCCCGTCGGCGTTCGCGCAGAACTTCGCGACGCTGGTGGTGACGCGGTTCTTCGGCGGCGGGGCCTCCTCGGTCTCGATCAACATCGTGGGCGGCAGCATCAGCGACGTCTGGTACGGGGACCGGGCGCGCAGCCTGCCCATGTCGCTGTTCGGGCTGACCAGTGTCATCGGCATTGCGCTGGGGCCGTTCATCGGGTCGGCGATCGTGCAGATCCACAAGGATGATCCTTGGCGATGGATCTTCTACATCCAAATCATCTACCTGACCGGCCTCCTCCCGATCTTCTGGTTCATCCTCCACGAGACCCGCGCGGACGTGATCCTCAAACGGCGGGCCAAGAAGCTCCGCAAGGAGACGGGGCGCCCGATCTACGCGGAGGCGGAGCTGGACAACACGAGCGTGTGGCGGCTGCTGCAGATCTCCTTCGAGCGGCCGACGCGCATGCTGCTCACCGAGCCCGTCGTCATCTTCTTTACGCTGTGGATCAGCTTCGCCTGGGGCATTCTGTACCTGTTCTTCAGCTCGGTGGTGCAGACCTACTCCACCAACTACGGGTGGGGCACGCTGGCCACGGGCCTCATCCAGCTGGCCATCTCGGTGGGCGCCGTGATCGGCACCGCCATCAACCCGCTCCAGGACATGTTGTACCTCAAGTCGGCGAAGCGCAACAAGGAGATCCCCGGCCGCCCCATCCCGGAAGCCCGGCTGTATACCTCCGTGATCGGCAGCCTGCTGTTTGCGGGCGGACTGTTCTGGTACGGGTGGGCGAGCTTCCCCTTCGTGCATTGGATCGTGCCCACGTGCGGCATCGCGGCGGCGGGGCTGGGGATCTATTCGATCTACATGGCCGTGGTGAACTACCTGACGGATGCGTATGAGAAGTACGCGGCCTCGGCGCTGAGTGCCGCCAGTCTGGGGCGGAATACCTTCGGCGCGTTCTTGCCGTTGGCGAGCTATGAGTTGTTCGATACCTTGGGGTTCGGGTGGGCCGGGTCGTTGTTGGGGTTCATTGGGCTGGCGTTGTCGGTGGTGCCGGTGGTGCTGATCCTCAAGGGGCCGGAGATCCGGAGACGGAGTCCGTTCATGCGCGAGTCGACGTTCGGGGCCGACGAGGAGGTGGAGTTTGAGAAGGAAGAGCAAGATGTTGAGGGGGAAGGGGGCAGAGAGAGGGTGGTCACGATGAATGAGACGCGGCATACGGGGTTTCCGCAGCATGATGTCAGGAGGGAGAGGATGCGGAGGGGGAGGACGGAGAGTGGGCAGTGGGGGGAGGAGGAGGTTCTTGGGGAGGGGTCGAGGGCTTGATTTTTTTTGTATATTTGTGGGATATCATGGATTGGCATGGGTTTGGATCTCTGGGTTTGGATCGGGTTGGGCAAAAGTCTGGGTTCATCTGTATAGTTTCTTCGAGGTCGGTCGGTGGCATTTAATCTGCATGTACAGTATATTATGTGGACAGACTAGACCCCTGCGCAATTGACATATTGCCTGATCACAGCCTCACCACCTGAAGACGACCACCCCCCCCCCCCCCCCCCAAATCCAACCCTACGACCGGAACAGAGTAGAAAGACTACGCATAATTCTGATGCCAAACATACCCCCCCTGCCCCCCCTGCCCCTTGGCACCCCTCAACAACTCCTCAATCCTGACCAACGCCGGCGTCGGCTCCCTCCCCAACACCTCGGCCATCAACCCCTCCGAATCCACCACCGCCTCCCCCTTCGCAATCCCCTCATGCCACGAGACCATCGCCTCGAAGAACCCGGCCGCCTTGCCGCCCTCATCATCCGCCGCATTCCGGGCCACGTACTCGGCGGCCGGAACAAACTCCACCCCCACTTTCCTACTGTCTTGGCAGTGGTGTGCATTGATCAGGTCCACAATCTGCTGGAACGACAGCGTCTCCCTGGCGCTGAGCACGACGATCTGGTCGCGGTAGCCGGCCCCGCCCCGCAGGAGGAGGCGCGCGGTGGCGTGGCCCAGTTCCTCGCGCGAGGTGAAGGTGATTCGTTGGGTGTGGGCTAGTTCTGCTGGGTCTGTGGTGGCGGATTGTGTGGTGGTTGTGGTTGTTGGGGGCTGGGGGAGGATGATGGTCTTCGTGGTGGGGTACCAGTTGAAGTAGAGGGGGAAGGCTTCGGTGTATAGGCCTTCGCGGATGGAGGTGTAGGGGATTCCGGAGCTGGATTGCATTAGACTGGGTGGTGGACTGGGTTTGGAATAGGGCTAGGTAGATATCAAGGGGCCATGGGCAATGGGCAAGGGACGGGGAGCATACACGCGCAGCATCTCCTCGGTCATGTAATGCGCTTGCTGCACGGCGACCTGCGAGGTCGACGTGTGGCCGCCGAAAGCGAGGGAGGTGTACCATATCTATTTTCCTGGTGTTAGTGCCTCGTGTGGGTTGGGGGGCCGGAGGGGGTGGTATCTCCCCAAGAGAAGGTCAAGTGGAGAGGAAGGAGGAAGGGTACCCTACATGCTTCACCCCCGCCCGCTTCGCGGCGTCCACCACATCCTGATGCTGTCTCCGGCGTCGCTCGTTGTCGAAGGTGTTGGAGCTGACGAAGAACAGGTTCTCCACCTCCTGGAAGGCAGCGTCCAGCGTGCTCGGGTCGTCGTAGTTGACGACCCGGAAGGCGAGGCCCTGGCGCGTGAATTCGTCCGCTTTGGCGCGGTTGGAGGAGGCGACCGCGTAGGTCGAGGGCTCGACGTGCGCGAGGAAGTACTCGAGCACGTGCGCGCCCAGGCCGCCGGTTACGCCGGTGAGGAGGTATTGGACCATTCTTTCTGGGGCTGATGATTAAAAGGTGAGGATGGGGGGTTATTCGGTTACTGGAGGTTGTTGGTGATGCTGGTTAGGGTTATATATGTAGCTGATTAGATTAGATTGAATTTGGCGGATGGCTGATAAATCAGACGGATTGGTCAGCCGTGCTGACGCGGTGTGGCTTGCGGTCGCATGATGGTGAGACAGACTGAAGACAAGACTAAGGAAGTTGTGGAAGATTGGGGTCTTGATTGGTGAGTAGATTTGGCATGTTGCAGGTAGAGATGTTGCAGGCTGATTCGGTGAGGTTGTAGAGCTACCGCATGAGCTTGGTGGTCGTGCGGGATGGATAAGATACCTGTTGTTCTGAGTGCACGAACATCTTGATCTAGAGCGTTTGTGGTAAATCTCGCGATGGGATGTCAACCTGCCTAATTTCAGCGCAAAATTGTGCCAGTTGCATAATGACTATCGTTGGAAATGTCAGCATGCTTGAGCTGTGGGAAGATGTGCCTGTTCCATACTACAACTACCATTGGCTGTGCCGGGCATAGCTACAATACAACGAGACCACCGGCCATTCTGGTGACATATCCATTCGTCAAATTAAGCAAACAAGGCTATTCACTTTTCTCATCATCGTCAGGTATCATGCACCGATCCATTACTCCGGCATGTGCTTGAACGGCTTGGCCAAGTGCTCCTGGCAGAAGGGCAGCTTGCTGACCGTCCAGATCTCCGTGTCCTGCTTACGTCAGACCACCACCCACCCACCCAACCAACAATGATAGGTGCCATGAACATACCGGCTTCAGCGTCTTCTTGATCTCCGTGTCCAGCGTGCCCGCCTTGATGGCGATGATCTCCGGGGCGGCGTCCGGGTCATGGGCGATGGGCGAGCCGCACTCGGAGCAGAAGATGCGGTGCACCGCCTTGCCCGACGACCCCAACCCCGCCCAGCTCTTAGTCGGCCCGTTGATCGTGAGCTTGTCCTTGGGAACCACCGCGACCAGCGCTGTCGAAATTAGCATTAGCATACACTCGGTTGAATTCCCGCCAAAAAAAAAAAAAAAAGACGTACAGTAGGTGGAACCGCTCTGACGCTGGCAATCGTCGCAGTGGTCGTACCCGACCAGGGCGGGCTCCTCCACCTCGATGGTGTAGGTGACGGCTTTGCACAGACAGTGACCGGTCAAAGGCATTTTGAAGGCTGTGATTGGTGATTGGTGATTGGATCAGATTGCGACAAAGACAAGAGTTAATGGCGAGCAAGGTTCTCAATGAGGACCTTTGGGGTCTGCGAGGTCGTGGAGTATTTATAAGGTAGGCAGCTCGCAGCTCGCAGCTCTTCGTGTTTTGTTGTTCTCGGCAGATCAACTCATTGACGACATGGCGGGGTTGCGATAACTTTAGTGTTGGGGGGGGGGGAAGGGGGTTTCACTTGCGTCACTTGGCAACTTTTTCAACCGGATTGACCACTCTTACCTTACTCAGTATGGAGAAATCAATATTCCAAATACGAATGACACGAATGATACGAATTGGGTCTCACTGCCTCACTTCCAATGCACCGATGCACTGATTTGTCACGCTCCATAGGAAACCTAAGCTCTCTCCCAGCCAATGGGTCGCAGGTTGGCAGCTGTTGTGGTCCCCGCGATAAGAGTCAAGGTTTCACGCTAACCATGCCCCCTCTCCCCTCTCCGTCCGCTGTCATTCTCCGTGCCCAAGTATTTGGAATTTTGATTATTTTCTGTCGTGTTTCGGCGGGTCTCCGATCGTGGATGATTGGATTCTGAGGTGGAAGGATCTAATGTTCGGTCTTTGTTGAGCTGCACGCTGCAAGCTGCATAAACTGGGTGTGGAGCGGTTGACCAGTTGCCGAGTTTGATAACGTGCAACAATGCGGTCGCTCAGGCTGTACCACTTTGGGGACCATGCAGTGCAGTGCAGTGTACTGTACTGCTATGCAATGCATACTGGGGTGCCAAGGGCTGATGCACAGGAAAATTGAGCTCTGCAGGTGGCTGCAATCGTTGATTGGCTCCTTCCTTCTTCAATGCTGCACGGCGCATTTGGAAGCTGGATTATGTCCGCAGAGTACTCGGCTGTTAGCAACAGGCTGAGAAGCTGCGTTTGCTATGAGACTGGACCGAGAATTTGGCTCGATTTCGGGAGAAAAGAAAAACGCTGATGCGGCGCTGTGCTTGAACAAGATGGGTCCAGCCCGCCCCATACCCTACCCCTGGTGCTGCTGTCACTGAGCCGCCGTCACTTTCAGCCCTAGGCTAGAGGGTCCCGACTCCCGAGTCATGTGGAGGGGACTCGCTAGCCAGGCTCATCTGATAAGGCCATATTAAGTGTAGGGTTCACGTTATGCAGATGCTTGTCTGCTGCTTGGAAAACTACGAACTACGAACTACGAACTCAGGTGGATGTGGTAGTACAGGAGGAGAATTCCTTAGGTTAGGACAGCGAGAGAGCGGTGCAGGTGCAGGTGGACGCAGCGGCGGAACTAGGAGGGGCAGCGGCGGTTGATGAGCCGGCCTGCTTGGTACAGGGAGACAGGGATGGTTGTCAAGATGGGGAGGTACGTCGTGAGGTACGTGAGGAGGTTCATGGTCTTGTGGTTTTGGTTGTGGAGTTCTGGGTTGTTGGGATCGAGGATGGTCGGTGGAGGATGGGATGATTAGGATAAGATGATTAGAATGAGATGGTTAGGATGAGATGGTTAGGATGAGATGGTTAAGAATGAAATCTATGAAGATGGCCATGAGGAAGGTCGAGGAAGGTCGTAGAGATAAATGTAGGAAGAGTGGGTGGTTAGTTGTGGTTTGGATTGGGGATTCAAAGAAGTGGTAGTTGTACGGTCCGTTCTGAGGCGATGGCTTCTGAGATGAAAAGGTAGGGGCCATACTTATCTTCATGTCGTCAGGGTGAGGGCTTTAAGCGGCCTTGCTGGAGCTGAAGATGTTTGCTCGAGGGTTTCGGTTGGGGAGATGGGATGAATGATTTGGTGAAGTTGTTAGATGAGCATGAAGGGAGCCTATACAGATAGTTCCGTTTGCTTGGTTGAGCTCTGCATGTTTGCTCGAGATCTGCTGGACATCTTCAGCTAAAAGACTCCATGCACTGAGTGTAGGTGTGATTTTTCTAGTAAGAAGCGAAGTTGCTTGTAACAAGATGAAGATCGCATTTGATAGCGGGTCAATGATAGGAATTGGAGGTGCTGTTATAGGAAGGAGCAGGATGCCTTAAGTGTCCTGGATCTCCGATCATAGGGGTGAGTTGAACTGAAGATTTGGTAGACGCTATGGCCGACTATTCTGTGGTTAGTTGCTCTATGAGACCAATGCTCGAAGGATTGATAGTCGTCGAGTCGGTGCCTCTGAGTGAGATTATCACTGCCATCTAGGATCTAGCCAGAACACATCATGGGTGGTCTACTGTCTATGTCAACCAATATGACTGGTAGTGTCATATACTGAGTAGCGCCAACGAGTACGGGCTCTCGAAAACCTCCCTCATCTATAGAAGGTACTACGATAATGCAGAGGACATAGGATATAGTGACCCATTGTTATATGAGCAGCGACTGTGGACTCAGCCTTCATGTAGTCAATAGTATGAGTTCTATCTCAGCATGCTTCCATACCTGATAATTTGAGTATCCTCTATTACATGCTGTCGCAAGATTGATAGATGGCCTGTATTGTTAGGATGAGTATTCAGACTCTGGCCTGAGGCACCAGTCACAGCCGGTACCGGGCTCATTCAACCAATCAAAACAGTTTCTGTCCCGGTCCTCCGTCCTCACATCTCCGGTTCCGGATAGCATCTGGCTGCCATGCTCTATGATTTGCTTACTCTTGCGCGATCCATGAATAATATAATATCGACCATGTCATACACTATGCATGTCCTCATAGATGCTACAGTAAGCTTATCCGTGACTGTCATTCATGGTTCTGGTTCTGCCTAGTCTTGCGATCGGACTGGAGGGGGCGATCCAAGTATATAAGGTTGTAGAAAGAGCACGCGACCTTACCTTCCTGTTTGTACTAGACGCATGCGACACTTGATCGAGCGGCCAGCAGTACCCATAATACCTACTCATTGTTATATCGACGTCAGGTTGATACCTCAGGGGCTGCAACGACCCGGAGATTAGACATGGCATTATCTCCGGACGCTCCGCCGGCTAACCTCGCCCGCCGACATCCTCGACGTTCACAACACCACCATCATCCCACCTCGCGGCGAAATCTTCGCAGCCTGAAGCAGACCGTCTTGTCAGTCATGGAAACACCATCAAGCTCGTGAGTACGTCTGAGCTAGTCTTTTGGCTCCACTAACAGCAATCCCAGGCCCGCACTCAGACGGGCCAAAAAAGCTTGCACCGAGTGTCGCCAACAGAAGGTATGGTCGCTCCATCGTTCCCGCGCGATCTGCTCATACTTCTGCAACAGGCAAAATGTGACGCTTACATGAACCCCGATCTTCCATGCTCCCGCTGCATCAGGATGAAAACCCGTTGCGTCATCTCGGATCCATTTCGCAGAGAACACAAGCGCCAGTACGTTGCTCGTTGCTAAAACAGAACGACCAAGCTCTTACCGCTCGCATAGACGCCTCTCCGAGCTTGAACAGGAAACCGACGAGTTGCGCCGGAAGTTGAGATGCGACCGTTCTGAATCGCTGCAACAGTCTCCCATCGCCATGCTGACAGCAGCGGCGGAGGTGGGAGTACATTCCACACCGGCCGCAGGGAACCTGAATCTTCCTCCTCAACCAGACACCACCTCAAACCCCTATCACTCCCAGCTCACACCTCAAATGAGCCCGACGTTGTCCTATCCCCAAATGCAGGTGGTGCCAGTCGAAGTGTCCGACCCTACAGAGCCGCGCACCTTGAAGACTGTCCAACTAACAGGGTCTGAAATCGACGAACTTTTCCGGCTGTACGTGGCCCAACCACGATAGCATAGTAAGGCTCGAATCTGATTGAAAATAGGTTCTTCCGAGACTATGCGTGCTTTTTGCCCATCTTAGACCCTCAAACCACTCCGAATGCCTACCACGCCCAGTCGAATTTCCTTTTCTGGGCCATAATCGGTGTTGCGTCGAGATCATACACCGAGAACCCCACGCTGCTCATGGCCGTCTCACCAAACATCACCGAGATGGCCCTGCTCTCAGTCACGTCGACCGCTCCCGCTTGGCACACCATTCAAGGGCTGTTGCTGGTCCTGACTTGGCCCTTTCCGAAGGAAATCAATAAAACAGATGTGATGTTTCCCCTCAGCGGCATGCTCCTGCACATTGCAATGCAGAACGGATTGCACATCCCGTTGTCGAGTCATGAATTTGCCAAGAGGAAGATACCTGCCCCATCGGAAGCAGACATGGCCAGACGGGCCGAGCTGTGGGCACGCTGTGTCATCGTATATCAGCGGTAAGCTACTTTGCGAATCTCCAGACGGAATTCTGATCATTGGTAGCGCGTGTGTAACAAAAGGACAATGCCCTCGGTCAATGGTAGACTTGCAGCAAGACCTGGGCCAGCAACAAGTTTTATCTCAGAAAATTGCCCCATCTCTGGCACTGGAACTCAGATGCCTAGAGCTGATCGCCCGATGCAGCGCAGCCGTATTGGAGTTTGGGGTTCGAACCATGTTACCTGATCAAGAAAAGTCGTTTGATATTCTCTTGCGCACGTTCGAGCGCCAGGCGACCGAGCTCGAGGCCCTTGCGAACTCAGGTAACATGTTCAGACCTTAACATGCTGGCTCAAGACTGACGCTAGGCAGCGAACGATCGATTTCACACGACCATGTGTCGCTTGTGCGTCCAGATGTTCCATCTTTTTAAGAATCAGACCATATATACTTCTGGCTGTCTCTTACGACTTGCGACCACGGCATGTAGGACTATCGACTGTATCCAGGAACTTGGGCAAAACATGGCCAACCTTGCTAGTGCTCCAATGCAGATGACCTATGGGCTTCTTCTTCCGGCATCGGCGCTCCTGCGAATCCTCAAATGCTCCAACGATACTGATCTAGACATTGCAAGAGGAAAGAAGGCCCTCTTCAGTGCGATAAACATGGCTAGACACATGTCAGTGGATGTTCATGATACTGCGTCGAAAATCGCCATAGTCATGAACCAGCTCTGGAACAGCTCCAAGGTTTTCCGAAAAGCCGATGGGACCGGATTCATCGCACTCCGCATCCGCAGCCGCCTCGTTCTCAGCCCTGTTATCGATACTATCTGGTGGTGGCGCGATGAATTTGAGCCACAGTTCTATCCTTCTAGTGCGGCCCAAGCGACTGTGGCTGAAGGAGGTGTGTCGCTTCCCCCGCGATTCTATTAGCAACCTGCCTACTGACTCGGAGATAACAGCCGACTCTACTAGTACCCAGTTAAGCGGACCGTCCAATGCTCCCTGCGGTCTTGTGGACCGACATGATCCCGTGTTGTTCGACGAACAGTTCCTTGCAGACTTTGAATGGGCACTAAGCAACGACGGCCTCCTGCAACCGACCGAGCCATATGGGTCAGCCTGGCCTGCTGCAGGGACGATAGCCTAGACCCGATTGCTCAGAGCACCTAGCATCGTTACCATCCACACGTGTCTACATAGTATGCCGTCTCAGAGGCAGGCCGCCACAGATGCCAAGCGGGCGGGATCGAAGACGGGAGAGATGAGCGTCCTGCAAGCGAGCTTGCGCCACCGATACCACAGCATAGGGACATTATTTTGCCGACCAGATCAGCAGCTCATTGCTTCCGACCCCAGCACACTAGTATCGAGCACCATGCACCTTCATGATGGCCGAAGTGGCCACCCACGTGTAGATGATCCTGAAGTCGTTATCTCGAGCCCAGCCAATTGGCCCAAGTTCAGGTTGTTGTTATCATCCTCCGTGCGTAGGCGACGATTACCGAACGGCACCCCTGCCCGCCCGTAACAGACTGCGTTCCCCGCGACTTGAGCCAGAAATTGAAGCATCAGACATCGACCTTCTAATCATAAGTACAACACGGGCTAGTCCAAGGGGGGGCAGAAACACTTGGCGAATATGCACCGAAGAAGCGGTGTCCGTGCCCAGGAGGCAACGGAGATGCCCGGAATGGGAAGTAGGAAGGCAGGATGGTGTGTGAGACATGATGCATGAGATACGAAGTAGCCACAGCATAACCGGCTAGGCCAAGGGGGCGAAATCCTCTATGCCTGGGAAGCCGTCCGCACTTTTCCACGCTTACGTCTCAACTAAGACTAATATTCTCCGACATCCGAAGCTCTAAGTCAGAGTCCGACAAATAACATACAAGACCAAGGTGCCTGAGTGTGTCCACGACCACACGGCAGCATTGCGTGAGGTCAGTGTCCGATTAGGTCACCCTCAGCTAATTCAGTGTTTATGACTGTATCCATCCCTTACTGACAGGAACCAGCAGGGATGGGCCAAGATCAAATGCAGCGGCGCCTGGGGCGGAGGGGGAAGATGTAGGTACGGAGTATCTACGGAGGAAGTGAGGAATTGCTCCGGTGCTCCGACAGGTTTAAGTCAACCTAACTTATCAAACGTATCACGCGTCGCATATCGCCCGTCATAAATATTACCCAATACCTTCCAATACCCCCCGGAACCGGCTAAATCAATCTTACAACAATCTTTCCCGGAGCTGACCGCCTTCACAGTTCTTATCGCTGGCTTGTGAGGTGAGACCTCTTTCGACCACTGCGTGAAGTCTTCTCGCCAGAGACCCAGTGTGGGATTCGTTAGACATCTCTCTAAAGCCCTCAGGCTTCTCAATCGAAATTCCCGAGCTTGCTGCTCCATCCTCATCGAGAAGTGTGGTGGTGTCAGTGGCGTGTGGCGGTTGTCCCGACCATCGGAACTCTGCACGGAAGACCGACCTGGAAGGATGGAACAATCCCTGCCTAGGCCAACTGGCTGCATTAAGACTTCTGGGAGCGAAAGCCAATAATTAGCCAGCTGAAGGGAGTCTAAGATGGGTGGCTTGACCGGCCTACTCCGGATTGGTGCGCACCAACCAAGAATGAGTCCAGGGCGCCTCGCTAGCTTATCGTGAACAAGCCTGAATCAAAAAGGGGGATAGTGCGCCCGTTCACAATGTCTGGCTGACCTGGGGAAAAACTTCACTTATCAGCGTCCGCTGCAGCGTTACATCTCGACCATTCATGCACGCGGGGAGTAGCTCTGTTACCCCCACCCCTTTCAGTTCTTCTTGAAAGCCATCTTGCCACCGAAGGCGAACCTACATTGTTTATCCAATTGATACAGCTCTCCGATTCCGCTAGCCTCCCCTCCTTCCCACCCACAGATCGGAACCCAATTGATAATACGGTTTATCTGGTGATTGCATTTTGGGCTGAATTTAGAGTGATATCCGCTAGAACCTCGGCCCCCGGGTCAATGCATTTGGCGGCCGCCATGATAGCCTCCCTCCCCGTCTTCCCCCCTAGTCAACTTCAGTCTCTAGCAACCTCAACTCCCCACTCTTGGCAGTTGGATTTCCACTGAAATTGTCCCCGTGACTACGTAAAACCACCCTTCTCTGGTTCGGCCAGTGAGTCACTGTCACCACTACTGTTCACCGGTCTTTTTCTC
Source organism: Aspergillus aculeatinus CBS 121060 (assembly GCF_003184765.1). Taxonomy (NCBI): domain Eukaryota; kingdom Fungi; phylum Ascomycota; class Eurotiomycetes; order Eurotiales; family Aspergillaceae; genus Aspergillus; species Aspergillus aculeatinus. The sequence goes on from NW_020291474.1 coordinate 453,718, forward strand.
TGGTTCGAAGGGCGCAGTGACGCGAACGCTGCAAGCGAAGCTGATATGGAAGGGCGGGATGGGAAGGGCCGTGCAGGTGGCACACGCCTTACGCATGGCCTGACCATGTTCAAAGTCTACTTTAGTCTCCCCCGGTTTTCGCTAGCCAGTAGCCAGTAATCTCCATGATTGGGAGATGCCTGGCCAGTGTGTTAGTGGTAACTAAGTGGTAACTTGGTGAATACGTACCAGGTAACACTAGCACATGGCAAACGAACTGGGGTACCACTAAGGCTGGCTGATAGCCGCAAGATAGCCTCGACCACATTCACTGGCCGTTCCTATCAGCGATTTAATCTAATTTTCGATTTTCGCCATCGATAAATTCACCGGGCTACCGTCGGCCTTCACTGCATATCGCATGGTGGCTAGCCAGGATTGGAAGGTCGTATGGGCTGTATATGTACCTGCCTTCCTCCGCCTGTTCGTCGTTCCTCTTTCTTGATTCTCTCCTCCAGATCAACCTCAACTGTCTACTTGTTCTTACTGAGTGTCTCGTCTCTCAGTCGTTAGCTCCTCTTTTCACCCTTCACCCTTGCTCTGTGGCTTTGAAACCACCACGATGCAGGAGAAGGAAGTGGCCTACTCCACCGCGGTGGCTGATGAGGCAGCCTCGGAGGAGACTGCCGTTCACCTCAAAAACCTGAAGCTACAGCATCAGTGGGACCCCAACCTCCCCGATGAAATCGCTGACGAGATCGATGAAGCCCTCCACACGACCGACAAGGGGGCGCGCGAGGGCATGGCCCATGAGCTGCTGGACGACTCGCCCTACCCCGAAGTGCGCGCTGCTGTGCCCAACTACGACGAGGGTGGCCACACCAACACCATCCGCGCGTGGACCATCGGTCTGATCTTCGCCACCATCGGTTCGGCCCTGAACATGCTGTTCTCCATGCGCAACCCCTACATTGTCATTCCCTCTTATGTCGCCCAAGTGGTCGCCTACCCAGTGGGTGTGTTCTGGGCCAAGGTCATGCCGAAAAAGCAATTCAGTCTATTTGGACGTCAATTCAGTCTCAACCCGGGCCCCTTTAGCAAGAAGGAGCATGCCCTCATTGTCATCATGGCCAACGCAACTTTCGGTGGTGGTGCTGCCTATGCGACGGACGTCCTGTTGGCTCAACGTGCCTTCTATAAGCAGTCTTTCGGATGGGGGTTCGAGATCCTCATGTGTATCTCGACGCAGATGCTCGGGTTCGGTATGGCGGGATTCTTCCATCGGTTCTTGGTGGCTCCAGCCGCTATGATCTGGCCCTCCAATCTCATTAACTGCGCCCTGTTCACGGCGCTTCACGACACCCGCACGCCGGACCCGTCCAAAGTCAATGGATGGCGCATTGGCAAGTACCGCTTCTTCCTCTACGTGATGATCGGGTCCTTCTGCTGGTACTTCTTCCCGGGTCTCATTGCGCCGTTCCTGAGTATCTTTGCCTGGGTCACCTGGATCAAGCCCCAGAGCCCGGTCGTCAACCAGCTCTTTGGCGGCTCGACTGGGCTGTCGCTGATCCCCATGACCTTTGACTGGACGCAAGTCTCGGGTTTCAACTTCAGTCCCCTTATCGCCCCTTGGCATGCGATCGCCAACACCCTCATTGGCATGGTGATCTTTTTCTGGATCGCGACGACTGGCATCCATTACAGTGGCACCTGGTTCGCCGAGTACCTGCCTATTAGCGACTCCAGCAGTTACGACAACACGGCTAATACGTATAACGTCAGTCGCATTATGACGCCGGAGTTCACCCTTGATCTGAAGGCATACGAGGAATACTCCCCGCTCTTCCTGTCCACGACCTTCGCCCTGTGCTATGGTCTCTCTTTTGCAACTATTATTTGTCTGCTCGTCAACACCGGTCTTTTCCACGGCAGTGAGCTCTGGGTGCGCTTCCGCAACTTTGGTAAGGAGGAGGAGGATGTCCACGGCCGCCTGATGGCTCGCTTCAAGCCGGTCCCGCTCTGGTGGTACGGGGCAGTGGTGTTGTCCATGATTGGCATTGGTCTTGGAGTTGTTCTGGGCTATCCGACCCACTTGGACTGGTGGGCATTTTTTGTGGCCTTGATCATTGCTGTGGTGTGGTACGTGCCCATCGGTATCATCCAGGCGTCTACCAACATTGCCCTCGGCTTGAACGTCTTGACCGAATTTATTGTTGGGTATATCCAGCCGGGTAAGCCCATGGCCATGATGCTGTTCAAGACCTACGGGTACATGAGCATGTACCAAGGGCTGTATTTCAACCAGGACATGAAACTAGGTATGTGCAAATTGCTTATGTGTCGAATGCGAGATGAAGCACACCGACTAATCGTCTGAGCAGGCCACTACATGAAAATCCCCCCTCGTGTCTCCTTTTCCGGACAGATGGTTGCCGCCCTGTGGTCCTCCATCGTGCAGATCGCCGTCATGAACTGGGGTCTCGCGACCATCAAGGACGTCTGCAGCCTGGATCAGGTCAACCACTACACCTGCCCCAACGGCCGTGTGTTCTTCAATGCCTCGGTCATCTGGGGCCTCATCGGACCCCAGCGGATGTTCTCCCCAGGTCAGATGTATGTTAGTCTGCAATGGTTCTGGTTGGCGGGCGCGTTGCTGCCCGTGATCATCTACCTCGCCGCTCGGATGTGGCCCAAGTCCAACATCCGGTACCTCAGCGCTCCCCTGATCTTCGGTGGCGCCGGTCTGATCCCCCCGGCCACCCCGCTCAATTATCTCACCTGGGGTGTTGTGGGTATGATCTTCAACAAGTACATCCGTGACAAGTTCCGCGGCTGGTGGATGCACTACAACTACATCTTGTCCGCCGGGCTGGATGTGGGATTGGACTTGTGCACCATCCTGATCTTCTTGACAATCGACCTCACCGGCGCGAGCTTCCCCGATTGGTGGGGCACCCGCATTGCCAGTGGTACCATGGACACAATGGGTACGGCCATCCAGAAGACAGTCAACGGAACCTTTGGTCCGGCGACCTGGTAGTGCGAGCGAGCTGTGGGTACACTGTCCATAGGTCGATAAGTTTCGTTGATGAATCGTGGCGGAGGGGTGTTTTGGCAGAGCAACGGCCGAGAGAGAAAGTGCAAGCCCGCCGGTGGACCTGGCTGGGGCTGTGATTTATGATCCCGACGACTTATCTCGCTGTATTATGATTATGTGATAATTCCTAATTCTATCTGTTGGTGATCTTACATGGTTGAGCTGTCTCATCGTAGAGCACTTTTTCTTGATTGTCATGTTGTAATGTTTTGTGACCAAATAGTTCACTTAACCCCCAGCTGCGACTTCTCGCGCATCGCCCGGAAGCATTCAGCAACACGAAAAAAGGCCTCCTTCGGCACCCATCGAGGCATTCCCACCGGGTTCTCCTCCTGATGCCCCTTCTCCTCCTCCGGGAGGTACTTCACCAACGAGAAACACATCATATCGAAATCCCTCGCCCCGACGCCGGCCGGCATACAGGGAAACGCAAACACATAGACGAAGACGGCGTCCACCTGCGCCTCGGCCCTGGCCAGCAACCCCAACTGCGTCTCGAGGTAATCGGCCTGCTCGCGCTCGCTCCGCGTCGGGACGATATCCCCCTCAAAGACCCCACTCCCATCGGGATTCCGGCCCTTGAGCAAGGCGAAGCCGCCATCGCCGCGGACGGCCGCGCCCTCGTACGCACAGCATCCGACCTCCATCACCACGAGGGGCTTGTGTTTCTGCTTGTTGTTGCTGTTCGGGTCCGAGTCGACCACGCGGTGCCGCTCCAGCCCCGCGAGATATTCCGAGGCCGTCTCGCCCCGCCGGTAGTAGTCCACCCCGACGAGATCAAACAGGTCCCAGTCCACGGCCTCCCAGGTGCCCGCGGCGTAGGTGACAGGCCCGTGGAAGCGGGTGCGGATTTCGGTCATGAAGGTGCGGAGCGCCGCGTTCAGGAGCGGAGCTTTGGCGAGGACGGGGGGTGGGATTGCGGGGCCACTGTTGGTAGTGGTATCGGTTGTTGTACTGGCATCACCATCGCCCCGACCACCGGCTGTAGCAGCAGCAGTAGCACCATCAGCAGCAGCACCGCCATCAGCAGCAGCAGCAGCAGCAGCAGCAGCCAACTGCCCCCCAAACCATCCCGCCCGCTCCTCGAACGTCTCCCCCGGAAACACCCCGCGACTGAAGATACTGTACTCGCACCCCGCCACGAAGACGAGGTCGGTCAGTCCGTCGTGCACGCGGAGCTGCTCGGCCACCTTCGCGGCGGCACGGAGGTACCGGCTCGTTTCGGGGACGTCGGCGTGCATCTTCCACGGGTTGAAGTAGACGGTTAGCCCTGCGGCGTGGGCGAGGCGGGCGGCGGTCGCGAGGCGGTCGAGGGGCTCGCCTTCGAGGCGGACGGCGGTGGCGTGTAGGGTTTCGGCGATGGTGTGCATGTCGTGGGCGACGTGGGTGGGGTTGAAGGTGGGGATGGAGAGGGTTTGGGGGGTGGTGTTGGTGAAGTTGAGGCCTACGTCGTAGACGATGCCGGGGTGGGGCATTTTGGTGGTGGTGGTGGTGGTGGTGGTTCGAGGGAGGCTTGGAAGGTGAAGAGGTGGGAATGGGTTGGCTAGGAAGTAGGAGAAGTGTAATTGCAAGTGCAAGTGCAGATTTGAAGTGGTTTGCGTGTGCTTCGAGGGAATATATACATGCCCTCTGCATACTCTGTATAGGGTTGAGACCCGGACAGCGCAGTCTTGGCGTTCCGGTCTCCGTCCCCGTGAAATCTCTCTCTCTCTCTCTCCGCCTCCGGCTCGGCTGTCCCCGGCTCAAATTGTCTCTGACACACATTAATAACGGGTGGACTCGTGCTCGAGTACTCATGTCTGACGTCCTCGGTAGTAGCAAGAGGGCAAGAGAGGAAGATCTGGAGCAGGATCACCCCGAGGTGGAGAAGGTGGCTGTATGGTTTTCAGGCCCTCTACCGGGTGGCGAGTGCAGGGCTGGATGCTAACGCTTTCCTAGTGTGATCGATGTCGTCAGCGGAAGGTGAATAGTCTTGAGGATTCACACCTTCACACCTTAGAGTTAAGCACTGATGCGTGTTGGTAGACCAAGTGCGATCGGGTCAACCCCTGTGTGCAGTGCCTCCGAACGGGGTCGGACTGTACATACAACCGGGGACATCAGCTCAGAGAGAAGCGACAACGCGTTCTGATTTCTAGTGTCTAGTAAGTTCCTAACTCTCTCGATAGGGTACAATCATTGACGGACAACAGCGAGCGGAGACTGGAGTACATTGCGAACAAGCTTGATCAGCTTGCAGAGGTCGTTGGTCGACTGAGCCATGAGCACGCCAGCCGTGCAACGCCAGCCGGACTGCGTTTGCCATTGCAGCCCTCCTTTCACCAACCCAGTCAGTCATATTATTCTGCTCCGACACAGGCGGAAGGCATTGAATCCACCCTTTTCGCGAATGTGATCTACACTGCGAAATGCCTCCAAGCGGCAGTGATGAACCCCCGCCTCCCCCATAGCGATGCCTGCGAATTGACTGCCGCGCTGAATAGCCTGTGGGGCACGATAGCTGCACAGAAGCAGCAGAACCAGGCCCTGGAATCCTCGCAGCCATTTGCCAAGGTATTTCCCCAAAGTTTGACCGCAGACTTCAAAGACCTGCCGATTCCCTCCCTAGACCGGATCATGGCATGCTTGAGATTCGCTCACGGTGCGTGCACTTTATCCCCCCCCCCTTTTCAGCGGCAATTGTTCCAAGACTTAAAAAATTGTCAAAGAGTGCTCGCCCAGTCGGCTCTATTGGCCCTTCGAGTTCGGATCCCTCGGCGACTTCACCCAGTACGTGATCCGAGCGTGCTCGCCGGGCCCGATCACCGAGATGGAGCTGGTCATTGTGCACTACGTTCTTGCCTGGCTGTTCACCGAATGCGCGAACCTCACGGGAGGCGACCTCTTGCTCAAGCAGGATTACGAGGTCCAGGCCCTCATCTGCCGACAGAGTCTGGAAACCCTTCTTGGTAGTCTGTCCTTTCATGTAGCCACGAGCTTGGACGCTGTGTGTGCTATGTACATGGCTGTATGTTCGGTCCGCATCCTTGTTTACGGTCCGTTAGGTAATTTGCTAAGTTTCCCAATCTCGCGGTAAACAGACAATTCACTGTCTTCAGCACGGGAAACCTTTTACCGCGTGGTCCTTCATCACCCGGGCTGCACTCATCAGCCAGGCCCTCGGATTACACAGTCCTCATGCCCTTATAGGCCTGGCTGGACTAGAAGAAGTCGAAGAGGATGAAAATGCTGAAAAGCAACGGAAGACACGCCTCTTCTGGGCGGTCTACGTCCTCGAGAAAGCTCTCGCCCTGCGTCTGGGCCGCCCGTCCACGATCCACGACGCCGACATCACACTGCCTAAACTCCGTCTCGACCGCCGGATGGCCTCCCTCCTCCACAACCGGCTGCCGGACTGGATCGAGATGGCCGGTCTGTACGGACGGGCGTACGACGAGATCTGTAGTCCGAAGGCACTGACGCAGACGGCGGATGTGCGGGAGTCGCGGACCCGCGCGGTGGCGCGGGAGTGGGAGGGAGTCATTGCTGCGAGGGGGGAGTTGTATGTAAGTTACCTCCCCCACCAAATCCATCATCTACCTTGGTCTGGTTAGACGAGGCTCTTCAACTGATTTTCATCCTGTCTCGCGGTGAGCAGAAACATCCCCACCAATGGACCAGCCATGTCCTTCCCCGCGGACTGAGTGAGTTCATCGTCCACGCCAACCGCGCAACCGAGTACTCGGTCCTGGCGTCGATCTATCGAGCTCTCCCCTCAGGGAAGGAACCCCAATCTCCAGCGCCTTACTCTTCCGTTAACGATGCAACGAAACCCAATCCGGAATCCCTCGCTGCAGCAAGACTCTCCCTCGCCGAGACAGACGCCTGCATCGCCGCCATGTTCGCCGCCGACGCCGCGACGTGGTCGTCTTCCCCTTCCTTCGATACCTGGGTCACCGAGAACTTGCTGGTTGCGCCGATCATGCCGTTCTTGATTCTGCTCGGCGGGCTCGTGCACTCGCCTTGTGCTGAGGAGTCGGATCTGGATGTCCTAAGGCGGATCGTTGATGGCGTGGGTCGGATGGAGCGGGTGGCCCGGTACGCGCGGTGTCGGAAGTATGGCCGGGTTTTTCGGGCCTTGTATGATGTTGCTGCTGCGTTGGTGGGAGTGAGAGTTAAAGAGAGGATAGATGTGTATAGTGGGGAGATGGGGGTTGGTGTTGGTGAGGGAGGGGAGTTGAGTGGGCTGGGGGATCTGGATGCATTTTTGGATTGGAGTGGGGTTGAATAGGGGTGATTGTATTGTGTCTTCCCCAATGACATAGACACTACGCAGAGACAGGTTCGGAGTTTTCTTTCTTCTTTTTTCTTTCTTTCTTTTTTTGAAGAAGGAGCTATCAACATCTCACTGCCAAATCGCTATCCCCTGGTGGACAAGTACTCTGGTTGAAACCCCTGGGATTAATGTCTTTGATAGTGTTTTGGCTATAGGTACGAGAAAACCCTTGACACGTCTACATCAAACTCGCCATGGAGTTCTAGCTATAGAGACATAAGGAAAAGGTACTAGATGGGATTCCCCCGCGTATCAACCGGCATCTCCCTCCCCGACCCCAAGCGCTTGGATACGCGATGATCCATGGGCCCGAACCTGGCCTCCCGAATCCGGCCAAAATTGCGACTATACCAGTCCACAACCTGCTCATCAGCACAGTAATCCAGCGCATCATTGTCCACCTCCAGATACCCATTCATCATCGCCACGCAGGACCGCAGGTCCTCGCCCCACGCCGAAAAGCCCGTGGCGGATTCCTCCTCAACCGCCGCCCGGACTAAGCTCCCCACCAGCGCTCGCTCCAGCGCGTAGTGCAGGTTACCGTAGCTCTCGTATCGCTGTGCTGCTGGTGCTGGTGCTGGTGCTGCTACCGTCCCACCTGTCTCATGTCGGGGAGCCTCCTGCCACCGCCAACCATCAAAAACATGCGCGAACAAGTTCGGAAACAGGTACAGGTACAGCTGCATGGCCTTGTCGCTTGGATCGTCGTCCCGATAATCGAACACGGCGCACGAGCGATCTACGCGGTGGTAGCCGGCGTTGATCCCGCCCAGCATCTGCTGGGGGTGGGGGTTGCGGTTGGGCACGCTTCGTTTGAACCCGGCCTTCGCTAGGCGGGATTGCGCGGTGGGGTAGTTGGCGGCGTCCCGGACTACGATCATGGGGGCCTACTCACGGATTTCAGAAAGGAGAGGAATGTACGTGGGGGGCCTGTGACGACGGGGGATGGTGGGGCATGGGCATGGGTGTAACTACGTACCCCAACTCCGACGGGAACGCCCAGATACCACATCGCGAGTGCGCTCCAGGGAATCACGGGGATCGGGTGGAGGATCTTGCTCAGGCGCAGGGAGAGGCCGTCGGCGGTGGTCTGGCGTGGGCGTCGGAACATGGTTGTCGTAGATGGTGGGTTCTGTTCTTTGTTGCGGAAAGACTGGGTTTCTTTCTTTTTGATGATACTCGCGAGGTGGGAGAGGATGATACATCGTTGAGGATGTTTGTGTGATGTAGGTTGTGTTATGTATTATTCGGGAGATTTGGGGAATTGGTTGAGGGCTGATTAAGCCGGTGTTTGTCTTGCCACGTCTTCCATGCATGATTTACTGGCCTTTCGATAAATTTACCTCGGATATGACCTGTCTGGGTTCTTAGAGATTTACATGGAAACTACACTTTTACCCTCTTCTTTTCTTTTACTCTCTCCTCTTTTCCATTCCAACTCATATAAGTGAGTATTGGATAATTGGAAAACTTATGGTAATCCTACAAGAGGTGTGTCTATATGTGTTGTACACTCATTGCGTGTTGCATGTAACTGGCATGTATGAGTGCTGTTCAGCTGAAGTAGAAAACCTGCATAGATCAAAACCAGTTCCTCAATCTACTCTGGTGAACCAGAACCCAATGCCAGCCGCACCCACTAAAACCCATACGTCGACCACTTGGCGTCCACTTTATCCTGAATTTCCCGAGGATAGTTCCCCCGGTAAGAGGCCTCCTTATACGTGGGCACCTCGGAGAACTCACTGGCGAACATGCAGCAGCGCACGACCTTCACGTGATTTGCCCCGGTCTTGGCCCCATGCGACACGTACGGGATGAGCCCGATGTTGGGGTACTGGTCGAAGAAGTACTCGTTGTCGCGGGGCTGGCAGCGGGTGGCGTTGGCCCAGATGACGTCGCGCAGGTTGGTGGGGTCGATGTCGTCGCCGACGAGGTAGACGATGGGGATGTAGTAGCCGGGCTTGGAGGCGAAGACGGTGTGGCCGACCTCGCGGCTGAAGGCCTCCATGGTGGAGCGGCGGGCGCGCAGCTGCGCGCGGTCGACCTGCAGCACGAACCAGAGGCAGTGCGACTCGAACGGGTTCCAGGCCATCGTGATGGGCAGCCCGGCCTGCTGGCAGAGGGTCAGCACCTCGGCCGCCTGCGTCAGCCCCCAGACCGTCTCGCTCTCCTCGGGCGCGCGGCCCGTCACGCAGAGGGGCAGGATCGGGTCGCGGCGGTAGGTGATGGCGTCGATCCGGTGCAGCGGACACTCCTTCTGCTCCCCCGGGAAGATCAAGCCCGGGTACTCGGCCATGGGGCCCTCGGGTGCGGTCTCGGTGCGCGAGATGACTCCCTCGAAGACGATCTCCGCGTTCGCCGGCACCAGGAGGTGGTTGGTTTCGGCCCGGGTCACCTCGACGGGCCCGCCGATCAACGCCCCGATGTACTCGCTCTCGTTGACCCCCTTCGGCAGCGGCATCCCGCTCACCATGATCGCCGCGGGCGGTACCCCGAAGCACAGCGCGAAGGGGCAGTCCTTGCCCAGCTCGGCCCACATCTGCCGGATCACCCCGATGTCCTGCCGCGGGATCATCGGCCCCACCAGCGTGCGTTTCCCGTGCAGCATGCTGCGCGTAATCGACCAGTTCACCCACGCCCCGTCGGGGCTCTGCACGATGTACATGCCGAACGTCTGCAGGAACTTGCCACCGTCGTCGGCGTGCAGCATGGGGATGGGCAGCGCGGTGAGGTCGATCTCATCGCCCAGCAGCTTGAACTCCTTGACAGGGCCCGTGGGGACCTCCGTCGGTGGGATCTGAGGCAGGTGTTTGGCGGCCCGGAACTTCTGGATGATCTCCTGTCCGGTGGCGGTGGCCGGCAGCCCCAGCGACTTGGCGATGCGGATGAACCGCTTGCCCGGCTGCTTGCTGGCGCCGACGGGGGCGCCCAGCACGCGGAACAGGCCGTTCGGGTGGCGCCCCTTGAGATTATTGAACAAGGGTGCTTTGTCTTCGGTCTCGTAGACCTTGCGTGTGATGGCTGCCAGCTCCAGGTCCGGGTCAACTTCTTCGTCGATGGCGACCAGGTCGTTCTCGGCTTGGAGGTCTTGGATGAAGCGCCGGAAGCTGGCGCAGGCGGGCTGGGTGGATTCTTGGGGGGTTGTTTCGGCCATTGCGGAGGATGTAGGTGAGTCCAGAGAAGGTGAGTCAGATGAGTGCTGTGAGAGACTTGGTTTGAAAGATTGCGTCTCTTTTATAGGGTTGCGTCGGCGTCAGGTGTCTGGAGTAGATACCTCAGGCCATGGCGGCGGACGGAACATATCTCCCAGCCGGGGATAGCGGGGTAAGGCCGAGCGGCCCGAGCCCCGCTCTCCGCTGACTCATCAGCCCTACTTCGACCAATCTCAATTGTTAAATTGTGCTCTGAGGTCAAGCTATACGCGCCAAGAGGGATTAATATCTTCAATATAGCGCCAGTTGCTGCAAACCTACTGGATCGAGTTAAGCTGTGCCCCTCCTTAACCCCGCAATCTGCTGCCGACTCCCGAGACCACCGCTGATCGTGAGCAATGGAAACGGCGATTGCATCGCGTTCAGGAGAACACCTCCTCTGAATGCTGAACTGGTAAGTAAGTACATAAACCCGGCAACCTACCAAGTCACTCCAGACCTGCCTCGTCAATGTTCTAAGCCTCTCAACCCCAAGCCTCTCATCATCGTCTGCCTCAACCCTCACACATCAAAATGTCCACATCCACCACCCCACCCACAACGACCTTGTCAACCCGCCGCAAACGCATCATCGTCGCCCTCACCGGCGCCACCGGCACCATCCTGGGCATCCACGCGCTCCTGGCCCTGCGGGCCCTCAACGTCGAAACCCACCTGGTCCTCAGCAAATGGGCCGAGAACACCCTGAGGTACGAGACGGACTACACGGTGGCGAACGTGCGCGCGCTCGCCGACTTCGCCTACAGCAACCACGACCTGGCCGCGCCCATCGCCAGCGGCTCCTTCCGCGTCGACGGCATGATCGTCGTCCCCTGCAGCATGAAGACGCTGGCCGCCATCAACGTCGGGTACGGCGAGGACCTGATCGCCCGCGCCGCCGACGTCATGCTCAAGGAGCGCCACCGCCTCGTCCTGGTCACCCGCGAGTGTCCGCTGAGCAGCGTGCACCTCGAGAACATGCTGGGCGTGACGCGCCACGGGGCGATCGTGTTCCCGCCGGTGCCGGCGTTCTACACGCGCCCGGCCGGGTTGGCGGAGGTCGTTGAGCACATTGTTGGGCGGGTGTTGGATCTGTTTGGGTTGGAGGTGGAGGGGTTACCGAGGTGGGAGGGGTTTGTGAAGGATTGATTTTTTTTGGGATTGGGGTTGTGTTTTTGTAGAGGGTTATTTTTGGGTTGGTGGGATAGGAGTTGGGTGGTTGGGTTGCGCGTGGTTGTTTTTCAATGGGGACTCTTTTTGGGGCCTTTGTTTTGAATAGAGGATTTTCATTTCGAAGAATAGATATTCATACAATGACAGTTGATATTGACACTGACGCTTTTCGGAACTGACTTATGCTTCACTTTCTCATAAAACTCTATGTGTTTCTTGTTGAACGAGATAAGAGAACCACTTAATCACATTTTGTTAGTTAAGGTGTTTGATGAGGGAACACCTTTCATTATTGATTATCTCAAGACCGTTTAGGTGGAAATTAAGTACCTAGAGAACATAAATCTTTACTTACGATCATTCTGTATATAACTTCACGTCAGGAGAATTAGATATATATAGCAATTGGCGATGATGACTGTCTGCCCTGAATAATGGTTATAATGGGTCAACCTCGGCATTCTGGCACCCTAACCCGAATTCAGCTCGGTAGTAACACCCCGGGGCTGGGGGATATTCGATTCGCGCCTGGCTTAGTGTGATCATATTCATGAGTTTACGGGGATTGTTTCTGCCACCGCCCAAACCTACCATTGTTTGGACCCAAAATTTCCTGATCGCCCTCGCGAGGTCGGTGAGAGGGGCGGTCTGAAGAAGTTGTGGAGTGCCTGGCCTCCCATTGGCTGGGCAGCTCACCGCCTTCGGCCGGCAGTTAGATAGATATTCAGATAGCTTAAATCTATTTTTCTTTATATTTTTTTTAGATTATAAGCTTTTTTCTTATTTAATATTCTTTTCTTTTAGAATATTAAATCTATTAATATTTTATTAAAAGATTTTATATCTATTAAATCTATATTATTTAAAATATTTTTTCTATTTCTTTTAATTTCTAGGCTTTTATATATATTAAATAGTATTATAGCCAGCTGATTAGTAGCCGGAATATCTCTAATATATACTAAAAATATTAAACTAAAAAACTACTTTGAAAAATAAAAATACTATTATTTAATATTATATATAGTATAAAAAAAAATATAAAGTTTTTTTTAATAAATTATTAGACTTTTTACCGATATTATTAATATTTTTTATAAATAAATAAAAATAGAATATTTAATTATATATTATTAAAATAAGCTTCTACTTTTACTATATAGAAGATTTTATTAATAGAATCTTACTATAATTAGTTTTCAATAAGAAATACTTTAATATATAGAAATAATAGTTAATTTTAATTAATAAATAGCTTATAAACTTAATATTAAAAAATATACTTAAATATTTAAACTAGTTTTCGGAGCTTAAATATACTAATAAGATATTTACTACTATTTATAAAATTATTTATAAAAAAATATATTTAAAAAATAAATTATAATTATTAGTTTTCTAATTATAAAGCTTTTATAGTATATAAAGCTGTCTTAATTTATTAATATATTTTAATATAAATACTCGGACGCCCGGGTTTTTAGTTATAAAATAAATATTTATACTACTACTTTTTTTTATACTATTTAAAAAATAATTTCTTATTATAAATAATAATATATAAAAATAATATTAATAGAAATAATAATAATTTTTATAATAATATTAAGTTTTTTAATTTAAATATTTATTTTAAAAATATTACTAAAAAGTAAGAAATAAACGCCGGTTATATAAATATAGTTCTATAAATATTTAAAAAAAATAATAAATTAAAAAATATAATCTTAGTAAATATATTAAAAAAAATAGAAGAATAATATTATATAGTTATTAAGAAAGCCAGCAGATAGTTAATCTAATAATTAATTTATTTAGACTTAGAAATTATTTCTATATAAAAAAAAGAATAATAAATATATGTTTTATAATAAATATAAATATAGTATTAATTTATACTTCTATTTTTATTTAAATATATATTTTTAAAAATAAAAATTATAGATTTATATATAGTATTATAGATCTTCTACTATAAAAGAAAATCTTACAGCTGCTGTATATTCTTATTATATTAATATATTTATTAGTATAATTATTACTAAGAAATCTAATAAAAAAATTATTTTATTATGTAAATATAAGATTCTAATTCTAAATATATATTAATACCAGACTTTAACCTTTTTATTAAATATAAGATATAAATATCTAAAAAAATATATTAATATATTAACTTCTTTAGCAGCTATAATAAAACTAAAAAATATAAAAAAATTAAGTTATATTTTAATATTAAAAACAGCAAAGCTGTTAAATTAATTATAAAAATAGAATATAATCCTAATATTTTATATAGTTTATTATTAATAAAGAAAATATTTAATAATTATAGTATTATCTAATATATTAAAAATTATAAAATTAAAAATTTTAATACTAATTATATTATTAAATATATATAAAACAGCAAAGTATTTATTATTAAAATATATAATAATAATAAACTATTTAAATATTTTTAACTTACTACTATTAATTTATATTTTTTATATTATTATTTAAGCCACGCAAGCAAGCCGAAATTAATTATTATAATAAAAAATACTAATAATAAAATGTCGATAAACTAGAATTTAAATATAAGATTTATAATATTAGAAAAATATATAAAAAGATATTATAAAAACTAATAATTAAAAAATAAAGTTTATAAAATATTTAAAGTTATAATATTTAATACTTAAAGCCTATAAGATTTAAAAATAAGAAATATTATTTAATTTTTATTAATCTATCTACTAGCTATATAAAGATCTATTTATTAAAAAGTTTTAAAAATAAAGTTAATAATATATTAATTATATTTAATAAGTAATATAAAAATATTATTAGTTAATATATTATAAAATAATATTTTCATAATAGCTGTAAGTTTATAAAGTTTAGAAAGTAGTATAAGTTTTAAAATATTATATACTTTATATTAGTTTTATATTACTACTATTAGAATATTTATATAAAAAAATATAAATAATATATTATATTAATAGCTAGAATTATATTGATTAATACTGGTCTATCAGAATATTTTTAATTAAAAATAATTAGAATAATAGTTTATATTATTAACTGTTTAATTTTACTAGATAAAAAGTTATTACTAATCTTAAGATAATATAAATATTTTAATATTAAATCTAATATTATACTAATTAAGTATTTTTATATATATAACTGTAGAATCTATATTCTAATTAATTTTAATAATTCTTAATATATTAAAAAATATAAATTTAAAATATAAATATAAATCAGCTATTTTATCGGCTATAAAAGTAATTATAGTTATATATTTTAAATCTATAAATCTAAATCAAAAAAAAATTATATACTTTAATAATATTAAGTTTTTTAAATAATATATATATAGTAATAATTATAATAATAATATTAAAAATATTTTTATATATTTTTTTACTAGTTTTTTCTTACTATTAGAAAACTAAGATACTGTTTAATCTAAGCTACTAAAAAATAATAATAACTTAGTACTAATACAGCTAATTATATATAAATAGTAAATAGTTTTATTAAATATTATTAAATTATTAATTTATAAGTAAGTTTAAATTTAGACTCTGTTTTCTTATTATTTTTTAAAATATTTTATATATATAATTATAAAAAAAATTATTATAGATATTTTTTAAGATATATAAAAAAAATAATAATAATAAAATTTGTTTAATTTATAAATAAGAAAGTTATTTTTTAAGTTCTAATAATAGAAGTTTACCTAGAAGTATTATTAATAATATTAAATATTAAAATAACTTTTTTTAAATAAAAAAATCTAGTTAGTTTCTTAAATAAAAATTATTTTTATTTTTATTCTATATTATAAATATCTAATTTTAAGATTTTCAATAAGAACTGTCTCCGCTGCTTTTATATATTAAAAAGAATAAAACTTAATATTATAAATAAAAATTATTCTACTTTTTAAATAATAGATAATTTTATTATATTTATAAATATACTATAATAATCTTAATATTATAAATTATTATTATTAGATATTATTATATATAAAATCTTATTAAATTTTATTATTATAGTATATATACCAGCAACAGCTGATAATATTAATTTCTAGATTTTATTATTTAATCTAATATATATATATCTAAATATTAAAATTAATATATTAATTATTTATATATAATATTTATATATATTTAATCTAAATAATAATTTCTAAAAAATATTTAATAAGTATATAGTAGTCTAAAACTGTTATAACTAATAAGATTTTTATAATAAATATAATTAAAAATATAAAAAAATACTTTAGAATTATATTAAAAAAAATAAGTTTTATAATTTTATAAAATATATTATTATTATACTATTAAAAAATCTGCTACTAGAGCTGCTATATATACTAATAATAGATATAAAATTATATAATATTAATATTTTATTAAAGTTATATTAAATTATAATTTTAAAAATATCTTAGAAATTAAAATAAATAGTAGTTAATATAACTATTAAAACTTTATAATATTTAATATCTACAATTTTTAATCTTTAGATTAATTAGAATATCCAGCTGATATTATATATTATCTAAGAAAATATATAAATAACTAATACTAAGTCTAAATATAAATACTACTTTTATAAAAACTATAGATTCTAGCTGTTATAGATATTAGATTATTTAAATAAAAATATATTATATAAATAGTCTGGTTTTAAGAAAATATTCTAATTATATAATATAATATTTATATATATTAATAAAGTTTTAATTTTAAAGATTTATAGTACTGCTAAAATATTTTTATAATAGTTAAATTAGTTAAAAATAATAAAAACTAAGTATAATAAATAATAAAAAAATATATTTAATTTTATTAACCGGCTATTCAACATTTGTATTTTTTCTAATACATAAATATATACTATAAAAACTAATAATAATAGCTAAATATAATATTTTAAAATATATTAGATAAGATATAGAAATTATTAATGATCCGGTTTTAATTTTAAGAATAATTATATTCTAATTTTAAATAATATTATTTTAAAACTTATAATTACTGTTATTATATTTTTACAATTATAATATATTTAATATAATATTATTATAGTATATTTTAATACTAAGTTTTAAAAATAATCTATATATATATACTAATCAACAGGCTTCTGTAAATCATCCGGTAAGATTTAGTATTTAAAAAAAATATTATACTGTCTTAAATAAACAGTATTTCTTTAAAACAAAATAGTTAATAAAATAATTTATATATTTAATTTTAAATTATTAAAATAAAATATTTATATTTATATTTATAAAAAATAATTTTATTTTTATATATAAATAACTTTCTTCTTGCTGTATTTAATATAGTAGAAATTAAAGCTATATTATATAAACTTAAAAAAAATTATATAATTAAAATATTTTAATAAATTAATATAGTTTCTAAATAATTCTATATATCAAGATTATAATATTAGAATAGTAACTATTAATTAATAAACTTATATTAATAAACTTTTTATAAATTATAATATAATTAATTATTATATAAAAAAGACTTCTATAAACTCCGGATACCAGAATATATTATATAAAAATTTTAATTTTATTAATATAAACTAATATAAGAAGATACTAAAAAAATTAAATTAGTTAGTAATAAGAATATATATTAATATTAAGTATATTATATACCGACTTTAATATTAAATAATCTTTTTATAATTGATTAATAAAAATATTATTAAATATATTTTATATTATTTTAAAAATTCTATATTTAATATTATATACAGCTATAATTATAGTAAATAATTTAAGATCTATATTAATATTTTATATATAGATAATAATAATATAAAATTTATAAAAATCTATATTATTATATATATAAAATCGCCGGTATTATAATTAATATATAAATAAATAGTTTTAGCAATTTTATTTATACTAATTAAATATATAATATTTTATAAAATATTCTGTAAGACTATTTTTTTATATAAATCTATTATAAAACTAGATTTATCTATTAATAAAAAGATAATTATATATATAAACTCTAATAATATAATTAATCTTATATATATACTTATAATTTTAAAGTTAATATAGTAAATTAATATTAGATTATTTTATATAAAAAATATATATTAAAATAGTAAGATAGATTTTTAGTATATTAATATAAAAAATAATCTTATAAATAGTTTTATTAAGCTGCTTTTTGTAGTAGACTTTATATTATTTAAATATTTATTTAAATAGATAATTTAAATATTATTTATATTATTTTATATATTTTAGTAATATTATTATATAAAAAACTAGTTATATTTTTTATAATTACTCTGCTGGTAGTATTTATTAATTTTATTTTATATAACTATCTCGGTATTTTAATACTAAGAACATAGCCTGTTTTTTATTATAGTAATTTTATATAGTTTAAATAGCTTTAGAGTATTTAGGCCTTATAGTAAGCTAAGAAAGTATATAAAATATCTAGTTTTCTATTAGCTGGATAGCTTACCGCTTTCGGCTGGTAATTAGATAGGTGTCTAGATAGCTTAAATCCATCTTTCTTTATACTCTCCTCAGAAGTAATAGTTTAAAGATGTGTATTTGTGTATGCTATATAATATAGCTAGCGGATATATAGTCTCTCTAAGGTGAAAGCTCACACTTCTTTCTTGCCTCGACACAGAGAGCCTCTTCTTCACTCGGCGTTGCGGAGACACAGCGGCGATCCAGATAAAAGACAAGCGACTTAGACTTATCCAGAAGGGAAACAAAAGAAGAGGGCGAGGGGGGAAAAGGATCAATATTCCGGCAAACCAAGCGAAAAGCGCCACCCGGGAGCGGCGTTAGAAGACCAGACACCATGAGCCCCGCCTTGTGATCCAGGCGCTCACGCCGGAAAGCGCCGAGCTGCGCCTTCTCGAGCCACATCTTTCTGATCTCGGCACAGCGTGACTGGTCCTTTCGATCGAGGATGGCCTGCATGGCGCTGGGATAGCCAAAGTTGGCGGCCGCCTCCATCCCACTCCAGAGGGTGCGGTCTGCGCTTCTCGGCTGGGCGAACTGCTCCTCCCTCGCGATTATCGCCACGGCCACCTCTGGCTGCCCCGCCGCCAGGGCCGTGACAAAGGACAGGCGCCAGGCCAAGGGGGGATTCAAATCCAGAAACACCCCGATAATCCCCAGAGGAGCCGGCACGCAGTCCATGATCCAATGCAGGCGCTGGGAATTGTTCAGCGCCGCCGGATCTAACCCATTCCCATACTTGGACGAATACCGAAACCCATGTTCCGGCCACAGAGACAAAGATAACCCCGTTTCATCGAACATGCACGGGCGCAACAGGAAGTCCTCATTGTCCGTCAAGGCTTGTCGAACCCATTGTTCGTTGCCCAAGAGACACAAGGGTCGGAAGGAGAAAATGTCCAGATGCTTGCACTTCGCTCCGTGAGAGAGCAGCAGCTCCAGTAATTTCGTATTGAGACTGAGGGGACTAGGTTCAAAAAGCGCACCCAGTGGATCATCATACGTGGACCCTTGGAGAGGTACACCGGCTTCCAGAAGCAAGCGAGTCAACTCATAATTCTGTGCACGGATGGTAGCGTCCACCAGCCTGCTGCGCTCCTCCCCGAAAGGTCGAGCGATTTCTTCATGGTCGTGGTGCAAAAGACTGAGAATAATCTCCTCCCCCTGCGGGAAGCTCTTCTCACCCCAGTCAGCCAGTAAAAAGACCGCCGACGACAGGGGGTCATCGCCACACGTGCGGATAAATTCACGCGCTGCTTGGAACATGTGCTGGGATTTGGCGTCGGATAGTGGGGCAGGGCCCCCTCCAGATTGTGCGCTGGTGTTCTTAGAAGCCATGGTTGAATGGTCGAAAGATGGTTGGTGGATGTTGAAGGCTGGGGAGGGAATCTGGAGATGGACGAGGGTAGATGAATCATTTTCACGAGGAGGCACCCCATATATTTATACATAAATCGATCAGATGATGCGCCCACTATGCCTGGTGGTGTTACTATTCATACACTGCGTTCTCTTTGTCTTGCCTTTGCTGAGAAAGGAAAAAGAGTCGGCGTCGGTCGAGGACATTGTCAGTTCATTGATTTCTGGTTAGATAAAGCAGATGGTTATAACAGACAATAGTCACCGGTAAGTACGCAGAGCCTTATGGTACAAAGAGGTAGGGACGTCCAGAGCCCTCTGTCTACAGAGCCGGTCAGAGATCCACCTCTGCAAAGCATAGATTCTGGGCTTTGTTGGAGAGTACACGGCAACCCATTGAGTCTTTGTGAGTCTGCACTGCCCCAACGCCTCCATGGACAATGGCATTACAGCAGCACCAGAAAGGATTGTGGGTTGATCAGTCCTTTGACCGGCATCAGAAGCCCGGATCGGCGTACACTGTTCGTTGTCTTGTATCCTCTCCACAACAATGCTCGGGCTGTGGTCAAGGTAGATATGATATCGCGGGCCAGAGAGCGGCTGGGGGCAAGAAATCTGAGACGAAGAAGACGTTGAAAGTCAATCAGCCTCGAGAATGCATGGGCTATCATCATGCTGGGCCACCTGGTAGTATAAATGAATGCATCTCTTAGGTACCATTGTCACTGGTCTAGATTGAGTTACAATGGAAAGTATGCATGGTACAGTACAGTACAGAACAGTATAGTACAGACTGGTTACAATACAGGCCACTTACAATACATTCCAGTGGCATTAGTACAGTAGCAGTCGTGAGGTAGATATCAGCACGTTACAGGGTACTCCTGATACTACTAGGGAGGTAAGATACGGATGGATACATACATACCGGTACTACCCCGCTGCCAGCCCGGCTTTTGTCTACCGCTTTAAGATGGAGGCTTCTGCCGCTCGGCGGGGCAATGCACCCGTGACGGACTCCCGCATCCATTCAAACAGGTACTGTAATATTACATCTCCAGGAATCTCCAGGAAGCCTGTGGCTGTCTGTCCACCAGCAGCTTCATCAGCTTCACCGCATAATAGCCGTCTCTGTGCAGGTCCACTGTCAGCATGCTGTGTGACCATAGCGCAAACGGTCATGGCAGAAGAAAGCCAGTATCCATAGCACCACCTCACCCCAGAATGGTAACTGTACGGTACTTCAGAATGATACATATGCCCAGCCCAGTGCGCCTAACCAGCATCACCTCAATCTGCCTCTCATCCCCGCAACTTGAAGTCCTCCTTACAACTCCCCACAAGTCAACCCAGCCCAACCTTCCTATCTCTCTTCTTCCTTCACTCACCATGCGGTATTGGTTTGCCACCCCGGATTTCACCTTTCACAAAAATGGCGCGCTCCAGCTCGGGACAGTGCTGGAGCATCCCTTTGGGCCCTTGAGGATTCTAGCCTGCCAGGGCTATGGACTGCCTGAAGATCTCGACCTGCCTCCCCGGACAAAACTCATCGAGCGGAGTCACCAGCACACGCGATCGGGCACGGCACTCTCGGGTGGAATGAAGGCGTGGATGGCGCTCCTCGATAAGGTGTCCGCTGCGTGTCAAGTGTCTGGAAGTCGAGATATCACCCGCGAGTACGGACCAACAAATCACGAGGTCTGGACCTTCGATCGGCCTCTCAGTGACCAGTGTCTGGAGGCGATCCTGGAGGTGCCGGCAGTCCGGAGCTACATGGCAACTGGATGGCTTCACCATCTCCCAGTTTATGTGGTTACGGGCATACGCATCTCCAGCAACTCGTTCCTCGTCACCGAGGAAGACGGCAGCAGGGTCATGGTCCGTTCTTCCGCCTCTGCGGGCGATCCGACAGGTACCGTCCCGATCACCGCGGGGCTCGAGGCCGACGTGCGATCCGCAAGCACCGCCACCGACACGTATGAGACTGCCCCCGACATTGTTTTTGCCTACCGGGTGGATATCATCCGCAACAAACGCGACGGCATGGTGAGCCAAAAGATGTTTGCTCACAAGGCGACCTTTATGACGGGGACATCCAGCGAGTCGGAGCTTGAGTACCTGGAGGTCGACCCCCAGATCCTCGCGCAGGACATCAGCCGGCGATTGGAGAACGTCCAAGTCCACCCGATTGGGGATGATGAGGCTTGGGTCTCCAGTGGTCTCTGTCTTGGCGATCATTGAATTGGGCTGCTTCAATTACCAGAAACTTTCACAAGTCTGTGGTCCGACGCGAGCAATGCGAACGTGTGGGCCCTTTGTTTTTCCGTGTTTCGGTCGTAGATAAAGAGTATCTCGGGAAAGATAAAGCGCAATCCAGGGCCCCGCGGCTTGGAAATATGATGAAACAGGTTCGTCATACCGCTCTGTTTCTGTAGTGTCTTGAGGGAGCTGGTATTTAATTCCTCTGGGTATCGCTCATGGAGGTATGTAGCGTACGAAAGCAAAAGGGCAGTGATTCCCGCTGCCACCGCCGTAGCGACCGAAGAGCCCGCCCTACGCGTATCGGGAATGTATTCACAAAGCCTCTCTGGAACGTCTTGGCCGATCGCGGTGAGTGATAGGTTCGTGTATGGCTCCTCCAACGGGGGATTCGTGCTGCTGGGGTTCCCATCGGAATCGGCCGAGCGTATCGAGAACACAGTCTTCAGCTTTGCGGGGGTGGTCGCGCCTTGGTAAAGGCCGTCGTTGCCCGCGGCGGCGAGGAAGACTATCTTACCCTTTCTATCACCGAGTACTTTCGTCACGGCATCCTCAATGACTTTGTCCTCGTCGTCGTGTCCCCAAGACATCGAGATGATGCTGCACTCATTGTCGATGGCCGCCCATCTTAAGGCCTGTCGACTGTTAATGACACCATCCTTTGCATACGTACGAACGTGCTCTCAAGGAAGAAAAGGAAGAAACAGACAAAGAAGAGCTCCTGTGCCTACAACATACATACCTTGCTGATCCTATCTGCAGTGCCGGAGGTATTGAGATCTTTTTCCGTCACTTTCGCGACATAAATGTCCGCGAACGGTGTGACTTCTGTCACGAGAGTAGTCATGAGAGTCCCATGCCCGTCTGAGTCGCTCATAAACTGAGGCCCCTCGGAGTCGGTGACAAAATCCTTGTATCCCTTGATCTGGGCTTGTCGCTTCTCATGGCCCTGAAAGTATTCCGTCGCGAGCTTGCATCCCGTATCTAGTATCGCCACACGGGTGGGTCTCAGTCCACTGTTTCGAAGCTCAACACTCATGCCTCGTAGTTTGCTCATCCACTCCTGGGACTTCCCAACACCTCCAAGATGAAACGAAGCGGAGGTCTGAGAGCCTAGAGGTGGCTTGTCGGCAGAGTTAGGGCTGTTGAAAGTCGGGCTGTCGGCAGGCGGCGGTGGTTCCGAACGATCTTTTCTCTCACAGTGGTTGCTGCCCTTGTAATTGCTGGGCAGCGAACTCGCCAGCCACTCCAGCGGCCTCGCAACCCTTTTTCCCAGAATCTTCCGTCTCTCCACAATGTCCATGGTGGTGTGAAACTTGAAGATACCCCCTCAAACACACGCATCAATGGCCTGGTTCAGGACAAACTTGCCCGTGTACCCTGTCCAGCTGTCGTCTTGGAATTCGTCGAAGAGCTTCGAGGTGGTGCGGAAGGTTTTGTTCATATCGCGAACAAAGCCCGTTGCATCTTGTTGGAGCTGGGGCGTCTGAATCGACCTTCCCAGACAAATCTCCAGGAGCAGAACCCCCAGTGAAAAAATCCGGGGACATCGGTGAATCAGGTCCCTGGTCGAAAACTCCTCCAACTCGTGCTCAGTGAGGGTGAAGGGGATTGAGATGAAGGCTTTGCATGGCAGCGGGTCAGCCGGGTTGTCGGAGTTTGGCATAAGCGAGATGGTGGTATCGGACCACCTCGCCAGCATCATCTTCGTCTCATACGACTGCCAGAACCCGCGTGCCACGGCATGACACAACGCAATCTTCTGCGGAATGTCGAGCCTGTATTCTTCAAGAGCGCGCCTTAGGGGGACCCCACTGCCGGGTGCGGCTTCATGGTGCAATGCGCAGGCATAGTCGTACGTGGAGAATCCGCCGTCTTCGAGCTGCAAGAGCAGGCGAGCGTGATTCTCTTCACCCAGCTTCGTACACAAGTTGGTCCCGTCCATCTTCGCAGGCGGAGCCTTTCCGGCCGAGGTAATCTCTTCCTGGGTCGTGGTACACCCAAACTCCTGCCAATACTGCAATGAAGGCGGAGAGATGAGCACATCCAACATGCTCTTCGCACCGTCTGTTCGCTCGGGCCTGCCCAGGTATAGCCTGCCAACGTGCCCCTTCTGCTCAGTCGGGGACCTCTCACAACCCTCGCATCCTGAAAGATCCCAGAGGGCTGACAGAATGCGTGGCATGGCTGTATCCCGTGGTGATCCGTCTTCTTGCGACGCCCCACGATCGCTCATCAGAATTGCTATCTCATCCGGAAGTGTCGTGGACTGGTCGAGCTCCATGATCAAACGCGCGGTAATGATGAGACTCAAAACAAGGAATGTCGGCCCTGTTCTCAGAACCTCGGTGAACCTTGCTTTTTGATCGCTCTGCGGGTGAGAGTTGAAAGCCTCCACAATCCTGCGTAGGTTTTCATCTGGCCGTTCCGCTGCCTCGGGGCAGGCCGGCCACTGATATGGTGTTGATGATTAGCGTTATCGAGCCACATTACTGGGTGTTGCGGAGCTCACCTTAACAATGAGCATCAGCACTTGAAGAAGATCTAGCGCTCGATCCCGAATTCTAGGGTCTGGGTCTGTGTGTCTTCTAACCCGACTGAGATATTCGTGGACATCTAGAAGCTTCTTCGACAGTGCATTGGCCTCCTCGGAAAGCCCGTCATTTTCTCTTCCTACTTCCTCAAAGAGATCACCCGTTTCCTTGCTGAGGGAGACTGCGACCTCTACATGGTCATTCTGGAGTGGCGCATTTAGGTCGTCCGATGGCCGGATCCTCAAAGGTCTGAGCAAACGAGTCAGAAATCTTTCAACCATGGCTCTAAATCTCGCACCCGGCTCAGGGAGCTGGCTCTGGATAGGGATGCTAGGATGACAGAAAAGAAAGGAGAATGTCACTCGGGGGAAATAGAGGGAACGGTTAGGGTCAAGACTGCGGAAAGGGACCTGCGTTTAACAATTTGCAACTGCACCAGCGGGATCGACTACATATACCTCTCTAGGTGATTCTTCAATGTCTTGACAGATAGAGAGAACAACCTTTCACTGGTCAGACATCTCAAGTCACTTGCAGTGACTGTAACTGCAGTCAATTCACAGTAGTTCTGGAGACAAAAGAAATCTTTCTCCCATATCGAAGGCAATCTTCCGAACCTCAAAACCGCCCCCCAGCTTCTGGAGCTCAGATGCCATGCAGTTGTCGATCTGATTCGGTAATCCTACTGCGCCCATTGAGGTTGCTGTCGCGAGTTTGTCTCGCCAATTTTGTTCGCTATGTCAAGTCTAGTCTCAGCTTGATAGTCTTACTCAGGGCCATGTGACAACATGAGAGAAACCGCCTACCTGAGTGTCAGGTGCTCTTGTCTCTCATTGGATGGTAGATATCACTTCTTCGTGAATCTGCAAGGCCATTGATATTGGCCAATCCCTTATCCACCAGGAATTCACCCTCTGGACTGGTCGGCGATGAAGATCCCGCAATAACTCTTCGGATTTCCAGTCAGTGGGATGTCTTGTAAATCCAGCCCCTGTCTCCAATGTTATGCCGTCCTAGATGCCATTGAAGACGGAGATCCTGTTGTGAATCCACCATGTACACCTCCTTGGCTTGGCGGTGTCAGAGAAGCACAGTTCTAGGCTTCATAGTCTGGGTCACTCTTGAGAGATAGTGAATTCATTTGCAATATGTTATGTTCGAGCTATGATTCCGCCAAGAGGACCACGACAGCAGGTTCTACCAATCTTTCTGCTAGAGTGGTGGGTCCCAGTCCCCCGGGCCGTCTGCCCCATAGAGTTTCCAGCAGGGTGGGATGAGTGAAGTCGTGGATATCTTGTTGTCCTAGCTCCGATTCTTGCAATAGTCAAACGCCATGGATGGACACCGCCTCTCTGGGCATAGGGGGTTAAAGGGGGTTGGGGGAAGGAGGATCTGGACTTTGGCCCATCCCAACTCTCAACGCCGGACAGGAGCGACTCTGACAGGTAGTGTGAAGCTGCATTTCCCCCTTTCGGTGGACTTGGGCATCGTATTCGTAGGCAATATGTTTTACTCTTCGTATTTGGCGGATGTGTCTTTGCTTTTTTGGTGACTCCCCCCGTCCCCCCTTTTCAGTTCCCACCGCTCCTGCCTGTCGCTCTGGCAATGTCTCAGGCAGACCCCGATAGTGTGGTCATGCACGTTTCCGGTGCATCTTCTGACGCATTCATCAAGATCGAGAAAATAGTTGACAGAAGCACTGGACAATCTTTCATGGAATGACCAGAAGAGGGGCTCAGACCCACTGTAACTGTGTGTGCACTGCCTATGTCTCTAGTCCTTTTTGAGTTTCTCGCTATCATTCGAGGCTGTGTCAGAAGCACCGGCTGGAATGTTCTGGGGAGTGAACTGAAACCTGCCAAGCCAGTGCATTGACATGGCTCATGGTTACGTCCTGCTTGCAACCTGGCTAGAAATCTTTCTCTGCCTCCCTTGGGCATCTAGTGCGCGCACGGAGTCTTGTCTTGGTTCTCCTTTTTCTCTCATTCTTAGCGCCGCTCCATTCACACCGACCAGTGTTGCTAGTAATCCCCGGCTCATCCTTCCTCTTGTCGGTCATAGCCCTTTGTGAGGGATATTCGCTTGGAATTCTGGCCAGGTAAGTGATAAGTTTGTTTGGGGAGACGGGAAAGAAAACACATCCTCAGTAGCAAAGAAAAAGCAGCCTAGTACCCTATGACACTCAGCACCAGAGGCATTTGAGATGCTCCCCGGACTATAAATCTCAGGCGCTGCTGGAATGACAGCAGGTCACTGTTGCGTCCTTGGAGTGATTGCGTGACGCCAAATCCTTGCTCTTGCTAACCTCGCTAGTGCAATTAGAACCGGTTCCATATCAGCCTTCCTCCAAGAGATCAGAACCATGCAGGCTAGCCTGCGAGGATGCGGAAGCGATGAAGAAAAGGTTCTTCGTCAGCTCCACATGAAAAGGCGTCCCGAAGCCGCGGGATTCAGACCACCGAAACAATACTCTCAAGAGCCATTCGGGACCAGCTTGATCACAGCCATCCGCAATACATTCAAGCTCTGTCTTGAGCAAGATCACCTCATGCGCGAGACGTGGGCGGTGGTCAGGATGTCGGATTTCAACCTCTGGGTTGATGGATGGGGCGCTGCAGCCGCAAGGGAGGAATTGCTTGATGCTAGGCTTCAGGCCCTGCCAGAATCGGATCAAAAGTGTCTAGAGGATAATCTTCACCAGCTCAAGGATGCTCTTAGTCAAGGGCTCTTCGTGGAGAGAAGCGAAAAATCAATGAGGAAGGTCGATTTCCTCGTCTCCCAGTTGGCCAAGGACGCCGTGGCCATCAGACGGAGAGAAGCACAACCACGGATCCAAAAAGCAGATCAGACCTTCGACCCTCGGAGACAGCAGTCACTGCGGGATTACTTCAAGTGCATGATGCTTCTTCTTCGGCCGACCGACAGTGCTGTTTCTGAACCTGAATCCCCACCGACTGTGCCCACGGATTGGGTGTGTGTCATACCGAACGATAATGTGATCAAGCTCAAGATGACACCGCTTCAGGAGCGCCTCATAGAAGCCAACCTCAGGCGCCGTTATCGATTTCTTCGAGCCCAGCGCGAGCCGGACAAATCGGCCAGCTCAACGACTCCGGGGCCAGAATCAACAGCTGGACTCCCAGATAGCATCGCGGCTGATTCTCAAAAGGCGGGTCAGTATCCGAGCCCCCCCAAAGCAGAGGGTGATTTCAAATGTCCTTGTTGCTGCCAACCTTTGCCCGACATTGTGGCTAAGGACACCGAAAAATGGAGGTAAGAATCCGTGTGATATTTATCGCTTCGCTACGCAGATCACTGATTGCTCTATCACACAGACAACATCTTTTGAAAGATATCCAACCGTTCACCTGTATCGCAAAAGGCTGCCCGACTCCAGGTGTTCTGTACAGCACGCGAAGCGACTGGGATCGCCATGTGGAGATGGACCATCGCCGCAACCGATGGATCTGTCCCATCTGCCGCGACATGGGCACCGCAACCGACAACGTGGAGATCTTGCTCGCCCACATGTGGCAGCGTCACCCAGACGCAATTCCCCCGGAGGATGCCGTCCATGTTATTCATGCGGGCGAGATCCCATCGTACGGACTCACGTGTTGTCCTCTCCCTCTCTGCAAAGAGACTGGATCCCTTGACAGCTCCGAACTGGTCAACCACGTCCTGCGACACACCCATGACTTTGCCTTACAGGCACTCCCGTGGCCCCAGCAGACGCAGGATCATGCCCCAGCCCCAGGCCCTCGACCCGGCACATATAACACGAGACTGCTGACAGATCCGGACTACGTCCTGTCGTGGTTGAACGACGTCAGTGAGCAAGGTCCTTCACCTTCCACCCCCCCGGCACTGGACCTCAGGACCTGGGACGAGACTGCCGAGGAACCTGCGCAAGAGTCCAGCGGCGCCCGGGACTACTTCGACCGGAATCCGTACTTTGCAGACGACTCCAGCAGTAGACCCTTTCCTGCGCCCTTGTCCAAGCGCAGCGAACACATATCAGATGGCGAGGAGGCGATTGACCACCAGGTTGAGGGCTGTTAGCCGTCCAGGAACCACCACACGTCAGACCACAGAGCTCATCAGCGATCTACCTCACGGACGGACGCGATGCCTCAAGGTCTAGATTTCGGGACTATTCACTACGTTACAATTCACGTTCAATGTCAGAATGCCAGTTGTTTCCTTCCCATGTTGTATCCTTTATGCTTTTCCACGTTTCCCAATCTCCATGCGCACAGATAATCTAATCTACTCATTTTTGTTCTCGTCAGATAGTCGACCCCCGGAGAGGTAAACACTCCTTAAGTGGCAGACGATGGTAGATAGATCCTTCCGGTTCTCCTCCTACGACGGAATGTCATCTCCACCACAGTAAGTACCCGACGCCCCTATCCAACCCACCCCTTCTTCAACAGGCTCCGAATGACCACCAACCGGCCCACGCGGTCAAAGCCTATGCTGCCTAGGATCTCGAACGTCGAGACCTCAGCCTGCAAGACCCTGGCTAACCAGCCCCGAACCTCCACTGCGAGGAGCGAACCGACCCTGCAGCTGACGATGAGGGCGCGGGCGATGATCTGGGTCACCTCGCCCAAGGAGGCGGCCTGGCATTGCACAGCCTGGAAGTCGCGTGGGCCGCCGTTCGTGGAGGAGTGCTGGTGGTGGTGGTTGGTCGATGATGATGGGACGCGGTGGAAGAAGCCGAACAGGGGCCGCTGCATCCATGCGGGTTTATCCACCCCGCGTGCCAACATGGCCTTGGGGGTATTGATGTCAAAGATCGTCTGGTAGTCAGCCAGCGTCAGAGCTTGGAGACAGCGCCGGCACTGTCATGACGACCACGCCGTCATCGCCATCACTGGCAGCCTCGAGCACAGGACGACAAGGACGGCAGCAGTAGAATCCCAGCAGGGCGAGGAAACTTGCCTGCGTGATCGGGGGCCATGGATCCGCCGTCCAGCAGCCGGTCGCGGATGGCCTGGTGCTGGGCCAGGAAGCCGTCGTCGACCATGGCCCCCAGGTCGAGGCTCATGGCGGCCCACTGCCAGCATCGCGCCGGGCATGGTCGACTCATTCCGCAATTTGGATGACACCAGCGAGCGCCGCAAGTAGGCAATCCTCCAAGCGCTGCGCGCGGAGCTGGCGACACAGCGGTCTCTACAAAAGAGTTGAGCACGGTCATCCTTTTTCATTTCGCACAAGAGGGGAGGGAGTTAGGGCTCGCTTACGCAGCAGCAATCTCTCCCGACGAGTGTCCCTTGACGACATTGCACGGGACATCAAAGGTACGAAGCAGGTTCACCAACGCGACTTGGACTACAGTGCAAAGAACCGAGCTAATGCGAGCGTTGTCCGTTGTCCATCCGAGTCGTCTCTTTTGGCTTTGCCAGTCCCTCTACCCGATGAAACCATTATTGAGCGGCGCTCTTCCAGACCACGGGGAAAGGGGAGTGCTCACCAAGAACAGTCCAGTCGCTGCTGAGAGAGCACAGATACTTCTCCGCCTCCTCCAACCGGCAACGGAAGATAGAGTACGCTGAAGATCAGTGCCCGTTTGCGCCCACTGCGTGCCCTGACCGGTGAACACCGCCGGCGGCACCATCGTCCCCAACTCATGCAGCGCACATCCGAGGGCACGACCGCACACGGTTGCCAGAGGAGCTGACTGAAAAAGAAATGAGGAGATACTGCCGCTAGCTATTAATGCATATGTGTCAGCTAGAAAGTCAACGAATTAGCAGAGGATGATATGCGAGTTGAGGCTGCCGCTCAAGGCGCAGTTCGGTCGCATTCACGTCCCTGACACTATTCACTACAGTACTGGTCAAAATGCCACAGTTGCCATTCTTGTCATCTTGGTGCTTCATTGTTAGTCCAATTATTTCAAATTTTCCTCGTTAGGTGATAGACTCTAGAACATAGATATTCCTGAGTGGGATGTCCCAGCCCCCTTTGTTTTAATCGTATCCCATGCATACCTTGCAAGATCTTAGAGAACCCGTGTCCGAGGGTCCAGGATCTATCTGCGAATCAATTCCTGTCTATCTAGAGTAGTGTAGATAGCGCGTACAGTAGCTGGCCAAGATGCATGGGATCGGGCTTCCACCCTTGCTTTCTCTTCTGTTCGCGTGTGTTCTGAGGACACTTGGTTCAGAATACTATCAGATTCAGCGAGCAAACTATATCCGCCCTGAAAGCTCGGATAACCAGCACATACGACCACAGGGTGTGGAAAACAGGGCTTCCCGTCCGCTCAGCCGTACTTAAGCCACACGCCGGGAGGTTAGTAGTTGGGTGGGTGACCACCAGCGAATCCCTTCTGTTGTATGTTTTTTGCAAGCCCACAGTCATATTGCTCTTCATACCCTCCTTGCCTTCGATCAATGACAGCGGAGAACCACAATATCGCCCACGCCCACTTCCTCTGTCAAGCCAACAACGCTCGTAGCAACGGTGTGACGGCCGTTGTGCGAACACCGGGCCCTCGGAGGTCTACCTCACACCAGAAACTGCCCAAGGGCCACCAAGCTCTGGACTCGCAACTGTGCTTCCCAGTAGAGTTACGGAAACAAGGACAAGAAAAGGCTAAACAGCCAGAGCCGTGAGTCGTGAAATCATATCCCGGTGCAGAAACTCTGTAAGACCTCGGTAGGATTTCAGTTCGCTCGGAGTCTTTGCGCATAGCCAATGCGAGCGAGATGCCTCCTCGTGCGGGTCGAAACATCAGACTAGGTCTGGATTACATCCTGGTGAAGTCGAGGACCCGCGCTAGAAATACACGACTAATCATCTCTCGGCACATGCTCGTGCTCTGAATCCAAAACCACCAAGGGAGCGTAGCAGCACTTCCCCTTCCTCTAACCAGCATTGCTCTGTTTCTCTCAAGAATAAGGATTCAAGTATCTCACTCAACGTTCAACGCCAAGGAGTGAAGCTGGCGATGATCATGACGTTCAAATCCACCCTCCTCATCTCCCTGACGGTCCTATCCTCGAGCGCTCTCACCCTTCCCAACTCCGTCACCCCGCTTCAGCAGACGCTGCTCGACCAGGACCCTCCTCCCTGTGGCGTATCATCCCCCGAGACGCAGATGCAGCAGCAGGATACCACCGCAGTCCACGACAGCCGCCTCGGAATCCACTACGGCCAATGCTACAACCTCATCCACCCGGATCTCGGGCCGATCGTGGACAGCACGTGGGGCGCCTGGGCGCAGCCGTGGCAACTGCTGACCTTCAAGGAAGGCAGCATGGCACGGCGGTTCCAGGTGTGTCGCAACACGGACTGCGAGTCCGGCGGGCCCGTGAGGGAGGACGAGGGGTTCTATCTCCGGGATCTGAGCGGCTCGCCGAAGTCGCAGCGCCATCCCGCCTTCCTGGCCTTTTTGGATCTCGGGGCGCAGAGCCAGCTCTGGCCCTACGCCAACGACAACCTGGGCCGGCTGGCGGTCTTCAAGGGCGCGCCGGCGGGGAACGCCGTCAGGCTCCGCCTGAAGGAGAGCGCCCACGGATTCAACGGGCTGCATGTCAACTCGAATGGCTGGCCCGGGCATAGCTATGTTTTCACCGATCGGCAGCACAGTGGCCTGACCTTGGGGTTTAAACCTGCTTCCTGCTGAAGGCAAAGCCAGACAGCTGAGCATCCATTTGGGGTGAGGAGTGGTGCATCATCACGTCGCAGTCATCGCCGGTGCAGTCAGTCCGCACAGAAAACGGGGAGACAGATCTAAGCAGTCCGCGCACGGCCAATGAGTGATGTTGGGGAGTGATTTTTGCAGCAAAAGCTATCTTGCCCTAGCTGGACTGAAAGAACGTCTATTGTAGGATGCAGTGCACAAGCACGAGGTGTTATTATGAACAACCTTATCAATGAGTGGTGTGCAGTAATCAAAGATAACAGGTAGCATTTACGGGCGATATCGATAGTATAAAAGTGAAATTCAGTACCATTTGCTGTTCTATCAATGAAAGTAGCATCACCTACCAGCAGTCATCACACCACACAAGAGAATTCTGTTTCTTGCACCAAGGTTCTGGTCAGGCTGTTCCATTGTTCAAAATGTGACTCTGTATGGCCATTCTATAGAGGAGGACTAGTTAAAAGATGCACCTTCTTCTTGGTCAGCTCGTAGTTGATGCCTGAAGTACTACCTTTCTAGGTTTAGTGACTCTGCCGATGCCTGAAAAACTACTATATATAGTAGGCGGTCGTTTTAAGACGCTCGGACCAGCCGGGAACGGGGTGCATTTTTTTGTCTAGGCACTGTAACAGGTTCTCACTTCCCCCTCCTCTCGCCGCGTAATCTGCTTTCGCCCAAAGCTTGCTGAATCCTTGCGAGTGGCGAAAATCCAAAGATCCAGTTCAGCTCTCGCTCTCGCTCCAGCTTTTACGGAAGTGGATCCTATCCTCGGGACATGAATTGGTTCTTTTTAGTGGAGTCATAACTCAATGGCGTCTCCAGTATAGGTGCGTTGGGGTTCTGATTAGGTAGTATATACTGCTAAAGACGTATTTTGGGGATCAGTGAACATACATCGCATTAGACACATACACTCTAGCCGTCAGGGCAGGGAAGCCTTGAGCGAAGGGGGAGCACAACGAGCTCTTTCCTAACGGCTTGCCACGTCTCACCATCGATGCATCAATCAAAGTAGATATGTTTGGCTTGAGTACGCTGTACCATGCCATTGGAGGCACTTGACTCCACCGCCAACGTCCCGTGATGGTCTAGTGGCGTGTTGGCATGATACTCTATGTACTGTAATCGTCTGTCAAAGGAGTCTGGTCTTCATTCTATTCTTATCAACGAGTACTGCACCAGGTATACAGCCCTCGCTATCCTGCAGGTCCTCGAACACGATTTAATAGGCATGAATCTCAAGGCTTCATCATCCGATTGCTGAAGAAGACTCAAACAACCGTGATATGTTCAACCAACCCTTTGCCCCGACAAATGCACGAACACGAAACATCAAACCCCATAAGACCTCACCCTCAACGACCCCGCCGTGCCCCCAATCCTGGCCCCGACACACCTGCCCGGATGCCAGACGGCAAACAACAAGACCACGGCGGCGATAGGCGCGAACTCCAAGCAAGCAAAGTAGACCTCATGGGTCGCCAGCGTGGCGCCCAGCCCCTGCGCCGTCTCCGCCAACCGGAAGATGGTGCGCAGATACACCAGCAGCGTGGCCAGCCCAAACATCCCACAGAACACGCCATACCGGGGCAACGGCCCCTCCCCCTTCCGCGCGGCCGTCCAAATCAGCCCCCTCGCGCGGACCAGAAACCCCGCCGCCACGGCAATGAACACCGTCATCGCGAAGACCTGGTACGCCAGCCCGCCCAGCAGGATATGGTTGGCGACGGAGGGGTCCTGGCGCCGCGACTCGCGCACGCCGACCAGCACGGCACCGGCGATCTGCACGACGGTCGAGACGACGTCGGAGGCGATGAAGAACCACAGGATCACCCGCGGCGGGAGGAGGGCGTGCTGCCGGCCGAGGAGCCGGATCAGCCCGGACAGGATGGTGTAGATCCCCGCCGCCAGGAACACGGGCGCCGTGACGATGAAGAAGTAGTTGAGCACGAAGTAGATCAGGTTGTACGGGTCCTGGCGCGCGGACAGCGCCCGCGCGATGTACCCGACGATCTCGAAGACCAGCCCCACCGAGAAGGGGAGCCACCACCAGCTGCGGTGGCGGATCGTCTGCACGGTGTGCGCGACCAGATGCACGAAGAACCAGGTCGCCGCGAAGGCGGCGAGCGCGAGCGAGGGCGTGTAGCCGTAGATGATGATCGAGGTGTCATTGGGGCCGTTGGGGTTGGGGAAGTTGGGGTCGATGTAGCCGAAGGATCGCGCTTTTTGGGACTCTTAGTTAGGGTTTGGGAAAAAAAAAAAAAAAAAAAAAAAAAAAAAAAAAAAAAAAAAAAAAAAAAAAAAAAAAAAAAAAAAAAAAAAAGGGAGGTACAGTACCTGTGATATGCGGGTGAGAGCGCGCCATGGGTAATCAGCTGGGGGGCGGTATTCGCCTGCGTTCAGTCACTTTGCATGTTCGCGATAAGGGGGCCGGTGAGGGTTGTTATAAGGTGTTTGGGCGGGACTACCGCCAAGCGATCTACTCGTCTCGTGGAGAGACGTGTTCGTGGAGTGTCCTGGTGGGTGGGTATAAATGGCTGCAACAGAATTGGTCATGCCAATGCGCGCCCAGGACCTCGCTTAGACCGGTCCTGGCTTGGCCTGCGTACACGTGCGAATCCAGGTCCAGATCGTCCGCAGCTCACCTGGCTCGATTCCATCGGCAAAGCAACGAAGAGCCAAAGGCTCTCTCGGCTCTTTCAAGGTTCTCGCCCAAAGCTCAGCTCCGCAATCTGTGGGTCTTTATGTTGGCCCTGCGGCTCATCCTCATACAATGTACGGAGTATGTACTCTTAGGGTTGTCCCCATGCGGGGAACGTCAACTGGTCAACAGGTCGCACGAGCCTCAAAAAGCCCTTCCTCCTTCTCTGATGAGCGGACCAGAACATACAGATTATGACAATAAATATCCCCAACATATACATGAGTCCCTGAATCTCCCCCTCTTCTGCTGCCCGCGACATGCGAAAGGGGAGCGGTACGTCATCGAGCGAAGCCAATTCCAAGGTTAGCCAAGCCTGCCAAAACCTGGCTTTCCGAGCGATCGAACAATCCATGCGAAATCCCGATCTCCGCCTGCGCCACCCTCGCTAATCGGAACCAGCGGGGGTTGTTCGGTCCAGAATATCAGTAGAAAGTTGTCCTGTTGATTGTGATTTGTCATTTGTTGTGTTTGACACGTTCAAAACGGACTTTGCTACATTGGCTGTTTTTCCTCGATCGAATCTACCGTGGTCGATTGGCATTCGCAACTCTATATACTTAGAGCATGGGAGTATATTCTCGGCAGTATGTACACCAAGCACTATCAACACGGACGGTTCATACAAACAAGACTGTACTGGACTGCTTCAGCTGGGTGTGGGCGTTTATGTACGAAGCTTTGCAACACCGGGCACACGCTCATCTATTATATACCAAATGATCCCCCGTCAACAGCTCAAGCAGAGACAGCTTCAGCTCCCGTAGCTCCCGCGCGCAGAGGCGCGTACCTTGTCTCTCGTGCAGCGCACACACACCGCCGCACTTCACGCCAGGCAACAACCCCCGTGGCTATCATCATGACCACCAAGAAACCGAGGTAAGCACCCGCCCTGTTTCTGTGATTAGTCCACGGCTTTTGTTTCGATCTGCCTCTGCCGTATCTACCGGAGGGAAGATACGAGATGGCTGGACTCACCGATTCCAATTACTGTCAACAGCAGCAGCGCTTTCGTGACCGTCCGCCGTGTGGGAACCCGCTCCATCGCCCTCAACCTCCGCTGGCGCGGAAGAAGGGACCGCATCATCGACCTCGACACCCGGTCCCGACAGCAAGGTCTGCCCAGGCGCGCAGGCAGCGAGATGGTCTGCCGGGATACGAGTGGAGAGCCGCAACCGTTCCTGGAGGGCCAGCGGGGCTTCGACGAGGGTGAGCACGAGACCCGAGTACGCGTGCCATTCCATGTGGCAGTGGAAGATCCAGACGCCTATTACCAGCCAAAACCACCAAATGAGCTTTTTTTTCTCTTTATTTTTTTCCCCGGGCAAATCAAAGCGGAGCAAGAAGAGCACTACTGACCAGGATTGTTCGATCGGAACCGAAGCACCAAATTCCCCCCGGGATGGACAATGGCCGTGTCGCGCCGGATGGGAACCCTGGGAAAATCCGCCTCGGTCGCTCCGGTGTCCGCGAAACTGCCATTGCCGGCCTCGGAGCGGTAGACCACCTGGAAGTTATGACCGTGCAGGTGGAACGGGTGGCGGCTCATGTGGCCGTTGTTGACTATCAGCTCCACGGTCTGGTTCTCGGCGAGGATGAAGGTGTTGGTGGATTGGTTGTAGGTCGCGGCATCGGTGGAGAGAGCCCCAGCTTCGAGGGCGTGGTATAAGGCCGGGTAGTCGGGCGGGGTGTAGGCAATGTCGTTGAATGTCCAGCTGTTCATGGGGGTTTGGAGGTTGGATAAGTTGGTTTCGTGTGTGGGTTGAGAGCGCTAGGGCGGAGGGCGGAGGGGAGGAGAGGGAACATACTGGCTTTTTCCATCCCCAAGTCGAGCCGTTCCCATATTCAGAGTGATGCTTTGATCTGGTGAGGTGAAGAGTGGTTCCGAATCATACGGTTCCAGCGTAATGTCGTCAATTGCTTGGGAGATGTCGATGTCTGCGGATGGCTCGTCGAGTGGCAGGCGCTGATCGTAGACTAACCACCCGGTAACGGTGACTTGAGGTCGCGAGTGGGCCATCATAATCAAGGTCTTGCAGAAGAAGTTTAGCAACGGACCCCGCATCTACTGTCCACGTGGGGCATACCTTGTCCATAGTCACGGTAATAGCGTAATTGCGACTGGCATTGTCCTTGCCCTCGATCAGAACCCCGTATCGCTGACCCGCAGCGATATAGATGGTCTGTGCTTGTGCGCGCTTCGTGTAGACACCATCCACTTCCACAATCGTCATCTCGTGGTCTTCGATTGAGACATATTGTCCCATGAAGCCACCGACATTCGCAATCCGAACAAGGTATTTCTCGTTTGGTCGAACCGGGATCTGGAGGTTCTGAGTGTCGTTAATCAAGTTCGAGTCCGGTGTAGGATCATGCAGCATAGACTGATGGAGATAGTGTGGCATCATCTCCGGCATCTGCTCGTGATACCAATCCGAGATCGATAATACAATCTCCTCATTGTACTCATCATGGTATGGGGAGACCGCATCATGCACGATCAAGAGACCACGGAGCCCATCTGGGTACTGTGACTCGGCATGGGCATGGTACCAGTACGTTCCTGGCTGGTTGACCTGTTGATTTTACTTAGACGACTGTTTGTTCGCGCCAATGAATACGGAAGCTCGCTCTAACCTGAAACCTATATTGGAAATTGGAACCCGGTTGAATGGCGCACTGGGAGACTTGGGCAGTCCCATCCATGTGCGGGATGCCCTCCATGAAGATGCCGTGAAAGTGTAGAGCCGTGGACTGATTGCCCAGCGAGTTGAGCACATTCACAACTATAGTGTCCCCTAGGTCGGCCTGGATCTGCGGCAGCGGCCAGGCGTGATTGATGCCGATTGTTGGTCGTACTCTGGCACCATCCGGGTTGGCGAGGACCCAGGTAACGTTGAACTCATATTCGACTGTTTTGGAGAGAACAGTAGTGACGATTGTCAGTAGGCCGAGAAGGCGTGCCGGAGACAGCATAGCCTGTTGCATCAGAAGTGGCAATCAGGAGTTCCTTCTTCGCAAAGATGAACTCGCGAACATAAATGCGTGGAGTTGATAGCGATGAATGCCGGCCTGGAAGGTGAAGGGTAAGCATTTAGTATTAACTGCTCTCTGGGGGATCATGCAATCTGTTATCGGCCCCATTCTTTATCCGGACATAAAATTATGCCTTCAGACACAGCCAGACCGGCAACAAACGGCTGTACTCCCGAGGCCTGTGGTCCCGAGGTCCTGCATCCTATCACCGAAGTATGGCATAACGAATGAATAAATCATTCACCCTATGTTAGGGTTGACGTTGAATGGAAGGTTGCAAGATGTCCTCAACTCGGCACGTGATCTTCTGCCTAACCAACAATGCTGATTCAGCAAAGGATAATGATCCCGTGACCACAAATTATTCAAGCAAATGAGGACAAGGAACATCTGCACATGACTGTGAGCTTACCTCTTGCCCAAAAGAAAGTCTTGAGCAAAGGGAGCGGGTATGACATCTGTCAGAATTGAATCATCAAATCTGAATGGGAATACACCGTCCGCGAGAGTTGATTCCTGGCTGAGCGGGTTTGACATCCCCCATAGCGCATCCCAATCTCAATCAAGCCGGTACCTTGGCCCCCAGAAAGCGTCCCACGAGAATCATCATGGTGGCGTTGTAGGCATCTTGAGGCTCACCCGAGCATTCCCCGTCTTGTGAGCAATTGTCATATAGAGAAGTAAAGGAAGGTTTGCGGTTTGCAAAAGACATGGAAAACCCTTACAGAGAACCGAATACCACCAGTTTGGCCGGGAACCAAGCATGGTATCCGTGTTAAGGTGTACGGTAGCTTGCAGGTGTCCATCAGTTCGTGCGCAAGGCGGAGCCAGATATGTGAGCACTCGCCAAGCATCGCTTCGGAGAGAATCGAATAATCAAGTGAAAGAAGAAAGATAAGTTACTTTAGGGCTTCCAGTCTCACGATGTGGTCTTATAGCGGAAATTCACCTGGGCGAGCCCCATCAAATTTCATGTTACGGCGGCGGCACGGAGTATACGCGTTGAGGATCTTCAATCGTCTCCTGCTGGCAAGATTTCATAGTGTATATCCGCGCTTCCGAGCCAAGCCTTGAGTGTCCATTTCTCTCTCTATACCTCTTGTTGATTCAGTGATAAGCTTTTGTGCAGGGTCGGAGATGGCCCTCAAGAGTGATGCCGTCATTCAAGGGTCAATCAATCCTTGGGTTTGAGGGTCATGTGGAGCCCGACCGTCTGTCAGACTCTGAGCAATCACCTGGCTTCTCAGTCGACTAGAAAATCTCCCACAATGATAATGTGAGGTGCAGTCCAGCACTGGGCATACTTGGGTATCTTGACTGACTAATAATTTGTTGTGTTTGCTGTACTCGATTACTGTGGGCTTTGCGGACCGCCCTCCGATTCGTTGGTCATCTTATTTGAAGTTATCTATACTACTACCTTACGAGTAGTTACTAACCTACCTTGAAGGTATAACTCAGTTACTGCCGGGTAAGACTACGTAGATAGTATGGAACTACATGAAACAACCTCGAAATATTCTCAGCACGTACTCGTGAATTTCGTTGTATGGTTATTTCCAGATGGAAAAAGCTGATGATGTTGCCAGTGGCACTCCGCACCACTGAACTACGGAAGACCATTCACGCAAATGCACCCTACCCCACCCCATTCCTATTCAGTCTCATCAAGAACCAGATCAATCCGCACCACCAGGGATTATTGCGGAGTTTCTCCCGAGCATCGCCTGCTGCTGCTCCTGCGCCAAGACAACGCCGAACCGCTCGCGTAACACCTCGACTCTTTCCGCCTCGGTCACGCACGTCTGGACCAGCACGGACTTACCCCCCGTGTTGACCTTGACCTTATCCTGGTCCAGAACCACCTTCCCGTAGATGTGACCGTCGCGGGCGAGGAATCGAATGGCCAAGACGCGCGTGGTGAGAAAGCTGCCCGGAAACTGGCTGGTGTAGAAGTTCATGACCTCGAGGTCGCGCGGGTGGAACTCGAGGTCGGAGAAGGCATAGCACGGTCGCCAGGCCCGATCGGCGCCGTTGCGGATCTGATACGTCCAGAGCTTCTGGTCCGGTCGACTGGAGAGGCCCGGGACGGACTCATACGACAAGCGCAGCTCCTGGATGCCCAGGTTGGGAAGCGTCACGCCTGTCACTGCCAAGGGCACGGGAACGATGGGGCCATCGCCGCCGTAGCCCACGTCCACCAGGTACTGGGCTTGGTCGTCGAGAGTGACGATGTTCACTGCGTGTTCCCTATTGGTCGGGATGATCAGTCAAATGGACACTTCATCCGAGAGAAAGAGGGCGGCGGGGACTCGGGGGCATGAATTACCATCCTGACCACCCTGGTGCGGAAGTGGTTGCGTCTCGGTGGAGACGAGCGCCGGTGAGATGCACCTGGAACCCTAAGAAGCGCAGCACATGACAGAGAAAGAGGTTGTGCTCCATGCAGTAGCCCCCGCGTTCCGCTACGATGAACTTATGGTAGATGTCGGTGACGTCCAACGAGATCCTCGGCGCTTTGCTATAATGCAGCTCCAGGTTCTCAAATGGGATTCGTGATAGGTGATGGGCTTGGATGATGGAGAGGGTTTCGAGGTCTGGTTGGGCGTTTCGCATTAGAAGATCCCGCATAGGCAATCCAATATGAGCGAAGTATTGCTCGACCTGCTCAGGGTTAAGCGCCGAGCTCGAATCCATCATTCCAAAGACAGTTCGTGTAGCAGCAGACTGGAGTCGGGGAGAGTATTTTCGCGCTAGATGCTTGATAGAATACCTAGTTACCCCCCTTTATACTCTTTTTTCTTACAGACATGGCTTTCGAAGCCTTGGGCTCATTTGCTTACTTTGTGATTAGCTTATTCTTCTTTAAGCAGGGCCATCCGAAGACCCCTGACCAAACTTGTTGACCCTTGTGGCCACTCTCATGACCTTGGGCCATTATAGGGCTGAGAAACCCCACTCGGGACGATATGATCCACAGAGTAATGAATTTTTTGTGGGCCAACACACGCCAAGACAGCATCGTAGATTTACACAAGTATCATATAATGATTATATAACGCACAAGTGATGAGGAAACGTCTGGACCCTGCCTGGTGGAGTCTGTGACTCATTGCCATTGCTTACAACGTGCTTATTCATCCTATCCGGTTAACTAGTTATCAGTATTCCTTGATTATTAGTCAGAAAGTCGACTCTGTATGTACTCAGTATTGCCACTTGCCATGATCATTGGGTTAATGAGTGGCTAGTAGCTCATAAATGTGGCCTACTAACTTCGGTTTCCATGTTACAGAAGTACCCAGACATTAACCTCTAAGCCGCAAATGTGTTAACATGCTTAAATTTCTTTAGATTGCTCTTTCACAAGAACGCAGTTGAAGCATGATGCAGGCGATCGACCTGGTGGCAAAAAACGAAAAAAGAAAAAAAGGGAAAGAAAAGGAAAACGACAATCGGATCATACCGAGCTTACCCTCGGACATGAATGAATTGCCATCGGCCTATTTCCCCCTTGGACAACAACTACCACGCGGGATGCTGTTGCCTTCTGATCACAACACCAATTTTTAGTTTGTATCCAAGACAAAGACGCACGCTCTCTCTTGTCCCATTTCTTATGGTTTAGCAACTTCCTGTTCCTCGAATAGTATTTCAAGGGCCATACACCCATAGAGCTGTTCGAATGACTAGTCTACATGAGAAACGAAGATTTTTTGTTCAGGCTGATTGTTCTATCCATCAACACTATCATCAGGTTGTTATTTACATTTTCAAGTCCGTCCACATTGTAAGAACTACTGCGAGGCTTCTTCGCCAAGA
The DNA here is from genome assembly GCF_003184765.1 of Aspergillus aculeatinus CBS 121060. Taxonomy (NCBI): domain Eukaryota; kingdom Fungi; phylum Ascomycota; class Eurotiomycetes; order Eurotiales; family Aspergillaceae; genus Aspergillus; species Aspergillus aculeatinus. The sequence goes on from NW_020291474.1 coordinate 495,394, forward strand.
GCACAGAGTTTCAAATCCCGCACGGGGATCCTAATGTCTTATTCCGAAAAGCATACTGGCTCCGAGTGCCATAAAACCAAGAATCGATCTTTATCGACCAGTCTATTCCTTGACCACGGCATGCTTCCTGATATTCCGAATTCTTGATCCGTAGATGTAGAACAGGTAGGAGACGAGCGCCAGGACAGCACCGATAGCACCGAGGGTTATCAGGGAATATTGGACGCCATATCGCTCGTAGATGATACTTAGATGATACTGCCGGCGATCATGACGCCTCCCGAGACCAGATACCGGGTAGATGCCATGAAGCCCAAGGCGGAGGCAGAGAACACGCCATACGAGTCAATCACGTAGAGGTAGGCGCTGGTCAAGATGGTGGTCATCCCGAAACCAACCAGAGAGGATGCAATAAGTGAGGACCAGATGCTAACAGAAGACTAACTTGTCGGTGTTAGGTGAGTCAAGGGTCATTGTAGGGAGTATTGTTGAATACAAGGAAACAGGACAAGTGGGCGTTCTTACATAGCTAGTCCACCCCATCCAGAAGAGGCCCACGGAGACAGCGGGGGCGCCACCCAACATCGCATTCTACAAGGGAGGATTCGACCTGTCTGCTCATACTTCTTGCATGTCCAGGAGTAGACAACGGGGACGATCAGATACACTAACACCGTGCTGACGAACATCGCTCTCCAGCCAGCGAGAAAGCGAAACACGAGGTGGCTGGCCACGGTCGGTGCAAGGGCAGCTGCCATGATGAACAGTGGATATAAGGCCAGGGTGACAATGTATACCACATTGCGTCCGAAGGTCTCCGAAAAGGGGCCGGAGAGCAAGGATCCAAACGGGAGGCCTATCATGAACAAGCCTGGTGTATAGAGTTAAAGATCAAGGTGTCAGTCCACGGGTAATGGAATAAGGCCACTTACCGGCGGCCAGGGATCCCACAGCCTCTCGAACCTGTAATTGCGCCGTGTAATACTTCAACCCCAAGCATCGATAGCCGATGCTGCCGTTAAATATATGCCGATCAAGGAGACAGAGGCATTCAGGACCACCTTCATTGTGTAGCTAGAGTTGGCAGGGTTCAAATCGGCATCAAAATCGGACCATTGCACTCCTATGATCGCATCCTCGCTGGAGCCCTTTGGGGTAGAAGGCGTGCGAACAGAATTTTGGCAACTAACCAACTCGCAAATGTAAGCCGTCTTGGTCCCCGTCCAGTCAGAATGAGGTCTCTCACCTGTCGCCGTGCTCACCATAGCAGTTGCATCCTTTTCACATATCCCAAGCTCACGCGCGATTGCACTCTGGATTTTCCTCCACTGGATATATGCCTCCATAGTCAGTCGGTCTCTTTTTCTCTTTCCGAACTTATCCTGGAGACTCGAGTGAATGTTTTCTGTCAAGTTTGTAAGACAGTCCGTTTGAAGCTCAAACCCGAGGTTCTATGAGGCAAGGTCGGACAAGATTTGATCCATTTATACTTGCACCTGCTATCAATTGAACATCGGAGCTGAGATTGAAACTAAAAGGATTTCCAATTACACATTGCTGCGGAACCTGACGGGATTTTTTAAAAATCAAAAGATCTGGATGCGAACCTGCGGCGAAATTGACCAAGTGACTTCACGGGCCTGTGTCGAATTGTCGTAAAAACCAAGGACTTCCCAAGATTGCTTTCGCAAGCTTATCTCGCTTCCTATCGTCACGTGCTCCCAAACGGCTGTATATTTCATCTGCTATATCCTCCAGTGCGTTGTGCGATCTGAGTCCAGGGAAGAATTCGCTCGGAATTGTTGTTGAAGCTTCATAAAAAGGCCATGCGAAGACTACATTGCGAGCAGGACCCCCACCCTCGAAGACAGCGAGAACCCGATAATCGTCAGCCACAATGCCGCCTTCAACAAGGTATTCCTCGCCATACAGGCCTGGATCACGATATGCAAGCCTGGTTGCAACCTCCTTCGCACTGAATACACGTGTCATATGTTCCGCCCACACGGCAATCACCACGATGTTCTCTTCCCGTTCATTTTCCAACTGTTTCTGTCGCTGAAGGGCTCGCTTCCAAGTGCCGAAAGATAGAAATCGTGTGGTAACCCTTCTCCAGGAGTGATGATCATCAAACTCTTGCCATGATGGTGGGCCTTCGTAGTTCGTTCTCCGTGCGCACACGTAGCCTTCTATGTAGCTGCTGTTTCTCCAGCACTCGGCGCGAAAGAGAACCAATGGTTTGGAGTTTTCTGATAATGGCTGAACAGCCATGATGGTTTGCAAGTCACGACGATATCCAACTGCAAAAAAGTATGAGAGATAGTGAGCAGTATGTTGGTGGTGGTTGTATTGCTGGCCACAGAAGAAGGGGTGGAGCCTTGCCTATTGTAAGAAACTGTTTGATGACTGGCACCAACTGCGGGGTATGCTAACAAGAGCAATCTGCGCATTAATAACTTATATATCTAGCTATACTTAATTAAATTGATCCTAAGCATACAGTGTTGGTTATTGGCGCATTTCATATGCAGAAAAGCGGGGTTATGACCACAGTGGTCTGACGTAATTCGCCAGAAGTACGGAAGACCATTGCGGCCACTCGGCAGGAGCGAACGATGCCATCATGATGCCATGTGAAGGAATTAAAGTTACATATGAATCTAGACACCCCAATAGAAAAACAATAGTAGACGACAATGCCTATGAAGAGCCCTATAACAAAGCCTTCAGCTTTTCAAAACTGAAATCGATTCTAACGCAAGAAGAGGCTTTATCATACGCTTATGGAAATACATCGAGGGAGAAGGGGGAGAGGTTTATGGATACTTATCAGGACTCAAAAAGAAGGGTGTTCACCGACACCTCTTGGCCTCATATTTACTGTGTACTCTGAATTTATAGAAAGGGGCTACCTCTTGTTCGGCGGTCACTGCGGTGAGAACACTACTACTTAGTAGGAGAGTTTCTATTTGATGAGTGGCTGCAATGGGCATTCGTACGCAGGTTAGTAGTAGCCGCCATCCTGCAAAAGCAAATTGGTTCCTATTTTTAGCATTTTTCTTGACATTCTACTATTAACAGAATCACGTCATTTCCTACTCCCAAAGACCTTTGTAAATGATTGGCTGTGGAGTAATTTATGCCATCTTCAAAATAGTTAGGTCGATTGGTGATTTTGTATACTCTTATTAGGTTTGATAATCCGCACAACCCGAAATGTCATCCAAATATAATTTGTATCTAAGTTAATACATCCATACATTTATTTTACATGTACTTGGGTCTTCACTACTTTACTCCAACATCAATACGAAGGCTCTAGTCGGAGCCCCGTAGCCACAACGGTGCTAATCATACTGGCGATGCTACCCTGCTTGCGTGGGAAATTGCTTCGGAAGATACTTATCAAAGGACCTGGAGAGGTGCCTAGGGGGGCTTCGCTGTCCAGCTTCCTTGGTGCCTGCCCTTGGTAAGAAAATTGTGTTTGCAGGATGGCGGCTGCTATCCGCTGTACACAAGTGATATCAACCATCGGAACCAATCACCGCCGAATGGCTACACCATGCTATGAACAATGCTTTTCATTGCGCAAAATAGACCACCAAGAAGATGAATATGGTCTGGCAACAAGTATGAGTCTAAAACAAGGAGTTCGGTTGTTGCAAGGACTCCCTCGGTAGCAGTACAAAATCCTCGATTGTGTCCTGAATACGGAACCTGACTAACTGTTATCTTGTATGTAGAGGTCACTTGAGTGAAGCCACTATGACCATTTTGTAATTACAACCCAGATAATCTGCGTCATTGTGAACTGTATCTCGATACGTGGTATCATTCGTATCAGAAACAAACAATCCATGTCAGTCCTGGACCCTCCATGGCCAAAGATAAAGAGCATAGATTAGACTTCCAGGAAGAACAGGTTCCCAAGGATATCTCGGATCCGTCTGTGTCAGCACAGCATAGGGTGACGAAAACGTGGACAGCCACGGATCTTGGTGTTACCATGCTAATCGATGTAACGAGTGATCCCAATAGTAGTGCCGGGTTGTTGCTTTTTGCTGTCGTGTTAGGGTTACACGGGGCGTATGGGGCGTGCCGGGCCTGGTGAGCCGGGCAGTCGGGTTCCCAAGGGTCTTCGTAGCACACAGTGCACATCGTTTGTGCGATTTACATGTTCCTCAGATTCACCCTAGAAAGAATGTACTGTGTGTCAATAGATGATATAAGGTACATGTCTAGGTACCCTTTGGGAGCTGTGATTAGGTTCTTCTGAATCTAGTAGGTAGTTCGTGTTCCGCCGTCCCTTGCTCTAGGTTTGTGCCTAGGTGAAATAGGTTTTATAAGCGAAGAGGTCGCGGACAGGTCAATGCAGCGAACATACATATTCCTGCCTGTTGCCTATGTTGCTAAGATCCATACGAGCTCAGATGATTGATAGGATTGCCCTGCATGGATTGTCACCGGATTCTGCTTTGAGCGGAGCCCCGGTCCAGCCCCCAACACTCTCCGCCAGATTGTGATAGGGCCTGAATGCTTACTATTACGCTCTTTTCTGAAATAGAATCAAAGATATCAGTCCGATGATTGTTTCCGTTGCGATGCCGTCGATGATGTTGATTACGGGAAAGCGAAACCAGTCTCAATGCCATACAAAATGTCTAGAGGGATTTCATTCGGTGCCTCTATCCGAAAAGCAGACTGTTGCAAGAACACAATCTTAGAATCAAGGTATCATTCCTGGAACAAACTTTCTTGGAGCTCTTGTGATGACAATGACTGCATCTGACTCACGTCACGATCTTCCGAGAAGGACTTTGGCAAGGATCCCATCGGGCGCATTATACGAGACCTCGGTTGGCCCTTCTGCTCAGACCTGGAAAGCCCGGACAGGCGCCTAATCCGGGATACATAAGAATAGATTGTCATGCTTTGGTGCAGGTGCAACGAGTCTCCCTCTCCAGCACTCATGTAATATCAACATGTTTTTACAAACCTACATCATCAACATCATAACATTTTTCGGCTTCCAGCCGAGCTTCCCTTTGTTCCGTGGACCATATGAACCAGAATCACCCCAAATCCCAATTGCACCAGGCACTCTATCATTTGTGCCTCCGGGCGCTGCTGAGAATGAGACTGCCCATGGCCCCTTCAAGTGCCATTATCCGGCTATGGCCGTCGAGTACACCTACGATCCCTCGCCTAACAATCGAGGTGTGTGGCTGAAACATCGGACCGATGCTTCTAAGGACTTTACCATCCACACGGACTATGAGGTTAGAGCTCCTATTGGGATTGAGCGCAAAGTAAGTATCTTCTGCCAGCTTCACAACGCAGTACGATGGTAAACAACCCTAGTACTTTCTCACTGTGGGCGAAGATACGAAGCGTCCTGTGAATTGGGATGGCATCGACTTTCCATATGCCAAGCTGTTTGACAAGAGTTTTCCGGGGCCTTGGATACGTGAGTCCCGATGGTTTCTTCGAGATTATCGGTGGAAGCTGACACTGATCTACGGACAGAGGCATGTTGGGGCGATGTAGTGAGTAAGTAACAAAGCCATCAAAGATATTCCCTTCACTTACTGAGCAAAATTGTCTCTAGACATCACTGTTAAGAACAATCTCTCGAAGAACGGGACTGCGATTCATATGCATGGCATTCGACAATTCGGATCTACCCTCATGGACGGCGTCCCTGGAATCACTCAATGCCCCATTGCGCCCGGGGACACCTTCAGCTACGTGTTCAACACGACCCAGTACGGGTCCACCTGGTATCACAGCCATTACAGTCTGCAGTACTCAGATGGCCTGCTGGGTCCGATGACGATTCATGGTCCCACGTCCGCCAACTTTGACAGCGCCCTGGATCCGATCCTCATTTCTGACCACAATTACCGCAGTGCATTTATGGACTACTACCAGGAGCAATTCGCGAATCCTGCCGCTGACCCGCCGCGTGTGCCTCCAAAACAGACCAGTATTCTAATCAATGGGAAGGGTATGTCACTTTCCTCCCTTGAGGCACAGATGAATAACATACTGACATGCCATTGGATCAGGGAGCTATGCCGGATCTTTCCCCAAGAACCGATATCACAAGAAGGTGAAGCCCGGAAAACGATACATCCTGCGGCTAATCAACGCATCCACGGATAGCACCTTCATTTTCAGTATCGATGGCCACAATCTGACGGTCATCGGGAACGACTTGGTTCCAGTTGAACCGTATACAACGAACCACATCTATATTGGGATCGGTAATGCTCACCCCCAGCATGCCCTTGCTAATGAGCTAGTGCATGCCTGGAGAGCCCGCACTAACCGATTCAAACAGGCCAGCGCTACCACGTTGTCCTCGAAACCCTAAGCATGAAGCACATCTCCAGATCCAAAGAGGGCTACTGGATCCGCACCGAGCCCGCGGAGGGATGCCACAACTTCGAGACCTTCCCGGACGACAGACAGGGCATCCTGTGGTACGGGGGTGACGAGGACGATAAACCCCCGGTACCGACTACAACAGCCTGGTCGTACAATTCCACCTGCAGCGACATGCTCGACCTGGTCCCCGTCGTCCCGTGGACCATCGAACCACCGGCTACCAGCCTCACCGCGGTCAAGTACCACAGCAACCATGCCCTCCTGGAGGCGTCGGTCACGATCGACACCTGGTTCCTGCCCGCGGAGGGCAGCGAGGCGGCTGCGACAGTCAACGTGTGGCAGTTCCTGAACGACACCGTCTTTGTGAACTACACCGAGCCCACCGTCAACCACCTCGACCCGCCCTACGACCCCAATGCCGTTATCTACCTGGCCGAGGAGCCGCCAGTGGGCTCTCCCCCGCAGACATCCACCTGGAACTATATGATCTTGATCGGGGGCAACCTGGACAATCCCAGCCCGGTCTCGGGAGGTCGTCTGGTACCTGTTGCTCATCCGGTAAGCTTCCCTTTCCCTGGCCTGTTAAACATCCCCACCGCCCTCTTCCAATCCCAACACATACTTGAAAAACTGATAGCCCACACCCTAACCCCACCCCTCCGCATCTCGGGATCCAGATCCACCTCCACGGCCACGACTTCGCCATCCTCCAATACTCCGAGTTCCCCTACGACGGCCCAGAGTCCCTCGATCTCTCCCTGGACAACCCCCGCCGGCGCGACGCCGTCCTCCTCCCCAGCAACGGGTTCATCGTCATCGCCTTCAAGACCGACAACCCGGGCGTCTGGACCCTGCACTGCCACATCGCGTGGCACGCGTCCGGCGGGCTCGCGCTGCAGGACCTGGAGCTGAAGGAGGTGCTGGCCGCGCAGATCGCGCAGGTCCCGACGACCTTCGCGAAGCGGCAGCTGGATCGGACGTGCGCGAATTGGGAGCGGTGGTATGCGGATCCGGCGAATCATTGGAATCCGAATGGGCGGTTTCAGGATGACTCGGGGATTTGATTCGAGGGGGGTGTTGTGAGGGAAGCGGATGGGGGGTAGGCTCTTAGTGGTGCAGGTAGTACGGAAGGTGTTAGCCTTCAATACATAGGTGTTGTAGTGGGGTTTGATACAAGACGGCATGCCACCTCCCGTCTGACAGAGTTGATGTTTTCCGAGGGGAGTAAGAGGAACCCCATAATTGTTCATCAGTAATAGCAGACTGCGTCCATCTATCAGACGTTGACTCTCCACGAACGGGGGGGATACACGGGTTGATGCCAAATCCGATCCTACAGCGAAGTTGGATATCCCTTCGGTCTCGCCATGATCGGATGGTGGTTGCCAAGCACACAACCACCTGATTGATGACGGTCGATTCCGCCAAGGACGATAGAAACTAAAACCCATTGACCGAGCACTTGTGAAGAATTGTCTGTTGCTAGCAACGCACTACTAGCAAGCTCCACTCAGCTCGATAGTCCCGGGTCCCCATCGAGGCACGACCGACATGATTGGTCCGATCGCATACACTGCCTATCCGGGCAGCGGAGATGAAGCCAAACTTAGGGCTAGCATCTCTTCACCCCATCCCCAACTTCCTTTCCACATCCTATATACATATATAAACAATCGATCCCCGTAAATATCCCCACCCCTCCCATCTAAGATGAGATACACAAAAGAAAATGCAACCCATCAATCTCCAGAAAGGCTCCCCGCACCCCTCCCTCCTCCCCGCCACCCAGCTCCGATCAGCCGCCACAACCGTCCTCTCCAACCCAAGGCTCTACATCCCCGCGCTCGACTACGGCGACGAAGCAGGCTACCGCCCTCTCCGAGCCAACATCGCCACATGGCTGACGGAGTTCTACGCGCCCGCGCGGCCCATCCCCACCGAGCGGATCTGCATCACGGGCGGCGCCTCCCAGAACCTCGCGTGCATCCTGCAGGTCTTCACGGACCCGCGCCATACGGTGGCGGTGTGGCTCCCCGAGCCCACGTATCACTTGGTGTTTACCATGTTCCGGGACGCAGGGCTGGGGGATCGGCTGCGGGCTGTGCCAGAGGATGGGGAGGGGATTCAGGCTGCGGAGCTTGAGCGGGGGATTGCAGATGCCCCGGGTTGTCATTCTTCACTTGGGTGTGCGGCGTGCGGGGATGGTGGGATGGCCAGAAGCGCAGGCGCAGACCAGACCCGCCCGGGCAAGAAATACAAGCATCTGATCTACTGCGTGCCGACCTACGCGAATCCCTCCGGTGCAACCATGTCCGTCCCCCGCCGCGAGGCCCTCGTGCGCTTGGCGCGACGACACGACGCGCTGGTCGTGTGCGACGACGTCTATGACTTCTTGCCTGTCACGCCTGCAGGTCAATCGCCTGCTCCGCGGCTTGTGGACATTGATCGCGCACTGGATGGTGGGGTCGGGTGTGATGGGTTCGGCAATGTGGTGAGCAACGGTTCATTCAGCAAGATCCTCGGCCCCGGGTGTCGGGTGGGTTGGGCGGAGGCTACCCCGAGGTTCGTGGTGGCGCTGGCGCAGTGGTATGTATCCTTTTCCCTGCTCTCCTCTTCTGTGTCAAGCATCGAGTTTGCCCGTTGCGGCCGTGAGCTAAATGCATTATTGTCCCCCTAGTGGATCCAATATCTCCGGCGGTGCACCGTCGCACCTGACGTCAACATACATTGATCAGATGTTTGAGAATGGAAGCTTTCACACTCATCTCAACGGGACCATCTTGCCCGCTGTGTCGAAGAGATACCGGATTCTGGCGAATGCGGTGCGGCAGAGGCTGGTTCCGCTGGGAGTGAGCTTTCAGCCGGATGAAGCGCGCGGGATGGCGACGGGTGGCTTCTTTCTGTGGCTTCGACTGCCTGCTGGGGTGAGTAGTGAGGATATTGACCGCGAAGCGACGAAGCAGGGGCTGGTCATTGGGAAAGGGGGGTTGTTTGCCGTACCGGGACGGAATGCGGGTGGCTCCCGGGAGCGCGTGGATGGTTTCGCCAGATTGTGCTTTATGTGGGAGGACGAGGATCGGTTCGTGGAGGGGGTTGGGAGGTTGGAGATGGTTCTGAGGGGGTTGCTTGCTTCTAGGTGAACTTACTGCACTGTCTCGACGCTCAGCTGTTTGAGGAATGCTCTGACGAGTTTTAACCCTCGATTTGCAAATGGAGAAACCGACTATCAGAAATGATTCATCCTGTTGTCATACACATCCACCTCAATAGCTACAGCTCCCAAGCATCCACCCCAGTATTCCCAGCATGCTGAACCTGTCACCAGACCGAATGCCAAAAGAGAAATCAATCCACCCAAGACACCCCCGCAAAGGCCTCCTCCAGCCCCACCAACCCCTCCACCCCTAGATCCTCCGCACTCAGAACCGCCTCTCCTCCCACCGCAGCGAAAGACCTCCCATCCGTAACCTGAAAGTAATAATGCGACACGTCCATCAACTCCGCCAACCCAGGCCACAACGCCCGATAATCCTCCCTCCCAACCCTCACACACCTTACCTTCACCCCCTTCGCATTCCCAAACGCCTCCACCACCTCCCCCAACCCCCGATACCCCGTGATCGCCGCCACAACCCTCCCCGGCAGCGTCCTGCCCGGCTTCTCCAGAACCGCTTTCACAAACACCCCCACATTAACCCTCTCATCCCCCACCACCGGAATCCTCGTCGCGGGATCGATATTCGTCAACACCAAGAACCCACCCCCACCTTCCGCCCCACGCACCCTCATCGGCCAAAAGCACGGCAGCAGCATGTTGGCACTATACCACCCGACCCAAAGAAAGGTCGTCTTGGCCCACAGCCCCGGCAATTCCCGGGCAATGAACGCGTCCACGCGGCGCTTGCTCTCGTAGTAGGGCACCACGACCTGCCCCGCGGTGTTGGCCGCGGAGTCCGGCAGCGTCGACCAGACGAAGTGCTCCAGCGTCGTCGCTGCGGCGGTGGCCGCCGCGGTGGCGATGTTGATCCCCAGCTGGGTTTCGAGCGCCATGGCGCCGTCGACGCCGTGGGTGGGCAGCGCCTCGAAGAAGTTGGTCACCGCGAAGATGGCGTGGGTGCCGGCGAATGCGGTCGCAAGGGAGGTCGGGTCGTGCAGGTCGGCGGGGATGAGGTGGACGCCTTGCGCGGCGAGGGCCTGCGCGGCGGCGCTGGTGGGGTCGCGGGTGATGGCGCGGATGGTCGTGTAGGGTGACGGGGACGGGGACGGGGTGGAGAGGAGGGCGCGGATGACGGAGCCGCCTTGGGTGCCGGTGGCGCCGATTATGGTGATTGTTTTGGTCATGGTTTGCTGCTCGAGGTAAGGAGTGAGGCTTTGTTGGGATGGACGTGGATGGATGAACGTGGGGACAGTTGGATTAGGGCTGTGCGGGAGGGGGGTTGCTGTGTTGCTCTGTCTGGGGCAATTTGGATAAGGAGCTTGGTTCCTTATATAGTTTCTAGGTTTACATGTAAGTAGATGCGGCATGGTTCTTAGGTGAGGTAATACGAAACTCTATCCTCCGTGTTTGCTCCTTTCTTTGTAGTTGACGTGAAGATTGATGCATTATTAAGCTCTGCGGTGCGGGCTTCCACTGTCGGGTGTGTTGCGGAGGTGGCGGGCAAAAGTGGGGCTCCCGCAGCCCTACCTGGGCGTAAAGAGGTATACTGTGTATACCTAGTACCTGCTCAGCACCACTCAGACAGCGCTTGTTCTACAATCACCCCCGGACACGATCCAGCCCACTCAGTACATCCTCGATCCAGTCCGCACCCCCTTCTTCAAGCCCCGCTCATACGCAACCGCCCGCACCAGATTCATCAGCATAAAATCACACCCGACCGCCCCCTGGATCTCCACCGTGGCCGGGAACTCCTCCTCCACCAGCGACACCCGGCTGTGGTACTTCACCGTCCCCACCGGCACCGCCACCTCGGGGCTCTCGTTCATCACCGACAGGTAGTTCCAGCTGATATACCCCGGGAGCGCCGGGGCGCTGCCCTGCACGGTATAACTGATGTTACTGTCCCGATACCAGGGGATGCCGCCGTTGCCGTTGAAGGGGAAGACCACGATGGCGTCGGAGCAGGTTTCTTCGTTGGCAGACAGGAAGTGTTTGCGGTAGAAGGTTTGGAACTCGGATTGCAGGGCGTGGCCGATCTCGCCTAGGGTGGCGTTTTGCGGGGTGAAGGAGGGGTCGCTGGCCGCGTTGAGGGTGGTGTAGGGGTAGCGGCCGAATTTCGCGAAGTAGTCTTTTTTGAAATCTAAGGAGAAGGTATTCGTTCCCGAGACGTAGGGGATGAGCTGTTTGGGTTGTTGTTTCTCTGGGTTAGCTGCATTGGAGGTAATGAAAGGGGCGTGTAGGGGGGTGCTTATCGTGGCAAAGGTTGTATGTGCTGCGTAGGGAGGACTCGGAACTTACATTCGCAAAGTAATCCACCAAGCTCACGTTACTCCCTGAGTACTCATACCACAGCACATTGCTGTCAACGATGGTACGGTTCACGCCCAGGAATGCTTCCAGGTGCTGGACGTATTCCTCGCACGGCGCCGTGTAGTTCGGGTTGATGTTCGCCCAGTACTCCCGCGGGTAGAGAATCTTCGTGGGGAACCTGGTGTAGTTCCTGTAGCCCGACTGGCCGTACATCACGGCACCGAAGGTGTTGAAGGAGTCCACGTCGCGAGCAAAATGGCCGGCGACGTCGAAGGGTCCGAACGCGGTCGCGGTGTTGTTGGTGCTGTTCTTGGTGGAGCGGATCCCGTACACGCCGTTTTGCGCGGCGGGGAAACGCATCGCTAGCAACAGTATGTGTGAGTTATGGTAAATAGTAAGTAAAGTGGTCTAACTTACAACCGCCTGTATCCTCCCCAATGGTAATGTCCAGCCAGTCGTATGCGGCGAGAGACGCCCCCGAGCCCGCAGAAGAGGCGCCGGGGATGAGGTACGACTCCCCGCGAGGATTCTATCGTGCATAAGCTTGAAGAACAATAGCCCCACCAAATCAAGTAAGGCTTACAAAGGGCAGCGAGTAATCAGGCCACTCAGCGATGCTGAACCATGCATTAGCGAAGACCGACAGCTTGGTTTTGCCGACAACAATGGCGCCCTTATCGAGGAGATGCTGAATAACCCCGGACGTCACATTCGACGAAGGATACGTCGCGGCGTACGAACGACTGCCGAATGTCGTGATAAGGCCCTTCATGTCATACTGATCTTTGACGCCGATGCGGTAGCCTGCAAGCGGCTGCTCGGGCGTAGGCTGGTAGAACAGCCTGGATGGTATGGCGATTTGCATCGCCCCATAAAGGTCGCTACCGCTTGCAGGGAGGACTTCATAGGCGTTGGTGTCGTTGGCAGATGGGATGGTAGGCAGGACAAACGAACTGGTGTGATCCTCATAGAGGCGCCAGGCACGGTGCAAGCCCGAAGATGTCGCAAAATAGGGGCCGTCTGGAAGGGTTGTGTTGTGTTGTGACAAAGCCCAAAATACTTGACTGGTTCCGAGTGACTTGAGCAGGGAGTCTGCGTCGCGATCCAGGGCAAGACCTTCGGGACCCTGGAAGTAGAACGCTAGCAGGCATCAGCAAACGCTTGTGAGCAAGATTGCAAAGCTTTTACCGTCGAAGAACCCCTTGGTGTAAACGTCGTCTCGGACCAAGAAATCAGAAACGGTGCTATTGATCGATGATGCTGTAATTACTGCCTCCCGGGATGTGAAGACAGTCACCGGAAGTGCTTCTCGCACTTTGAATTCATGCACCAACTAAATTGTATGCATTGTTAGATTCATCGATCCCATAGAGAGACTTTGAGATAGTGGACAGGTAGAACACAGACCTCGACCTTTGAGGGAACATAGTATGGCACATCCAAGACATTGACGACACTCGACGCACAGGCGCAAATGGGAAGCGCCGCTAGAAGAAGAGTGGTGGCAACCATTGTACCGATCGTGTTCAGCAGTGTTGAAAGCATCCATGTGCGTGCAGAGTAGTTGTAGCGCGGGCATCCGACTCAACTTATATGCTTCGCGTTCTCAATTCTACTGCCAGGAGAGCTAGAGATAAGGTTAGGCAGTGTCAATCACAGAGAATTCAAGCTTAATCCCATGATGCCTATCATATTACTGATACCGTTTCTTTTACGCAAACCTCACACGTCCTTGACCAACTGGATGTTGGCCTCGATAGCCTCGCCAAGAGTCTTATCCACAAGCTCGTCCGCAGGAAAAATAGGTTGATCAACATGCCAAGAAGATTTAGCGGCGGCATCGCAACATCCGCCTCGATAGATAATTGATGTTCGGCAGTTCTGCGAAGCCGATGAACCGGCAACATTACGATAGCTACTGTTTCCATCGCCCGTCCCCAGCTTCGATGCTATCACTTAATTATAAATCCCATGAAAACCCTAGTCTACGCCAGATTATACGTATCCATCCAAGAGCTCGACAATGTTTGGAAAGGAAATGCTGTACCATATGTCAAGGATTGACGCAATCGCTTGTCGTCCGGCGAAGACATGATCGCAATGGAAAGTTCGGGTGGTCTCAGCATTATAGAACCACTTGGTCTTTAGTGTGCATTGTTTTTGAATTAGGTAGCTCATGGCTGGCATTGGGAGAAGGGCCAATGACTGAAACGCAAGAACGCGCATAGACAAACATACATATCTATCCCCTGGACACAGCCGGAGTATTCGGGCAAAAGAGCACAGCAATTACGCAACTAGCCGCCCCAGACCCTCAAACGCCTCAGCCGCCTCCAGCCCCTGACACGGAACAATCAGCAACTTCTCAAAGCGATCCAGCCGCCGCGGCATCGAAACAAGCCATCGCGCCAGGAACGCTTCGTAGGGCAGCGTCTCTGCATTCTCACCGTGCGAATGCCCTTTACCCTCCTGAAACGCACACTCCCCATTCACGCCCCAAGAAGATACCTTCGCCGACAAAGGCAACTGCCGCAGTGTATGCAGTCCCACGCAGATCCCTTCTCGATACACCGAGTTGACCCCGTAGAGAAAGTAGACCAGGAGAGCGGTGCGTCGGATGCACTCGCCGAGGACCCAAGCATGGCGGGTCCTCGGCCTCTGGAGCTCCGGCTCGGACTGCGCGCGAACGATGATCTTCAGCGCCGCGGTCATGAGCATAGACCCCTGTTGCTCGGCTGCGACCCGCTGCTGCAGGTTGCCATGGAAGAGTCGGAGGGTCTGGTAAAGCAGTAGTGCCTGGAGCCGCGCGAGCTCTATTCGAAGTAGCCTGGAACTAGAGCTCGAACTCGGTTCGGTGGCGGGTTGGAGCAGCTCGGATACTTCAGCGTCGATCACGCGGAATGCCGTCTCCCGGTCTGTCGACTCGGGACTGAGGCAAAAGGAAGAACAGACACCAAAGGCCGTCCGGATTGGTCGTGGCATCTCATCGCGGTACAGGTCGCGGTGGATGAAGATTGTCTCTCCCCGTCGGGCGAATTCCCCCGGGTAGGCTTTGAGCTCATCCATCACCCACTGCCACGAGCGTGTGCTGCCTTGGATGGGTTGGACCTCGCCGAGGGTGCCTACGAATCTTGATGTGGCGGAAAATGAGATAGTCTCCGGCGGCGTGAAGTCCGGTGTACTTGGACCTGGTGTGAAACCCAGTGGAGGCTGGAGCACTGCATCTTGCCCGGATGGATCCAAGATAGTAATTGCAGGTGACTTCAGAAGATCCAGTTCCAAAACGGTACTAGTCGTACGCGTTGCTGGCGAGACGAGCATCTCGTCTGGCACAGTTGGTGGGTCGTCGGTGCGCCCTGGTGGTGGCCTAGGCGGGTATGCATATTGGCAGGTTTTGTTTGTTCTCCTGCAATTTTCGCAGACCGGATATTCCAGATCGCATTTTCTTCGGCCTTTGAAACAGGCATTGCAAGACCTGCGCCGTAACGACATGGTGGTGGTGGGTTGTGGGTGGGGTAGGAAGGGGGCGGAAGTGGCGGATCCGCTGACGAGGATGAGAGAACATAACTCTGCAGCACTGCATGCAGTAAGCACTAAAGCAGCACGTGCCTAACATCAAGCCTTGCAGTCATCTCGATCTGCATATTATACTAGCATATAGGATTCCAGCTTCTGCAGAAACTCGATAGCTGTACCATAGACATAAGCTATATTGCTTATCTTATGTACTTATTATACATATAACCTGGAGAAGTAAAATGGGCTTGTCAGTAGAAGAAAAGGTAGTGTACCGAAGGATAGACAGCCCGTACCATAGTAGCAGATAGAGGATTCAAGGATTGGTTTGGCGATTAGCTGGCTACTTCTTGATGTCCTGCGCTAGCACTTGCAGAACTCTTGGCCAGATTTTATTTAACAAAGCACCGCATCTATAAATGCGGTTATATAAAATACAGAATAAGCTCCTACGAGACGATGTATATACTCAGTGGTACGGATGACGACCTCCGTGGTGCTGGTGAAACTGGAGGTGCTGCCCACCCAGACCATGCGGTCGCGGCGGTACGCGCTGCTCCGTATGCGAATCGTAAGCTGAGGATGCCGAGGCGGTGGACATCGATGATGAAGCTGACGGGGACACTGTGACATCCGGGCTTGATGTGGCGAAATAACACGCGGATGGTGGCTCCGAGGACGGTGAAACCACCGAAGAAGAAGTCGGCGACTGATGGGCCGGAGTCGACGATCGAGGCGGAGTAGAGGGTCTCACCGATGCCGTCGCGTTCCTTCTGTAAGACGGCAGCGCACTGCTCGAGGGGTGGGCGCTGCTTGAGGGAAATGCACTACTCGACGGGAAGGAACTACTCGAAGGGAAGGCAGAAGCCCCCGCAAGGGGACTATATGGCGTCAAACCCGGGTAGAACGAAGTGGGGATCGTTGGAATCGGAATGGAGGCAGAGGTGCCAAACGCCGTCGCAAGGTCCTCGGCCATCGTGGTGGCCGAGTAGCCCGCCGGGGGCGTGTTGATGTACTGCGTCGTGGTGTAGCCTCCCGCGGTGCCAG
Organism: Aspergillus aculeatinus CBS 121060; assembly: GCF_003184765.1. NCBI lineage: Eukaryota > Fungi > Ascomycota > Eurotiomycetes > Eurotiales > Aspergillaceae > Aspergillus > Aspergillus aculeatinus. Next base: position 511,817 of record NW_020291474.1, read on the forward strand.
TCACCGGGACGGTCGCGTTGGAAAGGCAATAGCCCGAGCCGTACGAGTGCTCGCAGACGTGCAGTGCGTAGTTGCCTTCCTCGTTCCAGAGGGCGAATTCCTCGATCGCCAGATCCGTGCAGGGCGTCAGGGCGGGGCATTTGACCTTAATGAGCGGACGGTCCTCGCCGTCAACCTCGGTGCCTTTCCAGTTGCGGAATGTGATGTTGCTGTATGCGATGCCGTCTCCTTCGATTGTAGACATGCTGCTCCAGGCTGTGTCGAAGTCCAAGCTGTAGGCGTTTCCATGGCCTAGAAAGGTTGGGGATCGATATTAGGTCTCTGTCTCAGGGCTAGGGCTAGGGCATCAGCCCTGTATGACAAGGCAAACTTACCCATGAAGTTCTCAAAGAGGACATTCGACACACTCCCGGATCCTCCGTTGCTCTTGATCATGAACATCTGGTTGGATGACCATGTGTAGACGTTCCGGTAGGTGACGTCGCTGACGTTGGTACCGGCGCCCAGGGACCCCATGGCACACCCTCCACTACTGTTGCAGTAAATGCTCTCGACGAGGATATTCTTCGACCCGGTCTGTGGAAGATGCAACGTTAGTCGCTTGATACACTGTACTACCATGATGGTGGGAGCTCCTACCTTGACTGTGACACATTCATCCTTATTCGTGACCATGACCTGTATTGAAACTTGTCAGCGTATGCTGTCCCATCAGCAAAGCATACTGGAGCCACCCACATCATGAATCCAGATATCCGTTCCGCTGACATCAATCCCATCGAGCCCTCCATGATCCCCACCGCGGATTGCCATATTATACACCTCACCGTTAGTAGCCCCCTGGATCACAAAGTGGAACATCGGGGAGTCGACAAGCGCCAGGTCATGAACCGACCAGTCCGATCCCCCACTGACGTGGAGGAGTCGCGGGCCGACGAAGTTACCTGACTGGTGATACAGGTATCCGCTGCCCTGAATGGCACCGCGCGACGTTGAGCTGAAAACTTCGAAGTCACTGCTCGAGGAGATTTCGAACATGTACGATTGCGAAGAGGGGGCGGCCCCGCGATAGATGATTCCGTCTAGCTGGATGGCAAAGGCACTGCCATTGGTGAGGTGGACCCAGGTGGTTTGGAGATAATCGCCTGGAGGGATGTAGATGACGCCCCCTCTTCCGCAGTCCGCAAAGGCATCGATGATGGGCTGCCCGACGTCTGTTGCGTTGTCTGCAACGGCACCGTAGTCGAGCACATTGCACGTTCTGGTGGCGTTCTTCTCCGCCGCGCTCGTCAAGGGTCCAACGCGGCCAGCGAGCTGGCCCTGTGCCGTGGCGAGGAGCAGAGGGAGAACATGCAGGAGGGAGGTTAAAGCAACCATGTTTGAATCGCACTTCGCTCTGAAGACATGACCTCTATGCTGGGGAAGGTGATATATGTATTGTGCAACATGAATCAGTCGTGCTGGCCATCCCTTCTCGATCCCTTTACCGGACGAGTCAGCAAGCGACCCCAGTTCTCCCGTGCCCCTAAACATGTTCCCTCATTGAGCGGGTAGCGTACGTATGTCTGGAGCATGAGACCCGATCGCCGATTCAGATAGATTGTGGTGGATGCCGATCGCCGGGGAAAACTCCCCGAAATAGTCTAGTTGTCCCCGCCTGTCAGCCAAATTCAACGGCATTGTTAGCCCTGAAACAAGGGGGGGAGTTGGTCCGTAAGCGACCCTCGGCCCTCCTGAACATGCATGCAACGATCCATAATCCAGTACTAAGTAGAACCCTTCAGTCGATGTCCCACGGAGCCGACCCGGTTTGTGGCCCGAACACCGGACGATCGGATTTGCGGCACGGTAATCAGCGTACGCACTGCATAGCCATGCGGTCAATACCGCTGTGTGAAGTCTTGACGTGACGTGTATTTTCCTGTCTCGTAGGTTCTTGGCCTTTGTTGGTCGGACAATAAGCTTTGTTGCTTTCTTCACGATGCACCCCCAAAGTTAGCGTTGGCTGAGGTGTGGGGCGTCTGCATTTGTAGGTGCCGCCCCCTCGTCTCGAGGGCAGACAAGGTGCGGCGAAGACCCCCTACTAGTCTAGATTGCTGTCTCTTTGTGAGCTTACTTTGTTGCTCTGGATCTCAGATACATGACCTTATTTCAGCATCCGCGGCGTATGAGCACAGTACCTCAACCCCTTTCCATGCCGTTATGTGGAAGACCGTCGGTATCATCTTGCATACCGGCACGAGACTTGGATTTCCACCGCCTCACTTCATCTCGGTAACGGCTCGCCCTAGACAATCTGACCTTGCAAAGTTCTGTCTTCTGGTTCAGGTACGTGGTCAATGCTTTTTTTTTTTTTTTTTTTTTCTTGACAACAACATTCAGGATCGAACGTGCCTCCCTCACATGACTTACGGAGTCATGAGCGGCAACTAGCCCGACCTAATCTCCAACCTGTGGAATATACAATATCAGTCCTTGGATAATGGCCGACATATCTAGCAAGCGTGAGAAAAATGCGTAGACATGTAAAGTGGCGGGGGCTCCGTCCGGAGCTGTGAGCCGTGACACTGACACTGACAGCGGCTCAACTTTCCGAGCCGTAGGATCCAGCGCCATGCGACACTGTAGCTGGTGATCTCTGGACGGAAGTTCTTGGCTCGAGGCCTAGAGATTCTGGACCGCCCCAGACTGGGCCGAATCCGGGGCATCCGGGGCGGACTCCTTGGCATCTTGGCTGGGAACAGACGTTTATTCACAACGGTGGAACGAACCAGCTTTACAAGATAATGTGGGGACTTCATAACACGGGTATGAAGCTGAAGACACGAACCACTCGTGTCTCGATTTCGAACTCATAGTAGGATGAACCAAAATGGGTGCTCTTCGAAGGCTGTGCTATTATCTATGATCAGCGTTGCGTGCAAGACTCGAAGATTACTTGAACTGCTACTAAGTCGATGGAAGTCTATTTGTCTATACTCGGATTCCAGATAGAGAGGTAAAGCTTGATAAATTGAGAGAACAAAAGCTGGGGTTTTTAGCCTGTAACATAAGCACCTTTCCGCCTATCTCTTACAAAACAGACAAATCATGAAGTCTATACTTCAGAGACATATTATATTGTCCCAGGGATTGTGGAGCCTCGCTAGCCAGATTATAGTGTTGCATTTAGACTACTCGTCTGTGCTTGTAGTTCCGCGTTGCTTCTAATTCAGCTGCATAGCACCTAGCGCGGAAGATGTGCAAAAGTAGGGTTATTCTTGGATACTCGTATTCTACACTTGAGAGCTCTCCGCCATCCACAAAAGGTCATCATGCTTCCACTTGCTTGGGCTCTGCGAGCTGTACCTCTTTGGAGGCAGTGCTAAGTACTCGGTCGTTTGTTTTGGGTTGAAGCAAGGACTGTGTTTCCGTGTCATAGACCCGGGTCACTGGGCGTGATACGAACGATCGGATGCCTCAAAGCGGATACGAATAGACCAGACATCAGAACCCAGGTTAGATGGGAATCTAGACTGAGCAATGTAGGTCATGGGAAGTGAATCACCAATACCTAAAGATATCAGTGATATTGAATTTCGCCCCTGTGTGGTATAAAAGCCTCGACCAACCCTACCCACAGAACACAAGAAGAACACACAGCATCTCACACCCAACACCACCATCACTACAAGAAGCCTTCTTTACTCAAAACCAATACACTCCAACTTCCTATACCTTCACCATGAAGTCCCCAATCTACCTCCTAACCGCACTGCTCCCCCTGACCCTGGCCCTGCCCTCCGCCGAAGAAGCCGACGTCGACTCCGAGGACATCGACGTTCACCTCGCGGCCAGAAAGTCATGCAAGTCCAGCAAGCAGATCAACTACTACCAATGGCCTGTAGTCCAGACCGGAAGCTATCAGGCACAGACCAACGTCGATTACCGGTGCAAGTGGAGGTACGATGCGACTCTCTCAGCTCAGCAATCATGACCCTTATCTGGCTGTACTAACACAAACGCTCTGCAGAAACGGCGACTGGTATAAGACGGGCAAGGGCTGGTGGGTTAGCGGAAGTAATGTTCCCAGTGGTTGCAGTATGTCACCCCAACCCCTTTGTGATGCCCGTTGATTCTGTATAATTCTCCAATCAAGAGGATAGTGTGCTAACGTACGTTCAGAGAGCGGCTTGCCTACCTGCAGCGTCTGAGTCTGAGGGATTGCGTGTTTGTTTTGGGATGGGGCTGCTCTCTCGCAATCGTCTGCGCTATGTTTCGTGTAGCAATTGATTGATGTTTTCTCGCTATACTGAAAATATAATGATAGCTTTGTGTTTTAGTGCGAAGATCATTGTTCGTAGCGTATAGGCTCCTAAAGTCCATCCAAACGTAATTCATCGCACTACATCATGTTTCCATCTGGTTGCACGCCAGTTCATCTCCTTATCTCAACTGTTTGGCCTTCAAGCAGAACAGCTGAGATAAGGAGATGAACTGGGGAAGGAACACATCCGTGCCAGCCTCATACCCAATTTAATCCTAGTTCGAGATAGATTCTTCGACCACAAGATAGTCTGAATCAATAAGGGTCTTGTGTCATTATGCCTCAAACGACTACTCTCCACGCCCGCATCAATCCACCCGCAACCTCCTCGTCCACAGGTACTCATAATCCGGCATGGCACCCTCGACCCACCTCTCCATCTGCTCCGCCACGAGACTCCCAAACTCACGTTCCCACTTCTCCCTCTCCGCCCCGACATCCACGACCGCGGGAGTCTTCTCCTTGAGTAGGGAAGTGGAATGATCCAGCGTCGCGAGCATGACCGCCTCCGCCCGGGCGCGAGGATCCTCTTCCTCCCCCTCCCGCCGCTCCGACCGACTCCAGCGGAGGCGGACCTTCTCCGGATCCAGGCCGATGCGCTCGCAGTACTTGGCGACCACCTCGGGACGGTGAATGACATCCTGCGCGTCGAGCAGCAGCGGCAACGCAGACCGTGCGTTCCCGCGATCACAGTACCAATCATACAGCAGCCTCGTCCACCGCAGCGTGGCGTGCAGATCCAGGAACGGCTCGATCATGCCCGGCTCGCAGAAGCTCTCCCTCTCCAGGCCGTGCAGGGCGCGGTAGAAGGAGGGGAACACCAGGGCCGGATGGCGGATGAGGAAGGTCGCGCGCCACGAGGCCAGGTATGCGTCGGGGAGGATGGTGAAATTCTCGGGGGAGAATGCTGCGGTGTTGCTGCTCGTCTGGGGATTGAGGTATGATTTGGGCACCTGCACGCCCAGTCGCGTCGAGGGATGATGGCTGCGGCTGCCCGTGGCCAGGTACTGGGCCATCGCGGCCGGTTCGGCCAGCCAGAGGGTGTGCTCCTTGGCGAAGAAGACCTTGCCTTGGGTGAGGGCGGCCTGTGAGCTGGCTTCGATGTGGTCGAGGTTCTGCTGGAAGGCTTGCCGCAGGTTCGCGGTCTCGGAGGGCTCCCACTGCTCGACGGGCCGGCGGCTGCAGACTGTGTCGCGCTCGTTCATGAACGCGTCCCAGAAGAAGTAGCCGCCCCGCTCGTTGGAGACGACGTTGGGCTGCTCCGGCAGCGAGAGCATCCTGACGAGGAGGTTCGAGGCCGTCCGGGGGTAGGTGATCAGGAGCACCCGGTCTGCGGGCTTGGGCGGGCCCAGGTGGTGGGCATCGTTGCTTGGGGCCATTTCTCGCGCTGTTGCAGGAGAGATGAGTGCGGATTGTAGGACGGATCAAGGCATGAAGAAGTGAGGCAGAGAGGCGATGGCTATCCCCTGTTACTCTTCTAATAAATGGTCGTGGCCTTCGTGATGCTCGAATGGTAGCCAAGACGCGCTACCCATTCTTCTTATTCTTTTCCATCGTACTACATCGAAAGACTGTCTTCAGATCGGGACCAACTTTACTGGGTCTCTGGAGCATTCCAGGGAAAGAGTTCTCCAGCGTGGTGCGTAGGAATGTGCATGCCATACCGTAGACGTCCCAATGCGGTAAACAGTGCTTGCGCTTGACAACTTTGCAAACCGCGTCGAAATGCAACATCAGCTCTACATCCAATGAGTGATACAGCTAATTAATTTCTTTGTCCAAAGCGAAGCAGAGTATCCACTGTGCTTCCTCGACCCAGCGATGCGGTGTCGAATCGTATGGGGCGTGCAGCACCCCCCACGCAGCTGATAGATGAGACGGACACACCCGTATTTCCCACTAATAACGATCACACGTCAGGGAGTCTCTGACACCTTGCTAGTGAGCTGGCTGGGTTTTCCACCAACCATTGCGTGTGCCGTGTAGGAAGTGCAATCGGTGCGGAGATCTAGCCCTCGTCGCAGATCGCCGGATGCGGAAATCGAATCTCGGAACCTTCTTCAACCCTCCTTCGCATGGAAAGGGTGGAACCGTGGATTTGACAGCCGCATTATATACCGAGATTGCAGTCTATTACTTAATGGCTTATTTGCCATGGGCTCACTTGTACGAAGCACAAACCTTGCTGGTTCCCCCTCCACACTCCCCGCAGGTCTTGACTTTTTGGAGGGGGGGGGGGGGAGCACTTTGGCTCGATATAGCCAGAAGTCTCATAATCTTCGAAGAGGGACTCCAGAGACCTGAGGTTGCAGAAGATTAGCATCACTCGATGTTCGTCCTCTATATGCTCTGCCACCCTAGTCACGCGCATGCCTGACTTACAGCAATTCCAATAAACTATCTCTCGTATACGCCGTGACCTATGACCCGTATCATAGCGGGGCGTAGCCGCTGCTAGAACTCAATTCCCAATAGTCTTGATGTAATCCACGGCCATTACTGACTCGTTGCCTAGACGCACACGATGCGCGACATCTACTGAGGCTTCCACCATGGGTTCCATATAACCCTTCTCAGTGCCGTGTGCGGGCCAATCTCTGCAGTCTCTTTGCATGGTTCCGCACAGGAGCATAGGTAGTGGGTTTGTACAGTACACCTCACCATGGGCACCAATTGGAAGAAGGCTCTAGAACTAGGGACCCTCCTAGCATTTACTAGTCTGGCGGATTGTGCCAACTGGGCATCCTACCAATCTGTCAGTTGCTTTTAGCTCCAGTAGCCCCCTGCACTCCCCTTGCTAACCACCTGGTCGAGTACGCAGCGACCAGACATCCGCGCTCCGATCCTTGAGATCAGCCTCAAGAATGACAGCCTTATTACGCCCGGGTACATCTTCATCGCCCCATACTTTGGCGATGTACCGGGACCTTATATTTACGATACCAATGCTGTATGGTTCTGCGCATTCCCCCGTCTTTCACCCCAGCTCAGCCCAGCCCAGCCCAGCCCTAACGCCAGCAGAACCTGATCTGGAGCGGCGCCGACGGCTCCGCCACCGACATCTTCCAAGACCTGCACGCCTGCGCATACAACGGAACGGACCACCTGTGCTATTTCCAAGGCACGCAGATCGGGGGGTACGCGCGGGGCCAGCACGAGATCCTGGACAGCAGCTACAGCCCGGCAGCGACAGTGCGCAGCGGCAACGGACTGGAGATGAGCGACATGCACGAATCGGCCGTGATCAACGGCACGAGCATGCTGATCCCCATCTACCAGCCGCGCACGGCCAACCTCAGCGCGTACAACGTGACCGCCGACCCCGGGTGGGTGATCGACGGGGTCTTCCAGGAGATCGAGATCTCCACGGGCGCCGTGCGCTTCCAATGGAGCAGCCTAGACCAGCAGATCCTCCCGGGGGAGTCGTACACGCCGCCGGGCCTGAACCCGGTGGTGGGCAACGGGACCAGCAACGCGACGGCGTGGGACTACTTCCACCTGAACTCGATCGACAAGAACGGGGCGGGCGACTACCTGATCTCGGCGCGGCACACCAGCGCCATCTACAAGCTCTCGGGCGCCACGGGCGCCGTCCTCTGGCGCCTGGGCGGCCGCCAGTCCACCTTCACGCAGACCAACTACAACTTCTCCGCGCAGCACGACGCGCGCTTCCTCGCCGAGAACGCCACCACCACCATCCTCTCCCTCTTCGACAACGGCAGCGACAACCACCGCAACACCTCCGCCGCCTCGGCCGGCATGATCGTCGCCCTCGACCACACCACCAACTCGTCCGCCTTGCTGCGCCGCTACGACGCCCCCGGAGCGCCCCCCGGGATCCGCGCGTGGAGCCAGGGCAGCTGCCAGATCCTGGCCTCGGGGAATGCCTTCATCGGCTGGGGCAGCACCCCGGCCATCTCGGAGCATCTCGAGGACGGCACCCCGGTGTTCTTGGCGGCGGTCGCCGACGAGCGTTCCATGAATTACCGCGCCTACAAGGCCAATTGGACCGCCGTGCCCGCCGAGCCCCCCGCCCTGAGGGTGTATAGTCCCGCGCCGGGGGCGGGGCCGACGACCTTCTGGATGAGTTGGAATGGCGCGACGGAGGTGGATCATTGGAATATCTATGCGGCGGCGGAGCAGGTGGTGATGCTGGGGACGGTGGGGAACTCGGGGTTTCAGACGACGTTGACGAGTTCGGCGTATTATCCGAGGGCGTTTGTGGAGGCCGTGGGCAGGGATGGGGCCAGCTTGGCGAATTCTTCGACGGTGGATACTTCTTCGACGTTGCCGGGTTGATGGGGGTGTTGGCTGGGGGGTTCTTAGAAGTGGAGGTGCTAGTGTTATGTTTTCTGTTCTCAAATTGTATGTGGATTGCAATTTGATTGTCAATACATTTTGCGACTCAGTCGTTCTTATGGCAGTTCCAGGTTAAACATCCTATCAGTCTAAATGGGCATTCCAGGTGGGCATTGTCCGTGCAATCCAAGGACGGGTACGGTGTAGACAAGATTTTGTTCCCGCGCTCGTTAGGGCTTCCAGCCCTGCGCTTGAGATCAATGCTGCATAGATGCTGCCATAGTAGCGTTGTGCGACTGGATCGCTTGCAGAGGTCTCAAGAGAATATGAGATGAATACTCATCTATGCTGGACACCAAAGTACCGCGCAATACTGCCTGAGTTTTCCTAAGGTCTAAGCATTGTGGACCACACAACAGGTGCCTTCCCTGAGCAGGCTTTGTCTTCATGATGAGCCGACGATGGGTTCCATTGATGCCTTCGAATAGTAAGGCACCCATGTCAGATCGCAAAATGCTTACATTCTGTATTGGGGAGTCGTCTGCTCTTTGTTCTCTTTTGCGTTGTTTCGTGGGCCGTTTTCATTCAACAAACAATAGTGGATATTATCACGGGTAGATCCGCGGATAGTCAATGGAATGTATACATGATAGAAATGGGCATCTTGACCAGATGGAATAGCTTACTCCTTAGGATTGTCACAGTTTTTATACGGCCCTAGCGAGGCCAGCTGTAATGAGATGAACGTAGCGATCGTCACTTCCACTTTGGTCCTGAAAGCTGGAATAGGACTCATCGCAGCTAGGATCATGTATGTAATTCTACGTCAAAGCTGTAGCAATGCTGGAAACCGAAGTTAGTGGCACATAAAGAGATCAGGCCTGCTGAAAGGTAGACGAAAACTGTCCTTTATCGAAGTAACTCCTCAAGATCAGCACTGTCAACAAAGGTGCAGTCCTTGGGATATACTCAGTGTGTCCAATTGCTTTGTTGTATACAGGAAAACCCAACAGATCCAACCCTCCAGACCCAAGCATAGTAGCCATCAGCAAGTGTATAAGTAGACCTCAAGCAGCCTCCCATCCCTCCCCACTCCCACAACATCCGTCTCAGTACCAGCGACGCAGACTCCACATACACCACACTCACTTCCCCAATCCACCGAGCAAACCACACACAACCGCAATGAGCACCCCACCCGAGACCTCAACCCTCCCCGAGGGCTGGACGCTCACGCCCACCAGCGTGGGCCCGGGCATCCCCTACTCCGCCCACGGGAAGCCCGAAAAGTTCTCGCACGCCATGTGGTCCCTGCTGGGCCTGGGCTGCCAGACCGAGCACGTGGGCGCGATCGTCAAGTACCTCGTCCCGGAGAAGCTCCAGCTCGCGGCCGAAAGCTGGGAGGCCGAGTGCCTGTGGACGCTGGTCTGGTTCGGGCTGCCGGCGGTGCACCGGGCCTTCGAGACGTCCAAGCCCGCGTACGGCGTCATCCGCGCCGGGAACGAGATCCAGCTGTACCGCGAGGGCGCCGGCGAGGTGGCCCCGCTGCTGTCGCCCCTCGCAGATCCCAAGTTCCCCTCCACGGAAGAGCCGCCGCGCACCATCTACCGGTACGAGCTTCACGGCCGCACGGCCTTCGACTGGATTGCCGACAGGCCGCTCATCAGCCAGTGGGTCCAGGTGGTCGAGAACGACCCATCCTTGGCGACGACCGATGTCGACGTGGTGCTCCACGGCGCCAAAGTGCCCAGGGCCGAGCTACCGCTGCCTCTCCCTCACGGCCCGGACCTTAGTACCGTTTACTATAGGAGTAATGGTACGGAGTTCCGGGACTGGATTCAGGAGTTGTGCAAGCGTAGGGCTGCAATGAAAGCTGCGGCGGCTGCGGCTGCTGCGGCTGGTGCCAATGGGGCTGGTGCCAATGGGGCTGGTGCTCAGAAAGCCGATACCTGTTCTAGGTGCAAGTCTATGTGAGTAAAGGCACAACTCTTACCTTTGTTCTGCTCACTCTAGTAGGAGATCCATGAAATTTCACATGTAACTTAAGTTACTTATACTATACTACTCATCTTTTATCGCTTATCGCTTATCGCTTATCGCTTATCGCTTATCAGCAATCGGCAATCGCCTATCGTCCACCGCTTATCTCCGTTGTCGGACCGGATTAACCGCCCACCCGGCCATCCTTGCATTCTGGCAACCCAACAATAATAACTAATTCTCTCTCCACAACCAAAACCCATAAGCATAATCAACATCCGGATCAGATCCGTCTTTCGATGGTCGCCACAACATCATCTCCTCCCCGGTCCATCCGGCGGGCCGGGAATCATCATGACCCGGAAAGAGAGGACCCCGTGAATGAGACCACGGCTCTTCTCCCGCCCAGCAGCAGGCCTACCGACGCCGAGCCGGACCAAGAGGAAGATAAGCCTCTGCCCAAGCTCCAGATTCTCCTGCTGTGCTACGCGCGGGTCATCGAGCCGCTCGCCTTTTTCTCCATCTTCCCCTATGTCAGCCAAATGGTGCAAGACAACGGGGGCGTGGCCGACGCCGACGTCGGCTTCTACAGCGGGCTCATCGAGTCCCTCTTCTCGCTCACGCAGGCGATCATCATGATCTTCTGGGGGCGGGCGGCCGACCGCTTCGGCCGGAAACCCGTGCTGGTCTTCTCGCTGTTCGGGGTGACGATCGCGACGGGCCTCTTCGGGTTGGCCCGGACGATCCCGCAGATGATCCTCTTCCGGTGCCTGGCGGGCGTCTTCGCGGGCACCATCGTGACCATCCGCACGATGGTGGCGGAGCACAGCACGAGCAAGACGCAAGCCCGCGCCTTCAGCTGGTTCGCCTTCAGCGGCAACCTGGGCATCTTCCTGGGGCCCCTGCTGGGCGGGAGCCTGGCCGATCCCGGCCGCCAGTACCCGGGGGTCTTCGGGTCGGTCCGCTTCTTCGCCGAGTACCCGTACGCGCTGTCGAGCCTGGTGGTGGCCATGGTCGGCGCGACGGCGGCGATCTCCAGCGCGCTCTTCGTGCAAGAAACCCTGCCAAAGCAACCCTCCATCTCCACCCGCAGCGACGAGGAGGAAGCGGGCGAGTCGGCCGGCAGCGCCATCGTCCGCGCGGAGCTCTCGACGTGGGACCTCCTGAAGGCGCCCGGGGTGGGGATGGTGATCTACACGTACGGCCACATCATGGTGCTGGCGTTTGCGTACACGGCGATCGTCCCGGTCTTCTGGTTCACGCCGCCCGCGCTGGGCGGGTACGGCTTCACGCCGCGCCAGATCTCGCTGCTGATGGGGCTGAACGGCGCCGCGCAGGCGGCCTGGCTGCTGCTGGTCTTCCCGCCGCTGCAGAAGCGCCTCGGCTCCAACGGGGTGATCCGGCGGTGCGCCTACGCCTACCCGTTCTTCTTCCTGGCCTGCCCGGCGGGCAACGTGCTCCTGCGCGCGGGCACCGAGGCCGCCGTCACCGTGTTCTGGGTCTTTGTGCCCGTCACCCTGGTGCTGGGCTGCGGCGTCAGCATGAGCTTCACCGCCATCCAGCTCGCGCTGAACGACATCGCCCCGTCCCCGCGCGTGCTGGGGACCCTGAACGCGCTGGCGCTGACGGGCGTCAGCGGGCTGCGCGCGTTCAACCCGGCGCTGTTCACCACGCTGTTTGCGCTGGGGGCCCGGTCGCAGTGGCTGGGCGGGTATGCGATCTGGGGGCTGATGGTCGTGCTGGCGCTGGGGCTGTCGGTCGCCGCGCGAGCCCTGCCGGAGCCGCAGGAGGCGCGCAAGGGAGATGGGCGGCGGTGACGGTGGGGGGCATGAGATCACTCGATATAGCCAGGCTTGCCAGGCCTTTTGCGGGAAAAGTACATAGACACGTATATCAGAGAGTGGATAGACCATCACCATCGTTCTCAATCATGTGACAACCATAGTAAATTCATACTCAGATTACCCCAACTTACTAGCCTCGATGACCACTGTGCAACAACAATCAAACCCTCAACAATCCGCCTAAATGACCCAACCAAACCACCCAAATTCCTCCTGTAACACACTGACAACCAGCACAACAACTCGAACACCAAATTGAACACCAAATTCAACCTGGTGGACCCTCCTTAATCTAAAATCTGCCCAGGCCCACGCGCCGCCCGCTCCGCAACAATAGCTTTAGCCCTGACCCTGACCCTGACCCCGACCCTTCAAGCACAGCCATCGGGTCCAAACTCGCCCAAACCAGCAGCATATTGGATAGATCGAATCCCACAACGTCAGATGACTGGTCGGACGGGTAAATCCCGAACAGGTTTCAGCCGTCCCCAAAAAAAACTGTCAGACTGTCTCGGTGTCGTGTCCACGCGGGAGGGAATTTAAATTCACAATCGTGGCCGGAATCTGGCCCCCAAAATGTGAGCCGGGCATGTCTTACTTGGCGCTTGGCTTGGCCTTGGCGTTGCTGGGCGAGTTGATAGGCTCGACTGTACAGTACTCTCGGGTGTAGCACAACCACATGGGCAGCGGGCTGGACAGCGCTAACGTGTCTTCAGGCCGGGGGTTGTACTTAATACTAGGGACTAGGCTATAATAGCAGGAAATATAGGAGACTCGGGAACCCTGAGACTGGGTCGAAGACCCTTAAATCCCTGATCCCGATCCCCTTAAGTGCTCCCCCCCCCAATATCTCCTCCACTTACCATTTCCTCTCCACAAAAGAACCTTACCCTACCCTTTCTTCCTCTATTTGTGTTCCTCCAAAACCTCAGTGTGATGCTCTCTTAACCCCCATCGAGTCAATCCAGTCAATCGAAACCCCCGCAGGGTCCTCCCCAACCCTAACAACCACCCTACCACCCACCCAAACAAAACCCTAACCACCCCGGGGGCCTCCTCAGCTCCCCTTCCCCACCTAGAAAACACCCCCCTCCCCCCAAAAAAATGAACCCCCCCAGCACCGACGGCAACTGCAGCGCCCTCAACAGCGCCACGAACGCGACGTGCCTGACCTCCCCCTTCGGCAACTGCTGCTCGGCCAAGGGTTACTGCGGCTCGACCGACAGCTACTGCGGCGCCGGCTGCCAGCCGGGGTGGGGCGAATGCAACACCGCCGGGTCGGCGCAGACGATCAGCACGACGGGCTCCTGCGGCGAGACGGTCTCCAGCAACACCACGTGTCTGGGCAGTGAGTACGGCGACTGCTGTTCCCGGCTGGGGTATTGCGGCCGGAACAGTAGTTACTGCGGGGTGGGGTGTCAGTCGCTGTTTGGGAGTTGTGCGTCTGATGATGATGAGGCGGGGGAAGAGTCGACGACGAGGACGAGGGTAGGGACGGGTACTGCGGCAACGGGGACCACCACGGCAACAGCTACAGGTACAGCGACGCAGGCGGTTTCGACGGATGGATCGTGCAACAGGGAGATTACCTGTGTGGGGAGTGAGTGGGGGGATTGTTGCTCCGGCCATGGGTGGTGTGGTGCGAATGCTAGTTATTGTGGCGTGGGCTGTCAGTCTGAGTTTGGGCGGTGTGGTACTGACTCCACTGGGTCGGGGCTGGGGAAGGGGGCTATTGCGGGGATTAGTGTTGGGGCGGCGGTGGGGGGGTCGCTTGTTGTGTTGGGGTTCGTGGTGTGGTTCTTGAGGAGGAGGAGGAGAGGGAGGTATACGGCTGTTGTGCCGGTTAAGGGGGAGGGGGAGGGGGGTTCCCTGGGTCAGGTGCAAGACGCGAGGGGCCAGGGGAATGGCTCCGTCGAGATGGCGGCTGCTACTCCTGGAGGACAGCAACAACAACAGTTTGCGGTCGAGATTGGGCAGGCGAGGAAAGTGCCTGTGGAGATTGGGCAGGCGGATGTTACTTATACCCATGAGTTGGAGGGGAGGGGGTCAAGGGGCCTGGTGGAACCGGTGGAGTTGCCGGCGACGCGGCGGTGATACTATACTGCTGGGCTCGTATTTTTTGGGGTGGTTTTGGAATGCTGGATGAAGGCGGATGGCTATAATGCTGCCAGAGGTTTTCTTGTCACGCCCTGAGTTGCACGACACACAGTCTGTGGAGAGCACTGTGCAGGCCGCCTTGAATGTAATGGATGCACGGGTTCTGCAGATATTAACTAAGATATCGCCCATCCGGAATGAACACTTTGATGCTGTAAACAGATGCCCTACCGGGTGAGCATACAGCGGAAAGCAGGATCAAAGACAGATTCTCTGTCTCGGGAGAGTCACAGAAGATCTGACAGACAAGAAAATCGATCATGATCTCGTCAAAATACCCTATATGCCTGTTCCAGCCCATATATACAAGAATTCGCCTCAGACCACGAAGTCTACTCTTCACTCGGACTAAACCGGCTCCACGACCGGATCCGCTTCCCAAACACATAGAACAGGATCGGCACCGGAAACAAAATGGCCGTCAAGCATCCCAGCAGTGTCATCGCCCAGTTGACCCCAAGGTTGTGGAACTGTACCCAAGTCAGCGTGGTTTTCGATCAGAAGTACCAACATAACGTACCATGGGCAACGCGAACATGGGAAACCCCGCCCCGAGCCCCGACCGGAAAAAGCAGTTGGCTGCGATGGCTGAGTTGGAGTTGACGCCGTAGCAGTCGATGATATAATTCAACCCCTACCAGATACATGTCATTAGCTACCTGAGGAGCATACCAAAGGCCAAGAACGAGACAGATGTACTGGTGTGACCGTGTAGCCAGACTCGCCCTCGGCGTTTGTGTCTGCAGCATAACTTACCTGCATGAAAATCAACAAGATCCCCGCTCCCAGGAAACCCCCCGAGATGGCCTGGGGCACCCAGGAGATGGACGGATTGGACGTCCACCCGAACCAAAACATCCCCGCCGGCAACAACACCCCGCCGATCATCATGGGAATCAGCCGCTCCTCGGGGACGATATGCCCCTCGCGGCGGAGCACGGCCTGGAACCGCGTCTTCGTGAAGGTGATGATAATCCCGCAACCCACCAGAACTCCACACGTCACCGCGACAAACGGCAAAGCCCCGACCCCCTCATTCCACCCGCGCATCTCCTGGAAGGCGATCGGGTAGGCCTCGAAGCACAGATACAGGAACCCGTAGATGAAGCCCATGTACAGGGTGATCAGCAGCAGGATCGGCTCGCGGAAGAGCATGTCGATCGGCCGCACGAGGTACCGGTGCGCGATATTCTTCAGGTCGACCGGTTCCTCCTCCGAGCGCGCATGGAGCGCCCAGTTGCGCGTGGCGTAGCGCCGCCGCCGCGCACGGCGCTGCAGCAGCACCGGCGCAAAGGTCTCGGGCACCACGAGAAACCCCAGCGCCCCAAAAAAGAAGGCCATGATCGCGGTGATGTACTCGGTCCAGCGCCAGCCCAGATACGACATCGTGATGAACCCGCCGACGATGGGGCCCGCCACGGGGCCGACGAAGGTGCTGCCCGCGAAGACGGCCATGGCGATGCCGCGTTCTACGGGGTCAAAGAAGTCCGCCAGCATGCCGCCCACGATGGCCAGCGGGGCGCTGGCGAACAACCCCCCAAAGAATCGGCACACGAAGATTGTCTGCAGGTTCTGGGCGACCGCCACGGGGATCTGAAAGATGGCGAAGATGAAGAAGCCCACGAACAGCGGGGTTTTGCGTCCGTACAGTTCGGATAGCGGGCCGAAGGCCAGCGGCCCGAAGCTGTACCCCAGCACGAAGAGGCTCGTCCCCAAGATCATCACTTCCTCCGACACCCCGAATTGCTCCGCCGTGACCGCCGCTGCGGCGCTGAAGACGGACGAGGCGAAGGTCACGGAGACGGTCATCAATCCCAGAATTATCGTGATCGTCCATTTGCGGAGTTCCGTCCAGTTTGGGGGATATTCCTAATGAATTTGTTAGTCACTTTCTGCAGGACGCTTCGACACAAGACAAGGCAGTAAACATACCGGATCATCCGGGCCATCCCAGTCCACGATATTGGGATCTTTCCCCTCCTCGGACGAAGGGTCTACATTCTGTTTCTCGACATCATCATGCACCACTGTACTGGACGCGCTCGAGTGGCTCGGCCGATGCTCCGACTGCTCCGACTGCTCCGGGGACGTGGAGTAGGTCTGTGCGTGTGCGTTTGCGTGTGCGGTTGTATTTCTCTCCGCCATGGCCAGTGCTGCAACGATGTCGCCTGAAAGAGTAAGATGTGTTGCATGATGTGTGTCTCGCCCTTCATTCTTAAGTACACACCCACTCTCTCATGATGTAAAGCCATCTCCCAGGATTGTATGCCCCGTTGGAGGGGCAGGCAGAGAAACGTCATAACGAATCGGGTATCGGATGCGGGTGGCAAGCAACGGCCTGCCCCTAGGTTGACACCGAACAAAGCCACCACGCGACGGTGGGTGAGGGGAGCATTGTCAACCGGGTAAACACATGTTGGCAATGACCCGGCTTTGACATCATTCAGGTACCTACCCCCAGGTGCAGTGCCTGAGTGGTATTGTGAATCGAATTGCTGATTCATCAGCGGTCGAGGCTGTGGAGTGCCGGTTATCCGACCTGGGCTTGTTCCAGAACGCGGACTTGCTGCATCATAGCCACGTTGGTCTGCGGATGAACCAGTATATCCCAGCGATCGCGGTTATGCTCTGCGTCGGATGTTTATGAATCATGGGAGAAGAGCTCCGCTCGCTGATAAGAGGTTATCTCCTTATCCAGTCCTGATTTCATCAGTATCCGCGCCCGGTTCTTGAGCAACTTTGATCGACGTACCTGGAGCGTTGAGAGAATCTGGCCTGCCCAACAATTGTGTGCCTCTATCACTTGATTGTTTCCCTCGAATAGCCATGACTTTCTTCAGTCAAGGAGGCCATACGCGTTAGCCGGGAAGCCGAGTCGGTGGATGAGTGAGGTTCTGTTGATGTACAGTACAGCCGGATAAATCAGCTGAACGCGGGATCGCGGAGTTTTCTGGCACAAGATCAACAGGTGGCTTTCCCTTCAGCAACATCACGATCGGCTTCATCTACAAGGACAATCCCGTCTTGGCGAGCTTGTCAATCGGCAAGCGAATCAAATGGAAAATGGAAAATGTCATCCCAGATTCTTCAAAAAGGGTCTTAATTTGTACTTCTTCATAGTGTAAGTAGGTTCGTGGTCCAGATGCCGGGGCTCAAGGCTCGGTTTGACCATCTAAGCGTTCTTTCATTGCACCAAGCTATCGCATTATGACTTTGACAAGCTTCGAAAACAGCGCTAAAATAAATCCAAGCTCAAATCAACTGTCAGAAAGTAAACCCGAAAAGCAAAAATATCCAAAGCAACATCTATAGGGTATTCATCGAAACAATGCAATCTAATGGTGTATCGGTCGCATATCAACAGGTGGTGACGTCATCACTAACATTCTCGCATCGTCTCCAAGCAGTCGCGGTCGCGAAGGTACAGGTCGATTCCGACGTCGACGCAGGCCTCGCGTAGCGGCTCAGTCAACTCATACACCCGTGGGCGGATGAATCGCTCGCTCATGGACCCGGACGCCTCGTAGCCTGACGCCTCTTCATCCTCCTCATCGTGGAAAAACCCTTCGAGATCGAGTCGCTTCAGGCTAGTGAATTGGGTCTTGCGTTTTTGGAGGACCGACTTGAGCTGTCCCACCAGCATGGTCAGCGAATTCTCCTTGCATCCCTCCACATAGAAGGCTTCCAGGGATGGCGGGAGGATATCGGTAAGTGGACATGATGGGTCCAGCTGGTAGCGGATGTCGAGCAGATTGGGCAGGCGGATGCGGAGTTCCTTGAGCGAGGTGTACTCGGTCAAAGGACCAAACCATTCGTCATGTGTCTCGTTTGCCCCAGCGACGGTGAAGGGCAGATGGGTGCCTCCATTGTCAAGCCACAGACTTTGCAAACAATGTTTGCTCGTATCCAGCGACCGGTAGAAGGAGGAAGGTCGGTAGCCCTCGGACAGAAGATGTGAGTCAGAGTGCTGGTACTTGAACGACTTCAGA
The DNA here is from genome assembly GCF_003184765.1 of Aspergillus aculeatinus CBS 121060. Classification (NCBI taxonomy): domain Eukaryota; kingdom Fungi; phylum Ascomycota; class Eurotiomycetes; order Eurotiales; family Aspergillaceae; genus Aspergillus; species Aspergillus aculeatinus. The sequence goes on from NW_020291474.1 coordinate 530,392, forward strand.
GAAGAGCAGGAGGCGACCAGGCTCTCCATGCCCTTGGTACCACTGCTCGTGCGGAGAGTGATCTCTGAGATAGATGAAGAGCCGATTACAGGTTCATACCCAGAGTCTGCAGTCTCCGACTGGCTCTCTTCTGGTTGCGTAGTTTCAACAACGGAGTCGGCGGTAAACGTCCGCATCGATGGTAGTTGAAAGAATGGGAGGACTTGCGAAGGTGTAAAGCTCCCGCGGCTATCCTCGTCATCGGGCAGATGGCTTAAAGAGACATGTCGCAGCACACGGAAGGCGGATTGAGTGTGGAAAGGCCTCTCTCCCTTCACAGCTCTCTGCACCATGCGATCCAAGTAGATGTTGTTCTTCGGATAGACCAGTTGAAGGCGTCTGAGGTTACCCACCAGGGGCAGAAGAAGCGCAATCCAAGCTTCCTCGACTCCGTCCGAGAGATCCTGAGACCATCGTTCTTGTTCTTCTTCGGAATGGCTGAAGCCTCCCGCCAAATTCGTAAAGGGTGTTAAATCAGTATCGGAAAACGGAGTAGAAGAGTACGTCGTTCGGGACTGCCATTGATGAAAGTCCAATGAGCGAACAGCCCGAGCCAGCTCGGGACGACGGAGCAGCGCCCCTAGGAAAGAATGTAGTTGAGCGCAGCTCTTCAGACTAGCATCTCGATAAAGCAAGCGTCGAAACAACTCATGGAATTGACACGATACAAAGAGGAGATTGTAGCGGTCCCAGTGATCTTCCACAAACTCCCCAACCAGGAGGAGTATATCATTCGGAAGTGCAAGAGTCATGATGAGCGAGCAAAATCAATTGCTATGCTAAGAGCAGAGCACACACACCCCAGTCTGGCACGAAGCAGCGATAAGAGACAGCCCACCGGAGGCCTGGGCCATTAAAAAGGAGGTCGCCGCTACGCTGATAACCTAAGATACATAGCGGCGGTGATTGAATTTTTCCCCCCGTTTTTTTTTTTTTTTTTTTTTTTTTTTTTTTTT